>NW_027287527.1:0-490000 GCF_022747635.1 Hetaerina americana
AACAATCGAAGTTTGCGAACCTTAGAAACTGCTTGAGTCGACGCGTGAGTTTGCATTGGGACGTGTCCGTTGATCGACCATAACTAAAAGTAACCGGCCAATCGTAGGAAAACGTACACGCCCGGGTTAGGAACCGACTTCCAGAAAATCCAAGATGGCGTGTTTCAGGAACGGCTTTTCCTATCTACTATAAATGTGCCTTTTTTCGCGCGTCTACGTACATCACCGCGTCGATTGATACAGCGGACACTACCAGCGAATCATTTCGATCAATCATCCGGGAAAATATCCGTCCCAAAGGAAAGAATATATATACTTTTACGGATTTGTCTCGCGCACGTCGATAAAGTGCAAGCGTTCACCAACGCCGTCTTTCGGGCTGAATGTGCGAAGACCCCCATAAGGATTTGTTCGGGAATTTAGCAATATCAAGGTTTTCAAGTGATTTTTAGTGATTAAATTTTTGGTTTCCCTTGTTTTTTTCACGGTATGATGCGGAAATTTTGGGGTCGGGATAAAGGAGGGGCTATTGTGGTTGACCATAATTTTCGGGAGCGAATATTAACAAAATATCACTTCATCTGGAAAAACCATCAGTTTTGTAAATAATTTTGAAGGTTAGAGGAATTAGACAATTGATTTCCATAGCACCATTTAAAACGAGCGTATAAATAGTTATTGTTCACCTAAGCATACCGACGCGAGGCCAATCCGCTGGGTGATACAGATTTCCGGATAGGAAAAGCCGTTCCTGAAACACGCCATCTTGGATTTTCTGGAGGGGTGTTCCTAACCCGGGCGTGTACGTTTTCCTACGATTGGCCGGTTACTATTAGTTATGGTCGATCAACGGACACGTTCCAATGCAAACTCACGCGTCGACTCAAGCAGTTTTTAAGGTTCGCAAACTTCGATTGTTATTGTTTGCCCTCGTTTGATTCAAATTTGGTCGTAAATGACGTGGATGGCGCTGGCTAGACATACGTCATCCCAGGTCACCCTTCACACGAGATTTTTAATAAGTAAACAGGTGTTTTTCGTGTAAAAATTTATTTATCCACTTCATCAAATACATATTCGTATGAGATAACAGAAATCTCTCGTTGGAGTGAAATATTCGTATCCATCTTCAAAGGTGTGACATAGACGTCCGCATTTCGCAGGCAGTTGGTGCTGGTTTCAATCAGGCTCGTTGAGGAGGGCCTTCACCTCCATCCTTGCTTTACGGTGCAAGATCGTCCACGCCTCATATGCACGATCACGAACTATGTCCAGGATACTCTTGTCGTTTCCTTCCGCAATATCCATCAAGACGCGCATTGCCGCTCTGGAAACCTCCTTGGCTGTAGCCTTGGAGGCTCTGATGAGGATGGGTCTGGCCAATTGCCATATACTCCAGAAGATTGTTTTAATCCTCGCATAGACTAGTCCATCCTGGTTCTTGGTCGAGGGCTGACCAATTACTGGCGCCGAGGACGACATCAAGTTCTCCGATGCTTTCATACCGACGGTCGGAGCGAGACTGATTTCCAAAGTAAGAGCGAATCATTATAAATATCTCTACTTGATTGATGAAGTGCGCATGCGCGTAATACTGATGGCCTTTGTATGGTGTGCGAAGCGCAGGGCCCACCTGTTATTTCCAATCGACGAAACAACGGAAAATCTGCCATTTGAAAGGAATATGTTTTCAATGAAACGGATAAATTAAGGTCAACTCGAAAACCACGTGTTTACTCATAAAAAATCTCGTGTGAAGGGTGACCTGGGATGACGTATGTCTAGCCAGCGCCAACCACGTCATTTACGACCAAATTTGAATCAAACGAGGGCAACAAATAACAATCGAAGTTTGCGAACCTTAGAAACTGCTTGAGTCGACGCGTGAGTTTGCATTGGAACGTGTCCGTTGATCGACCATAACTAAAAGTAACCGGCCAATCGTAGGAAAACGTACACGCCCGGGTTAGGAACCGACTTCCAGAAAATCCAAGATGGCGTGTTTCAGGAACGGCTTTTCCTATCTACTATAAATGTGCCTTTTTTCGCGCGTCTACGTACATCACCGCGTCGATTGATACAGCGGACACTACCAGCGAATCATTTCGATCAATCATCCGGGAAAATATCCGTCCCAAAGGAAAGAATATATATACTTTTACGGATTTGTCTCGCGCACGTCGATAAAGTGCAAGCGTTCACCAACGCCGTCTTTCGGGCTGAATGTGCGAAGACCCCCATAAGGATTTGTTCGGGAATTTAGCAATATCAAGGTTTTCAAGTGATTTTTAGTGATTAAATTTTTGGTTTCCCTTGTTTTTTTCACGGTATGATGCGGAAATTTTGGGGTCGGGATAAAGGAGGGGGCTATTGTGGTTGACCATAATTTTCGGGAGCGAATATTAACAAAATATCACTTCATCTGGAAAAACCATCAGTTTTGTAAATAATTTTGAAGGTTAGAGGAATTAGACAATTGATTTCCATAGCACCATTTAAAACGAGCGTATAAATAGTTATTGTTCACCTAAGCATACCGACGCGAGGCCAATCCGCTGGGTGATACAGATTTCCGGATAGGAAAAGCCGTTCCTGAAACACGCCATCTTGGATTTTCTGGAGGGGTGTTCCTAACCCGGGCGTGTACGTTTTCCTACGATTGGCCGGTTACTATTAGTTATGGTCGATCAACGGACACGTTCCAATGCAAACTCACGCGTCGACTCAAGCAGTTTTTAAGGTTCGCAAACTTCGATTGTTATTGTTTGCCCTCGTTTGATTCAAATTTGGTCGTAAATGACGTGGATGGCGCTGGCTAGACATACGTCATCCCAGGTCACCCTTCACACGAGATTTTTAATAAGTAAACAGGTGTTTTTCGTGTAAAAATTTATTTATCCACTTCATCAAATACATATTCGTATGAGATAACAGAAATCTCTCGTTGGAGTGAAATATTCGTATCCATCTTCAAAGGTGTGACATAGACGTCCGCATTTCGCAGGCAGTTGGTGCTGGTTTCAATCAGGCTCGTTGAGGAGGGCCTTCACCTCCATCCTTGCTTTACGGTGCAAGATCGTCCACGCCTCATATGCACGATCACGAACTATGTCCAGGATACTCTTGTCGTTTCCTTCCGCAATATCCATCAAGACGCGCATTGCCGCTCTGGAAACCTCCTTGGCTGTAGCCTTGGAGGCTCTGATGAGGATGGGTCTGGCCAATTGCCATATACTCCAGAAGATTGTTTTAATCCTCGCATAGACTAGTCCATCCTGGTTCTTGGTCGAGGGCTGACCAATTACTGGCGCCGAGGACGACATCAAGTTCTCCGATGCTTTCATACCGACGGTCGGAGCGAGACTGATTTCCAAAGTAAGAGCGAATCATTATAAATATCTCTACTTGATTGATGAAGTGCGCATGCGCGTAATACTGATGGCCTTTGTATGGTGTGCGAAGCGCAGGGCCCACCTGTTATTTCCAATCGACGAAACAACGGAAAATCTGCCATTTGAAAGGAATATGTTTTCAATGAAACGGATAAATTAAGGTCAACTCGAAAACCACGTGTTTACTCATAAAAAATCTCGTGTGAAGGGTGACCTGGGATGACGTATGTCTAGCCAGCGCCAACCACGTCATTTACGACCAAATTTGAATCAAACGAGGGCAACAAATAACAATCGAAGTTTGCGAACCTTAGAAACTGCTTGAGTCGACGCGTGAGTTTGCATTGGGACGTGTCCGTTGATCGACCATAACTAATAGTAACCGGCCAATCGTAGGAAAACGTACACGCCCGGGTTAGGAACCGACTTCCAGAAAATCCAAGATGGCGTGTTTCAGGAACGGCTTTTCCTATCTACTATAAATGTGCCTTTTTTCGCGCGTCTACGTACATCACCGCGTCGATTGATACAGCGGACACTACCAGCGAATCATTTCGATCAATCATCCGGGAAAATATCCGTCCCAAAGGAAAGAATATATATACTTTTACGGATTTGTCTCGCGCACGTCGATAAAGTGCAAGCGTTCACCAACGCCGTCTTTCGGGCTGAATGTGCGAAGACCCCCATAAGGATTTGTTCGGGAATTTAGCAATATCAAGGTTTTCAAGTGATTTTTAGTGATTAAATTTTTTTGGTTTCCCTTGTTTTTTTTCACGGTATGATGCGGAAATTTTGGGGTCGGGATAAGGGAGGGGCTATTGTGGTTGACCATAATTTTCGGGAGCGAATATTAACAAAATATCACTTCATCTGGAAAAACCATCAGTTTTGTAAATAATTTTGAAGGTTAGAGGAATTAGACAATAGATTTCCATAGCACCATATAAAACGAGCGTATAAATAGTTATTGTTCACCTAAGCATACCGACGCGAGGCCAATCCGCTGGGTGATACAGATTTCCGTTCGCCTTGGATTTCTGAAGTGTAAATTATCCAAACGATTCGGAAGTAGTGTCCGCCGTATCAATAAACGCAGCAATGTGCGTAGACGCGCGGAAAACGGCACATTTATAGTAGATAGGAAAAGCCGTTCCTGAAACACGCCATCTTGGATTTTCTGGAGGGGTGTTCCTAACCCGGGTGTGTACGTTTTCCTACGATTGGCCGGTTACTATTAGTTACAGTCGATCAACGGACACGTTCCAATGCAAACTCACGCGTCGACTCAAGCAGTTTCTAAGGTTCGCAAACTTCGATTGTTATTGGTTGCCCTCGTTTGATTCAAATTTGGTCGTAAATGACGTGGTTGGCGCTGGCTAGACATACGTCATCCCAGATCACCCTTCACACGAGATTTTTAATAAGTAAACAGGTGTTTTTCGTGTAAAAATTTATTTATCCACTTCATCAAATACATATTCGTATGAGATAACAGAAATCTCTCGTTGGAGTGAAATATTCGTATCCATCTTCAAAGGTGTGACATAGACGTCCGCATTTCGCAGGCAGTTGGTGCTGGTTTCAATCAGGCTCGTTGAGGAGGGCCTTCACCTCCATCCTTGCTTTACGGTGCAAGATCGTCCACGCCTCATATGCACGATCACGAACTATGTCCAGGATACTCTTGTCGTTTCCTTCCGCAATATCCATCAAGACGCGCATTGCCGCTCTGGAAACCTCCTTGGCTGTAGCCTTGGAGGCTCTGATGAGGATGGGTCTGCCCAATTGCCATATACTCCAGAAGATTGTTTTAATCCTCGCATAGACTAGTCCATCCTGGTTCTTGGTCGAGGGCTGACCAATTACTGGCGCCGAGGACGACATCAAGTTCTCCGATGCTTTCATACCGACGGTAGGAGCGAGACTTATTTCCAAAGTAAGAGCGAATCATTATAAATATCTCTACTTGATTGATGAAGTGCGCATGCGCGTAATACTGATGGCCTTTGTATGGTGTGCGAAGCGCAGGGCCCACCTGTTATTTCCAATCGACGAAACAACGGAAAATCTGCCATTTGAAAGGAATATGTTTTCAATGAAACGGATAAATTAAGGTCAACTCGAAAACCACGTGTTTACTCATAAAAAATCTCGTGTGAAGGGTGACCTGGGATGACGTATGTCTAGCCAGCGCCAACCACGTCATTTACGAACAAATTTGAATCAAACGAGGGCAACCAATAACAATCGAAGTTTGCGAACCTTAGAAACTGCTTGAGTCGACGCGTGAGTTTGCATTGGAACGTGTCCGTTGATCGACCATAACTAAAAGTAACCGGCCAATCGTAGGAAAACGTACACGCCCGGGTTAGGAACCGACTTCCAGAAAATCCAAGATGGCGTGTTTCAGGAACGGCTTTTCCTATCTACTATAAATGTGCCTTTTTTCGCGCGTCTACGTACATCACCGCGTCGATTGATACAGCGGACACTACCAGCGAATCATTTCGATCAATCATCCGGGAAAATATCCGTCCCAAAGGAAAGAATATATATACTTTTACGGATTTGTCTCGCGCACGTCGATAAAGTGCAAGCGTTCACCAACGCCGTCTTTCGGGCTGAATGTGCGAAGACCCCCATAAGGATTTGTTCGGGAATTTAGCAATATCAAGGTTTTCAAGTGATTTTTAGTGATTAAATTTTTGGTTTCCCTTGTTTTTTTCACGGTATGATGCGGAAATTTTGGGGTCGGGATAAAGGAGGGGCTATTGTGGTTGACCATAATTTTCGGGAGCGAATATTAACAAAATATCACTTCATCTGGAAAAACCATCAGTTTTGTAAATAATTTTGAAGGTTAGAGGAATTAGACAATTGATTTCCATAGCACCATTTAAAACGAGCGTATAAATAGTTATTGTTCACCTAAGCATACCGACGCGAGGCCAATCCGCTGGGTGATACAGATTTCCGGATAGGAAAAGCCGTTCCTGAAACACGCCATCTTGGATTTTCTGGAGGGGTGTTCCTAACCCGGGCGTGTACGTTTTCCTACGATTGGCCGGTTACTATTAGTTATGGTCGATCAACGGACACGTTCCAATGCAAACTCACGCGTCGACTCAAGCAGTTTTTAAGGTTCGCAAACTTCGATTGTTATTGTTTGCCCTCGTTTGATTCAAATTTGGTCGTAAATGACGTGGATGGCGCTGGCTAGACATACGTCATCCCAGGTCACCCTTCACACGAGATTTTTAATAAGTAAACAGGTGTTTTTCGTGTAAAAATTTATTTATCCACTTCATCAAATACATATTCGTATGAGATAACAGAAATCTCTCGTTGGAGTGAAATATTCGTATCCATCTTCAAAGGTGTGACATAGACGTCCGCATTTCGCAGGCAGTTGGTGCTGGTTTCAATCAGGCTCGTTGAGGAGGGCCTTCACCTCCATCCTTGCTTTACGGTGCAAGATCGTCCACGCCTCATATGCACGATCACGAACTATGTCCAGGATACTCTTGTCGTTTCCTTCCGCAATATCCATCAAGACGCGCATTGCCGCTCTGGAAACCTCCTTGGCTGTAGCCTTGGAGGCTCTGATGAGGATGGGTCTGGCCAATTGCCATATACTCCAGAAGATTGTTTTAATCCTCGCATAGACTAGTCCATCCTGGTTCTTGGTCGAGGGCTGACCAATTACTGGCGCCGAGGACGACATCAAGTTCTCCGATGCTTTCATACCGACGGTCGGAGCGAGACTGATTTCCAAAGTAAGAGCGAATCATTATAAATATCTCTACTTGATTGATGAAGTGCGCATGCGCGTAATACTGATGGCCTTTGTATGGTGTGCGAAGCGCAGGGCCCACCTGTTATTTCCAATCGACGAAACAACGGAAAATCTGCCATTTGAAAGGAATATGTTTTCAATGAAACGGATAAATTAAGGTCAACTCGAAAACCACGTGTTTACTCATAAAAAATCTCGTGTGAAGGGTGACCTGGGATGACGTATGTCTAGCCAGCGCCAACCACGTCATTTACGACCAAATTTGAATCAAACGAGGGCAACAAATAACAATCGAAGTTTGCGAACCTTAGAAACTGCTTGAGTCGACGCGTGAGTTTGCATTGGAACGTGTCCGTTGATCGACCATAACTAATAGTAACCGGCCAATCGTAGGAAAACGTACACGCCCGGGTTAGGAACCGACTTCCAGAAAATCCAAGATGGCGTGTTTCAGGAACGGCTTTTCCTATCTACTATAAATGTGCCTTTTTTCGCGCGTCTACGTACATCACCGCGTCGATTGATACAGCGGACACTACCAGCGAATCATTTCGATCAATCATCCGGGAAAATATCCGTCCCAAAGGAAAGAATATATATACTTTTACGGATTTGTCTCGCGCACGTCGATAAAGTGCAAGCGTTCACCAACGCCGTCTTTCGGGCTGAATGTGCGAAGACCCCATAAGGATTTGTTCGGGAATTTAGCAATATCAAGGTTTTCAAGTGATTTTTAGTGATTAAATTTTTTTGGTTTCCCTTGTTTTTTTTCACGGTATGATGCGGAAATTTTGGGGTCGGGATAAGGGAGGGGCTATTGTGGTTGACCATAATTTTCGGGAGCGAATATTAACAAAATATCACATCATCTGGAAAAACCATCAGTTTTGTAAATAATTTTGAAGGTTAGAGGAATTAGACAATAGATTTCCATAGCACCATATAAAACGAGCGTATAAATAGTTATTGTTCACCTAAGCATACCGACGCGAGGCCAATCCGCTGGGTGATACAGATTTCCGTTCGCCTTGGATTTCTGAAGTGTAAATTATCCAAACGATTCGGAAGTAGTGTCCGCCGTATCAATCGACGCAGCAATGTGCGTAGACGCGCGGAAAACGGCACATTTATAGTAGATAGGAAAAGCCGTTCCTGAAACACGCCATCTTGGATTTTCTGGAGGGGTGTTCCTAACCCGGGTGTGTACGTTTTCCTACGATTGGCCGGTTACTATTAGTTACAGTCGATCAACGGACACGTTCCAATGCAAACTCACGCGTCGACTCAAGCAGTTTCTAAGGTTCGCAAACTTCGATTGTTATTGGTTGCCCTCGTTTGATTCAAATTTGGTCGTAAATGACGTGGTTGGCGCTGGCTAGACATACGTCATCCCAGATCACCCTTCACACGAGATTTTTAATAAGTAAACAGGTGTTTTTCGTGTAAAAATTTATTTATCCACTTCATCAAATACATATTCGTATGAGATAACAGAAATCTCTCGTTGGAGTGAAATATTCGTATCCATCTTCAAAGGTGTGACATAGACGTCCGCATTTCGCAGGCAGTTGGTGCTGGTTTCAATCAGGCTCGTTGAGGAGGGCCTTCACCTCCATCCTTGCTTTACGGTGCAAGATCGTCCACGCCTCATATGCACGATCACGAACTATGTCCAGGATACTCTTGTCGTTTCCTTCCGCAATATCCATCAAGACGCGCATTGCCGCTCTGGAAACCTCCTTGGCTGTAGCCTTGGAGGCTCTGATGAGGATGGGTCTGGCCAATTGCCATATACTCCAGAAGATTGTTTTAATCCTCGCATAGACTAGTCCATCCTGGTTCTTGGTCGAGGGCTGACCAATTACTGGCGCCGAGGACGACATCAAGTTCTCCGATGCTTTCATACCGACGGTAGGAGCGAGACTTATTTCCAAAGTAAGAGCGAATCATTATAAATATCTCTACTTGATTGATGAAGTGCGCATGCGCGTAATACTGATGGCCTTTGTATGGTGTGCGAAGCGCAGGGCCCACCTGTTATTTCCAATCGACGAAACAACGGAAAATCTGCCATTTGAAAGGAATATGTTTTCAATGAAACGGATAAATTAAGGTCAACTCGAAAACCACGTGTTTACTCATAAAAAATCTCGTGTGAAGGGTGACCTGGGATGACGTATGTCTAGCCAGCGCCAACCACGTCATTTACGAACAAATTTGAATCAAACGAGGGCAACCAATAACAATCGAAGTTTGCGAACCTTAGAAACTGCTTGAGTCGACGCGTGAGTTTGCATTGGAACGTGTCCGTTGATCGACCATAACTTAAAGTAACCGGCCAATCGTAGGAAAACGTACACGCCCGGGTTAGGAACCGACTTCCAGAAAATCCAAGATGGCGTGTTTCAGGAACGGCTTTTCCTATCTACTATAAATGTGCCTTTTTTCGCGCGTCTACGTACATCACCGCGTCGATTGATACAGCGGACACTACCAGCGAATCATTTCGATCAATCATCCGGGAAAATATCCGTCCCAAAGGAAAGAATATATATACTTTTACGGATTTGTCTCGCGCACGTCGATAAAGTGCAAGCGTTCACCAACGCCGTCTTTCGGGCTGAATGTGCGAAGACCCCCATAAGGATTTGTTCGGGAATTTAGCAATATCAAGGTTTTCAAGTGATTTTTAGTGATTAAATTTTTGGTTTCCCTTGTTTTTTTCACGGTATGATGCGGAAATTTTGGGGTCGGGATAAAGGAGGGGCTATTGTGGTTGACCATAATTTTCGGGAGCGAATATTAACAAAATATCACTTCATCTGGAAAAACCATCAGTTTTGTAAATAATTTTGAAGGTTAGAGGAATTAGACAATTGATTTCCATAGCACCATTTAAAACGAGCGTATAAATAGTTATTGTACACCTAAGCATACCGACGCGAGGCCAATCCGCTGGGTGATACAGATTTCCGGATAGGAAAAGCCGTTCCTGAAACACGCCATCTTGGATTTTCTGGAGGGGTGTTCCTAACCCGGGCGTGTACGTTTTCCTACGATTGGCCGGTTACTATTAGTTATGGTCGATCAACGGACACGTTCCAATGCAAACTCACGCGTCGACTCAAGCAGTTTCTAAGGTTCGCAAACTTCGATTGTTATTGGTTGCCCTCGTTTGATTCAAATTTGGTCGTAAATGACGTGGTTGGCGCTGGCTAGACATACGTCATCCCAGATCACCCTTCACACGAGATTTTTAATAAGTAAACAGGTGTTTTTCGTGTAAAAATTTATTTATCCACTTCATCAAATACATATTCGTATGAGATAACAGAAATCTCTCGTTGGAGTGAAATATTCGTATCCATCTTCAAAGGTGTGACATAGACGTCCGCATTTCGCAGGCAGTTGGTGCTGGTTTCAATCAGGCTCGTTGAGGAGGGCCTTCACCTCCATCCTTGCTTTACGGTGCAAGATCGTCCACGCCTCATATGCACGATCACGAACTATGTCCAGGATACTCTTGTCGTTTCCTTCCGCAATATCCATCAAGACGCGCATTGCCGCTCTGGAAACCTCCTTGGCTGTAGCCTTGGAGGCTCTGATGAGGATGGGTCTGGCCAATTGTCATATACTCCAGAAGATTGTTTTAATCCTCGCATAGACTAGTCCATCCTGGTTCTTGGTCGAGGGCTGACCAATTACTGGCGCCGAGGACGACATCAAGTTCTCCGATGCTTTCATACCGACGGTCGGAGCGAGACTGATTTCCAAAGTAAGAGCGAATCATTATAAATATCTCTACTTGATTGATGAAGTGCGCATGCGCGTAATACTGATGGCCTTTGTATGGTGTGCGAAGCGCAGGGCCCACCTGTTATTTCCAATCGACGAAACAACGGAAAATCTGCCATTTGAAAGGAATATGTTTTCAATGAAACGGATAAATTAAGGTCAACTCGAAAACCACGTGTTTACTCATAAAAAATCTCGTGTGAAGGGTGACCTGGGATGACGTATGTCTAGCCAGCGCCAACCACGTCATTTACGACCAAATTTGAATCAAACGAGGGCAACCAATAACAATCGAAGTTTGCGAACCTTAGAAACTGCTTGAGTCGACGCGTGAGTTTGCATTGGAACGTGTCCGTTGATCGACCATAACTAAAAGTAACCGGCCAATCGTAGGAAAACGTACACGCCCGGGTTAGGAACCGACTTCCAGAAAATCCAAGATGGCGTGTTTCAGGAACGGCTTTTCCTATCTACTATAAATGTGCCTTTTTTCGCGCGTCTACGTACATCACCGCGTCGATTGATACAGCGGACACTACCAGCGAATCATTTCGATCAATCATCCGGGAAAATATCCGTCCCAAAGGAAAGAATATATATACTTTTACGGATTTGTCTCGCGCACGTCGATAAAGTGCAAGCGTTCACCAACGCCGTCTTTCGGGCTGAATGTGCGAAGACCCCCATAAGGATTTGTTCGGGAATTTAGCAATATCAAGGTTTTCAAGTGATTTTTAGTGATTAAATTTTTGGTTTCCCTTGTTTTTTTCACGGTATGATGCGGAAATTTTGGGGTCGGGATAAAGGAGGGGCTATTGTGGTTGACCATAATTTTCGGGAGCGAATATTAACAAAATATCACTTCATCTGGAAAAACCATCAGTTTTGTATATAATTTTGAAGGTTAGAGGAATTAGACAATAGATTTCCATAGCACCATATAAAACGAGCGTATAAATAGTTATTGTTCACCTAAGCATACCGACGCGAGGCCAATCCGCTGGGTGATACAGATTTCCGGATAGGAAAAGCCGTTCCTGAAACACGCTATCTTGGATTTTCTGGAGGGGTGTTCCTAACCCGGGCGTGTACGTTTTCCTACGATTGGCCGGTTACTATTAGTTATGGTCGATCAACGGACACGTTCCAATGCAAACTCACGCGTCGACTTAAGCAGTTTCTAAGGTTCGCAAACTTCGATTGTTATTGGTTGCCCTCGTTTGATTCAAATTTGGTCGTAAATGACGTGGTTGGCGCTGGCTAGACATACGTCATCCCAGGTCACCCTTCACACGAGATTTTTAATAAGTAAACAGGTGTTTTTCGTGTAAAAATTTATTTATCCACTTCATCAAATACATATTCGTATGAGATAACAGAAATCTCTCGTTGGAGTGAAATATTCGTATCCATCTTCAAAGGTGTGACATAGACGTCCGCATTTCGCAGGCAGTTGGTGCTGGTTTCAATCAGGCTCGTTGAGGAGGGCCTTCACCTCCATCCTTGCTTTACGGTGCAAGATCGTCCACGCCTCATATGCACGATCACGAACTATGTCCAGGATACTCTTGTCGTTTCCTTCCGCAATATCCATCAAGACGCGCATTGCCGCTCTGGAAACCTCCTTGGCTGTAGCCTTGGAGGCTCTGATGAGGATGGGTCTGGCCAATTGCCATATACTCCAGAAGATTGTTTTAATCCTCGCATAGACTAGTCCATCCTGGTTCTTGGTCGAGGGCTGACCAATTACTGGCGCCGAGGACGACATCAAGTTCTCCGATGCTTTCATACCGACGGTCGGAGCGAGACTGATTTCCAAAGTAAGAGCGAATCATTATAAATATCTCTACTTGATTGATGAAGTGCGCATGCGCGTAATACTGATGGCCTTTGTATGGTGTGCGAAGCGCAGGGCCCACCTGTTATTTCCAATCGACGAAACAACGGAAAATCTGCCATTTGAAAGGAATATGTTTTCAATGAAACGGATAAATTAAGGTCAACTCGAAAACCACGTGTTTACTCATAAAAAATCTCGTGTGAAGGGTGACCTGGGATGACGTATGTCTAGCCAGCGCCAACCACGTCATTTACGACCAAATTTGAATCAAACGAGGGCAACCAATAACAATCGAATTTTGCGAACCTTAGAAACTGCTTGAGTCGACGCGTGAGTTTGCATTGGAACGTGTCTGTTGATCGACCATAACTAAAAGTAACCGGCCAATCGTAGGAAAACGTACACGCCCAGGTTAGGAACCGACTTCCAGAAAATCCAAGATGGCGTGTTTCAGGAACGGCTTTTCCTATCTACTATAAATGTGCCTTTTTTTCGCGAGTCTACGTACATCACCGCGTCGATTGATACAGCGGACACTACCAGCGAATCATTTCGATCAATCATCCGGGAAAATATCCGTCCCAAAGGAAAGAATATATATACTTTTACGGATTTGTCTCGCGCACGTCGATAAAGTGCAAGCGTTCACCAACGCCGTCTTTCGGGCTGAATGTGCGAAGACATCCATAAGGATTTGTTCGGGAATTTAGCAAACTCAAGGTTTTCAAGTGATTTTTAGTGATTAAATTTTTGGTTTCCCTTGTTTTTTTCACGCTGTGATGCGGAAATTTTGGGGTCGGGATAAAGGAGGGGCTATTGTGGTTGACCATAATTTTCGGGAGCGAATATTAACAAAATATCACTTCATCTGGAAAAACCATCAGTTTTGTAAATAATTTTGAAGGTTAGAGGAATTAGACAATAGATTTCCATAGCACCATATAAAACGAGCGTATAAATAGTTATTGTTCACCTAAGCATACCGACGCGAGGCCAATCCGCTGGGTGATACAGATTTCCGGATAGGAAAAGCCGTTCCTGAAACACGCCATCTTGGATTTTCTGGAGGGGTGTTCCTAACCCGGGCGTGTACGTTTTCCTACGATTGGCCGGTTACTATTAGTTACAGTCGATCAACGGACACGTTCCAATGCAAACTCACGCGTCGACTCAAGCAGTTTCTAAGGTTCTCAAACTTCGATTGTTATTGGTTGCCCTCGTTTGATTCAAATTTGGTCGTAAATGACGTGGTTGGCGCTGGCTAGACATACGTCATCCCAGGTCACCCTTCACACGAGATTTTTAATAAGTAAACAGGTGTTTTTCGTGTAAAAATTTATTTATCCACTTCATCAAATACATATTCGTATGAGATAACAGAAATCTCTCGTTGGAGTGAAATATTCGTATCCATCTTCAAAGGTGTGACATAGACGTCCGCATTTCGCAGGCAGTTGGTGCTGGTTTCAATCAGGCTCGTTGAGGAGGGCCTTCACCTCCATCCTTGCTTTACGGTGCAAGATCGTCCACGCCTCATATGCACGATCACGAACTATGTCCAGGATACTCTTGTCGTTTCCTTCCGCAATATCCATCAAGACGCGCATTGCCGCTCTGGAAACCTCCTTGGCTGTAGCCTTGGAGGCTCTGATGAGGATGGGTCTGGCCAATTGCCATATACTCCAGAAGATTGTTTTAATCCTCGCATAGACTAGTCCATCCTGGTTCTTGGTCGAGGGCTGACCAATTACTGGCGCCGAGGACGACATCAAGTTTCCCGATGCTTTCATACCGACGGTAGGAGCGAGACTGATTTCCAAAGTAAGAGCGAATCATTATAAATATCTCTACTTGATTGATGAAGTGCGCATGCGCGTAATACTGATGGCCTTTGTATGGTGTGCGAAGCGCAGGGCCCACCTGTTATTTCCAATCGACGAAACAACGGAAAATCTGCCATTTGAAAGGAATATGTTTTCAATGAAACGGATAAATTAAGGTCAACTCGAAAACCACGTGTTTACTCATAAAAAATTTCGTGTGAAGGGTGACCTGGGATGACGTATGTCTAGCCAGCGCCAACCACGTCATTTACGACCAAATTTGAATCAAACGAGGGCAACCAATAACAATCGAAGTTTGCGAACCTTAGAAACTGCTTGAGTCGACGCGTGAGTTTGCATTGGAACGTGTCCGTTGATCGACCATAACTAATAGTAACCGGCCAATCGTAGGAAAACGTACACGCCCGGGTTAGGAACACCCCTCCAGAAAATCCAAGATGGCGTGTTTCAGGAACGGCTTTTCCTATCTACTATAAATGTGCCTTTTTTCGCGCGTCTACGTACATCACCGCGTCGATTGATACAGCGGACACTACCAGCGAATCATTTTGATCAATCATCCGGGAAAATATCCGTCCCAAAGGAAAGAATATATATACTTTTACGGATTTGTCTCGCGCACGTCGATAAAGTGCAAGCGTTCACCAACGCCGTCTTTCGGGCTGAATGTGCGAAGACCCCATAAGGATTTGTTCGGGAATTTAGCAATATCAAGGTTTTCAAGTGATTTTTAGTGATTAAATTTTTTTGGTTTCCCTTGTTTTTTTTCACGGTATGATGCGGAAATTTTGGGGTCGGGATAAGGGAGGGGCTATTGTGGTTGACCATAATTTTCGGGAGCGAATATTAACAAAATATCACATCATCTGGAAAAACCATCAGTTTTGTAAATAATTTTGAAGGTTAGAGGAATTAGACAATAGATTTCCATAGCACCATATAAAACGAGCGTATAAATAGTTATTGTTCACCTAAGCATACCGACGCGAGGCCAATCCGCTGGGTGATACAGATTTCCGTTCGCCTTGGATTTCTGAAGTGTAAATTATCCAAACGATTCGGAAGTAGTGTCCGCCGTATCAATCGACGCAGCAATGTGCGTAGACGCGCGGAAAACGGCACATTTATAGTAGATAGGAAAAGCCGTTCCTGAAACACGCCATCTTGGATTTTCTGGAGGGGTGTTCCTAACCCGGGTGTGTACGTTTTCCTACGATTGGCCGGTTACTATTAGTTACAGTCGATCAACGGACACGTTCCAATGCAAACTCACGCGTCGACTCAAGCAGTTTCTAAGGTTCGCAAACTTCGATTGTTATTGGTTGCCCTCGTTTGATTCAAATTTGGTCGTAAATGACGTGGTTGGCGCTGGCTAGACATACGTCATCCCAGATCACCCTTCACACGAGATTTTTAATAAGTAAACAGGTGTTTTTCGTGTAAAAATTTATTTATCCACTTCATCAAATACATATTCGTATGAGATAACAGAAATCTCTCGTTGGAGTGAAATATTCGTATCCATCTTCAAAGGTGTGACATAGACGTCCGCATTTCGCAGGCAGTTGGTGCTGGTTTCAATCAGGCTCGTTGGGGAGGGCCTTCACCTCCATCCTTGCTTTACGGTGCAAGATCGTCCACGCCTCATATGCACGATCACGAACTATGTCCAGGATACTCTTGTCGTTTCCTTCCGCAATATCCATCAAGACGCGCATTGCCGCTCTGGAAACCTCCTTGGCTGTAGCCTTGGAGGCTCTGATGAGGATGGGTCTGGCCAATTGCCATATACTCCAGAAGATTGTTTTAATCCTCGCATAGACTAGTCCATCCTGGTTCTTGGTCGAGGGCTGACCAATTACTGGCGCCGAGGACGACATCAAGTTCTCCGATGCTTTCATACCGACGGTCGGAGCGAGACTGATTTCCAAAGTAAGAGCGAATCATTATAAATATCTCTACTTGATTGATGAAGTGCGCATGCGCGTAATACTGATGGCCTTTGTATGGTGTGCGAAGCGCAGGGCCCACCTGTTATTTCCAATCGACGAAACAACGGAAAATCTGCCATTTGAAAGGAATATGTTTTCAATGAAACGGATAAATTAAGGTCAACTCGAAAACCACGTGTTTACTCATAAAAAATCTCGTGTGAAGGGTGACCTGGGATGACGTATGTCTAGCCAGCGCCAACCCTGTCATTTACGAACAAATTTGAATCAAACGAGGGCAACCAATAACAATCGAAGTTTGCGAACCTTAGAAACTGCTTGAGTCGACGCGTGAGTTTGCATTGGAACGTGTCCGTTGATCGACCATAACTAAAAGTAACCGGCCAATCGTAGGAAAACGTACACGCCCGGGTTAGGAACCGACTTCCAGAAAATCCAAGATGGCGTGTTTCAGGAACGGCTTTTCCTATCTACTATAAATGTGCCTTTTTTCGCGCGTCTACGTACATCACCGCGTCGATTGATACAGCGGACACTACCAGCGAATCATTTCGATCAATCATCCGGGAAAATATCCGTCCCAAAGGAAAGAATATATATACTTTTACGGATTTGTCTCGCGCACGTCGATAAAGTGCAAGCGTTCACCAACGCCGTCTTTCGGGCTGAATGTGCGAAGACCCCCATAAGGATTTGTTCGGGAATTTAGCAATATCAAGGTTTTCAAGTGATTTTTAGTGATTAAATTTTTGGTTTCCCTTGTTTTTTTCACGGTATGATGCGGAAATTTTGGGGTCGGGATAAAGGAGGGGCTATTGTGGTTGACCATAATTTTCGGGAGCGAATATTAACAAAATATCACTTCATCTGGAAAAACCATCAGTTTTGTAAATAATTTTGAAGGTTAGAGGAATTAGACAATTGATTTCCATAGCACCATTTAAAACGAGCGTATAAATAGTTATTGTTCACCTAAGCATACCGACGCGAGGCCAATCCGCTGGGTGATACAGATTTCCGGATAGGAAAAGCCGTTCCTGAAACACGCCATCTTGGATTTTCTGGAGGGGTGTTCCTAACCCGGGCGTGTACGTTTTCCTACGATTGGCCGGTTACTATTAGTTATGGTCGATCAACGGACACGTTCCAATGCAAACTCACGCGTCGACTCAAGCAGTTTTTAAGGTTCGCAAACTTCGATTGTTATTGTTTGCCCTCGTTTGATTCAAATTTGGTCGTAAATGACGTGGATGGCGCTGGCTAGACATACGTCATCCCAGGTCACCCTTCACACGAGATTTTTAATAAGTAAACAGGTGTTTTTCGTGTAAAAATTTATTTATCCACTTCATCAAATACATATTCGTATGAGATAACAGAAATCTCTCGTTGGAGTGAAATATTCGCATCCATCTTCAAAGGTGTGACATAGACGTCCGCATTTCGCAGGCAGTTGGTGCTGGTTTCAATCAGGCTCGTTGAGGAGGGCCTTCACCTCCATCCTTGCTTTACGGTGCAAGATCGTCCACGCCTCATATGCACGATCACGAACTATGTCCAGGATACTCTTGTCGTTTCCTTCCGCAATATCCATCAAGACGCGCATTGCCGCTCTGGAAACCTCCTTGGCTGTAGCCTTGGAGGCTCTGATGAGGATGGGTCTGGCCAATTGCCATATACTCCAGAAGATTGTTTTAATCCTCGCATAGACTAGTCCATCCTGGTTCTTGGTCGAGGGCTGACCAATTACTGGCGCCGAGGACGACATCAAGTTCTCCGATGCTTTCATACCGACGGTCGGAGCGAGACTGATTTCCAAAGTAAGAGCGAATCATTATAAATATCTCTACTTGATTGATGAAGTGCGCATGCGCGTAATACTGATGGCCTTTGTATGGTGTGCGAAGCGCAGGGCCCACCTGTTATTTCCAATCGACGAAACAACGGAAAATCTGCCATTTGAAAGGAATATGTTTTCAATGAAACGGATAAATTAAGGTCAACTCGAAAACCACGTGTTTACTCATAAAAAATCTCGTGTGAAGGGTGACCTGGGATGACGTATGTCTACCCAGCGCCAACCACGTCATTTACGACCAAATTTGAATCAAACGAGGGCAACCAATAACAATCGAAGTTTGCGAACCTTAGAAACTGCTTGAGTCGACGCGTGAGTTTGCATTGGAACGTGTCCGTTGATCGACCATAACTAATAGTAACCGGCCAATCGTAGGAAAACGTACACGCCCGGGTTAGGAACCGACTTCCAGAAAATCCAAGATGGCGTGTTTCAGGAACGGCTTTTCCTATCTACTATAAATGTGCCTTTTTTCGCGCGTCTACGTACATCACCGCGTCGATTGATACAGCGGACACTACCAGCGAATCATTTCGATCAATCATCCGGAAAAATATCCGTCCCAAAGGAAAGAATATATATACTTTTACGGATTTGTCTCGCGCACGTCGATAAAAAGCAAGCGTTCACCAACGCCGTCTTTCGGGCTGAATGTGCGAAGACCCCCATAAGGATTTGTTCGGGAATTTAGCAATATCAAGGTTTTCAAGTGATTTTTAGTGATTAAATTTTTGGTTTCCCTTGTTTTTTTCACGGTATGATGCGGAAATTTTGGGGTCGGGATAAGGGAGGGGCTATTGTGGTTGACCATAATTTTCGGGGGCGAATATTAACAAAATATCACTTCATCTGGAAAAACCATCAGTTTTGTAAATAATTTTGAAGGTTAGAGGAATTAGACAATTGATTTCCATAGCACCATATAAAACGAGCGTATAAATAGTTATTGTTCACCTAAGCATACCGACGCGAGGCCAATCCGCTGGGTGATACAGATTTCCGTTCGCCTTGGATTTCTGAAGTGTAAATGATCCAAACGATTCGGAAGTAGTGTCCGCCGTATCAATGGACGCAGCAATGTGCGTAGACGCGCGGAAAACGGCACATTTATAGTAGATAGGAAAAGCCGTTCCTGAAACACGCCATCTTGGATTTTCTGGAGGGGTGTTCCTAACCAGGGCGTGTACGTTTTCCTACGATTGGCCGGTTACTTTTAGTTACAGTCGATCAACGGACACGTTCCAATGCAAACTCACGCGTCGACTCAAGCAGTTTCTAAGGTTCGCAAACTTCGATTGTTATTGGTTGCCCTCGTTTGATTCAAATTTGGTCGTAAATGACGTGGTTGGCGCTGGCTAGACATACGTCATCCCAGGTCACCCTTCACACGAGATTTTTAATAAGTAAACAGGTGTTTTTCGTGTAAAAATTTATTTATCCACTTCATCAAATACATATTCGTATGAGATAACAGAAATCTCTCGTTGGAGTGAAATATTCGTATCCATCTTCAAAGGTGTGACATAGACGTCCGCATTTCGCAGGCAGTTGGTGCTGGTTTCAATCAGGCTCGTTGAGGAGGGCCTTCATCTCCATCCTTGCTTTACGCTGCAAGAGCGTCCACGGATAAGGGAGGGGCTATTGTGGTTGACCATAATTTTCGGGGGCGAATATTAACAAAATATCACTTCATCTGGAAAAACCATCAGTTTTGTAAATAATTTTGAAGGTTAGAGGAATTAGACAATTGATTTCCATAGCACCATATAAAACGAGCGTATAAATAGTTATTGTTCACCTAAGCATACCGACGCGAGGCCAATCCGCTGGGTGATACAGATTTCCGTTCGCCTTGGATTTCTGAAGTGTAAATGATCCAAACGATTCGGAAGTAGTGTCCGCCGTATCAATCGACGCAGCAATGTGCGTAGACGCGCGGAAAACGGCACATTTATAGTAGATAGAAAAAGCCGTTCCTGAAACACGCCATATTGGATTTTCTGGAGGGGTGTTCCTAACCCGGGCGTGTACGTTTTCCTACGATTGGCCGGTTACTATTAGTTACGGTGATCAACGGACACGTTCCAATGCAATCTCACGCGTCGACTCAAGCAGTTTCTAAGGTGCGCAAACTTCGATTGTTATTGGTTGCCCTCGTTTGATTCAAATTTGGTCGTAAATGACGTGGTTGGCGCTGGCTAGACATACGTCATCCCAGATCACCCTTCACACGAGATTTTTAATAAGTAAACAGGTGTTTTTCGTGTAAAAATTTATTTATCCACTTCATCAAATACATATTCGTATGAGATAACAGAAATCTCTCGTTGGAGTGAAATATTCGTATCCATCTTCAAAGGTGTGACATAGACGTCCGCATTTCGCAGGCAGTTGGTGCTGGTTTCAATCAGGCTCGTTGGGGAGGGCCTTCACCTCCATCCTTGCTTTACGGTGCAAGATCGTCCACGCCTCATATGCACGATCACGAACTATGTCCAGGATACTCTTGTCGTTTCCTTCCGCAATATCCATCAAGACGCGCATTGCCGCTCTGGAAACCTCCTTGGCTGTAGCCTTGGAGGCTCTGATGAGGATGGGTCTGGCCAATTGCCATATACTCCAGAAGATTGTTTTAATCCTCGCATAGACTAGTCCATCCTGGTTCTTGGTCGAGGGCTGACCAATTACTGGCGCCGAGGACGACATCAACTTCTCCGATGCTTTCATACCGACGGTAGGAGCGAGACTGATTTCCAAAGTAAGAGCGAATCATTATAAATATCTCTACTTGATTGATGAAGTGCGCATGCGCGTAATACTGATGGCCTTTGTATGGTGTGCGAAGCGCAGGGCCCACCTGTTATTTCCAATCGACGAAACAACGGAAAATCTGCCATTTGAAAGGAATATGTTTTCAATGAAACGGATAAATTAAGGTCAACTCGAAAACCACGTGTTTACTCATAAAAAATCTCGTGTGAAGGGTGACCTGGGATGACGTATGTCTACCCAGCGCCAACCACGTCATTTACGACCAAATTTGAATCAAACGAGGGCAACCAATAACAATCGAAGTTTGCGAACCTTAGAAACTGCTTGAGTCGACGCGTGAGTTTGCATTGGAACGTGTCCGTTGATCGACCATAACTAATAGTAACCGGCCAATCGTAGGAAAACGTACACGCCCGGGTTAGGAACCGACTTCCAGAAAATCCAAGATGGCGTGTTTCAGGAACGGCTTTTCCTATCTACTATAAATGTGCCTTTTTTCGCGCGTCTACGTACATCACCGCGTCGATTGATACAGCGGACACTACCAGCGAATCATTTCGATCAATCATCCGGAAAAATATCCGTCCCAAAGGAAAGAATATATATACTTTTACGGATTTGTCTCGCGCACGTCGATAAAAAGCAAGCGTTCACCAACGCCGTCTTTCGGGCTGAATGTGCGAAGACCCCCATAAGGATTTGTTCGGGAATTTAGCAATATCAAGGTTTTCAAGTGATTTTTAGTGATTAAATTTTTGGTTTCCCTTGTTTTTTTCACGGTATGATGCGGAAATTTTGGGGTCGGGATAAGGGAGGGGCTATTGTGGTTGACCATAATTTTCGGGGGCGAATATTAACAAAATATCACTTCATCTGGAAAAACCATCAGTTTTGTAAATAATTTTGAAGGTTAGAGGAATTAGACAATTGATTTCCATAGCACCATATAAAACGAGCGTATAAATAGTTATTGTTCACCTAAGCATACCGACGCGAGGCCAATCCGCTGGGTGATACAGATTTCCGTTCGCCTTGGATTTCTGAAGTGTAAATGATCCAAACGATTCGGAAGTAGTGTCCGCCGTATCAATGGACGCAGCAATGTGCGTAGACGCGCGGAAAACGGCACATTTATAGTAGATAGGAAAAGCCGTTCCTGAAACACGCCATCTTGGATTTTCTGGAGGGGTGTTCCTAACCAGGGCGTGTACGTTTTCCTACGATTGGCCGGTTACTTTTAGTTACAGTCGATCAACGGACACGTTCCAATGCAAACTCACGCGTCGACTCAAGCAGTTTCTAAGGTTCGCAAACTTCGATTGTTATTGGTTGCCCTCGTTTGATTCAAATTTGGTCGTAAATGACGTGGTTGGCGCTGGCTAGACATACGTCATCCCAGGTCACCCTTCACACGAGATTTTTAATAAGTAAACAGGTGTTTTTCGTGTAAAAATTTATTTATCCACTTCATCAAATACATATTCGTATGAGATAACAGAAATCTCTCGTTGGAGTGAAATATTCGTATCCATCTTCAAAGGTGTGACATAGACGTCCGCATTTCGCAGGCAGTTGGTGCTGGTTTCAATCAGGCTCGTTGAGGAGGGCCTTCATCTCCATCCTTGCTTTACGCTGCAAGAGCGTCCACGGATAAGGGAGGGGCTATTGTGGTTGACCATAATTTTCGGGGGCGAATATTAACAAAATATCACTTCATCTGGAAAAACCATCAGTTTTGTAAATAATTTTGAAGGTTAGAGGAATTAGACAATTGATTTCCATAGCACCATATAAAACGAGCGTATAAATAGTTATTGTTCACCTAAGCATACCGACGCGAGGCCAATCCGCTGGGTGATACAGATTTCCGTTCGCCTTGGATTTCTGAAGTGTAAATGATCCAAACGATTCGGAAGTAGTGTCCGCCGTATCAATCGACGCAGCAATGTGCGTAGACGCGCGGAAAACGGCACATTTATAGTAGATAGAAAAAGCCGTTCCTGAAACACGCCATATTGGATTTTCTGGAGGGGTGTTCCTAACCCGGGCGTGTACGTTTTCCTACGATTGGCCGGTTACTATTAGTTACGGTGATCAACGGACACGTTCCAATGCAATCTCACGCGTCGACTCAAGCAGTTTCTAAGGTGCGCAAACTTCGATTGTTATTGGTTGCCCTCGTTTGATTCAAATTTGGTCGTAAATGACGTGGTTGGCGCTGGCTAGACATACGTCATCCCAGATCACCCTTCACACGAGATTTTTAATAAGTAAACAGGTGTTTTTCGTGTAAAAATTTATTTATCCACTTCATCAAATACATATTCGTATGAGATAACAGAAATCTCTCGTTGGAGTGAAATATTCGTATCCATCTTCAAAGGTGTGACATAGACGTCCGCATTTCGCAGGCAGTTGGTGCTGGTTTCAATCAGGCTCGTTGGGGAGGGCCTTCACCTCCATCCTTGCTTTACGGTGCAAGATCGTCCACGCCTCATATGCACGATCACGAACTATGTCCAGGATACTCTTGTCGTTTCCTTCCGCAATATCCATCAAGACGCGCATTGCCGCTCTGGAAACCTCCTTGGCTGTAGCCTTGGAGGCTCTGATGAGGATGGGTCTGGCCAATTGCCATATACTCCAGAAGATTGTTTTAATCCTCGCATAGACTAGTCCATCCTGGTTCTTGGTCGAGGGCTGACCAATTACTGGCGCCGAGGACGACATCAACTTCTCCGATGCTTTCATACCGACGGTAGGAGCGAGACTGATTTCCAAAGTAAGAGCGAATCATTATAAATATCTCTACTTGATTGATGAAGTGCGCATGCGCGTAATACTGATGGCCTTTGTATGGTGTGCGAAGCGCAGGGCCCACCTGTTATTTCCAATCGACGAAACAACGGAAAATCTGCCATTTGAAAGGAATATGTTTTCAATGAAACGGATAAATTAAGGTCAACTCGAAAACCACGTGTTTATCATAACAAATCTCGTGTGAAGGGTGACCTGGGATGACGTATGTCTAGCCAGCGCCAACCACGTCATTTACGACCAAATTTGAATCAAACGAGGGCAACCAATAACAATCGAAGTTTGCGAACCTTAGAAACTGCTTGAGTCGACGCGTGAGTTTGCATTGGAACGTGCCCGTTGATCGACCATAACTAATAGTAACCGGCCAATCGTAGGAAAACGTACACGCCCGGGTTAGGAACCGACTTCCAGAAAATCCAAGATGGCGTGTTTCAGGAACGGCTTTTCCTATCTACTATAAATGTGCCTTTTTTCGCGCGTCTACGTACATCACCGCGTCGATTGATACAGCGGACACTACCAGCGAATCATTTCGATCAATCATCCGGGAAAATATCCGTCCCAAAGGAAAGAATATATATACTTTTACGGATTTGTCTCGCGCACGTCGATAAAGTGCAAGCGTTCACCAACGCCGTCTTTCGGGCTGAATGTGCGAAGACCCCCATAAGGATTTTTTCGGGAATTTAGCAATATCAAGGTTTTCAAGTGATTTTTAGTGATTAAATTTTTGGTTTCCCTTGTTTTTTTCACGGTATGATGCGGAAATTTTGGGGTCGGGATAAAGAAGGGGCTATTGTGGTTGACCATAATTTTCGGGAGCGAATATTAACAAAATATCACAAAAGCCGTTCCTGAAACACGCCATCTTGGATTTTCTGGAAGTCGCTTCCTAACCCGGGCGTGTACGTTTTCCTACGATTAGCCGGTTACTATTAGTTATGGTCGATCAACGGACACGTTCCAATGCAAACTCACGCGTCGACTCAAGCAGTTTCTAAGGTTCGCAAGCTTCGATTGTTATTGGTTGCCCTAGTTTGATTCAAATTTGGTCGTAAATGACGTGGTTGGCGCTGGCTAGACATACGTCATCCCAGGTCACCCTTCACACGAGATTTTTTATGAGTAAACACGTGGTTTTCGAGTTGACCTTAATTTATCCGTTTCATTGAAAACATATTCCTTTCAAATGGCAGATTTTCCGTTGTTTCGTCGATTGGAAATAACAGGTGGGCCCTGCGCTTCGCACACCATACAAAGGCCATCAGTATTACGCGCATGCGCACTTCATCAATCAAGTAGAGATATTTATAATGATTCGCTCTTACTTTGGAAATCAGTCTCGCTCCGACCGTCGGTATGAAAGCATCGGAGAAGTTGATGTCGTCCTCGGCGCCAGTAATTGGTCAGCCCTCGACCAAAAATGAACCAGGATGGACTAGTCTATGCGAGGATTAAAACAATCTTCTGGAGTATATGGCAATTGGCCAGACCCATCCTCATCAGAGCCTCCAAGGCTACAGCCAAGGAGGTTTCCAGAGCGGCAATGCGCGTCTTGATGGATATTGCGGAAGGAAACGACAAGAATATCCTGGACATAGTTCGTGATCGTGCATATGAGGCGTGGACGATCTTGCACCGTAAAGCAAGGATGGAGGTGAAGGCCCTCCTCAACGAGCCTGATTGAAACCAGCACCAACTGCCTGCGAAATGCGGACGTCTATGTCACACCTTTGAAGATGGATATGAATATTTCACTCCAACGAGAGATTTCTTTTATCTCATACGAATATGTATTTGATGAAGTGGATAAATAAATTTTTACACGAAAAACACCTGTTTACTTATTAAAAATCTCGTGTGAAGGGTGACCTGGGATGACGTATGTCTAGCCAGCGCCAACCACGTTATTTACGACCAAATTTGAATCAAACGAGGGCAACCAATAACAATCGAAGTTTGAGAACCTTAGAAACGGCTTGAGTCGACGCGTGAGTTTGCATTGGAACGTGTCCGTTGATCGACTGTAACTAATAGTAACCGGCCAATCGTAGGAAAACGTACACGCCCGGGTTAGGAACACCCCTCCAGAAAATCCAAGATGGCGTGTTTCAGGAACGGCTTTCCTTTATCCCGACCCCAAAATTTCCGCATCATACCGTGAAAAAAACAAGGGAAACCAAAAATTTAATCACTTAAAATCACTTGAAAACCTTGATATTGCTAAATTCCCGAGCAAATCCTAATGGGGGTCTTCGCACATTCAGCCCGAAAGACGGCGTTGGTGAACGCTTGCACTTTATCGACGTGCGCGAGACAAATCCGTAAAAGTATATATATTCTTTCCTTTGGGACGGATATTTTCCCGGATGATTGATCGAAATGATTCGCTGGTAGTGTCCGCTGTATCAATCGACGCGGTGATGTACGTAGACGCGCGAAAAAAGGCACATTTATAGTAGATAGGAAAAGCCGTTCCTGAAACACGCCATCTTGGATTTTCTGGAAGTCGGTTCCTAACCCGGGCGTGTACGTTTTCCTACGATTGGCCGGTTACTATTAGTTATGGTCGATCAACGGACACGTTCCAATGCAAACTCACGCGTCGACTCAAGCAGTTTCTAAGGTTCGCAAACTTCGATTGTTATTGGTTGCCCTCGTTTGATTCAAATTTGGTCGTAAATGACGTGGTTGGCGCTGGGTAGACATACGTCATCCCAGGTCACCCTTCACACGAGATTTTTTATGAGTAAACACGTGGTTTTCGAGTTGACCTTAATTTATCCGTTTCATTGAAAACATATTCCTTTCAAATGGCAGATTTTCCGTTGTTTCGTCGATTGGAAATAACAGGTGGGCCCTGCGCTTCGCACACCATACAAAGGCCATCAGTATTACGCGCATGCGCACTTCATCAATCAAGTAGAGATATTTATAATGATTCGCTCTTACTTTGGAAATCAGTCTCGCTCCGACCGTCGGTATGAAAGCATCGGAGAACTTGATGTCGTCCTCGGCGCCAGTAATTGGTCAGCCCTCGACCAAGAACCAGGATGGACTAGTCTATGCGAGGATTAAAACAATCTTCTGGAGCATATGGCAATTGGCCAGACCCATCCTCATCAGAGCCTCCAAGGCTACAGCCAAGGAGGTTTCCAGAGCGGCAATGCGCGTCTTGATGGATATTGCGGAAGGAAACGACAAGAGTATCCTGGACATAGTTCGTGATCGTGCATATGAGGCGTGGACGATCTTGCACCGTAAAGCAAGGATGGAGGTGAAGGCCCTCCTCAACGAGCCTGATTGAAACCAGCACCAACTGCCTGCGAAATGCGGACGTCTATGTCACACCTTTGAAGATGGATACGAATATTTCACTCCAACGAGAGATTTCTGTTATCTCATACGAATATGTATTTGATGAAGTGGATAAATAAATTTTTACACGAAAAACACCTGTTTACTTATTAAAAATCTCGTGTGAAGGGTGACCTGGGATGACGTATGTCTAGCCAGCGCCAACCACGTCATTTACGACCAAATTTGAATCAAACGAGGGCAACCAATAACAATCGAAGTTTGCGAACCTTAGAAACTGCTTGAGTCGACGCGTGAGTTTGCATTGGAACGTGTCCGTTGATCGACTGTAACTAATAGTAACCGGCCAATCGTAGGAAAACGTACACGCCCGGGTTAGGAACACCCCTCCAGAAAATCCAAGATGGCGTGTTTCAGGAACGGCTTTTCCTATCTACTATAAATGTGCCGTTTTCCGCGCGTCTACGCACATTGCTGCGTCGATTGATACGGCGGACACTACTTCCGAATCGTTTGGATCATTTACACTTCAGAAATCCAAGGCGAACGGAAATCTGTATCACCCAGCGGATTGGCGTCGCGTCGGTATGCTTAGGTGAACAATAACTTATTATACGCTCCTTTTATATGGTGCTATGGAAATCTATTGTCTAATTCCTCTAACCTTCAAAATTATTTACAAAACTGATGGTTTTTCCAGATGAAGTGATATTTTGTTAATATTCGCTCCCGAAAATTATGGTCAACCACAATAGCCCCTCCCTTATCTCGACCCCAAAACTTCCGCATCATACCGTGAAAAAAACAAGGGAAACCAAAAATTTAATCACTAAAAATCACTTGAAAACCTTGATATTGCTAAATTCCCGAACAAATCCTTATGGGGGTCTTCGCACATTCAGCCCGAAAGACGGCGTTGTTGAACGCTTGCACTTTATCGACGTGCGCGAGACAAATCCGTAAAAGTATATATATTCTTTCCTTTGGGACGGATATTTTCCCGGATGATTGATCGAAATGATTCGCTGGTAGTGTCCGCTGTATCAATCGACGCGGTGATGTACTTAGACGCGCGAAAAAAGGCTCAATCATCCGGGAAAATATCCGTCCCAAAGGAAAGAATATATATACTTTTACGGATTTGTCTCGCGCACTTCGATAAAGTGCAAGCGTTCACCAACGCCGTCTTTCGGGCTGAATGTGCGAAGACCCCCATAAGGATTTGTTCTGGAATTTAGCAATATCAAGGTTTTCAAGTGATTTTTAGTGATTAAATTTTTGGTTTCCCTTGTTTTTTTCACGGTATGATGCGGAAATTTTGGGGTCGGGATAAGGGAGGGGCTATTGTGGTTGACCAAAATTTTCGGGAGGGAATATTAACAAAATATCACTTCATCTGGAAAAACCATCAGTTTTGTAAATAATTTTGAAGGTTAGAGGAATTAGACAATAGATTTCCATAGCACCATATAAAACGAGCGTATAAATAGTTATTGTTCACCTAAGCATACCGACGCGAGGCCAATCCGCTGGGTGATACAGATTTCCGTTCGCCTTGGATTTCTGAAGTGTAAATGATCCAAACGATTCGGAAGTAGTGTCCGCCGTATCAATCGACGCAGCAATGTGCGTAGACGCGCGGAAAACGGCACATTTATAGTAGATAGGAAAAGCCGTTCCTGAAACACGCCATCTTGGATTTTCTGGAGGGGTGTTCCTAACCCGGGCATGTACGTTTTCCTACGATTGGCCGGTTACTATTAGTTACAGTCGATCAACGGACACGTTCCAATGCAAACTCACGCGTCGACTCAAGCAGTTTCTAAGGTTCGCAAACTTCGATTGTTATTGGTTGCCCTCGTTTGATTCAAATTTGGTCGTAAATGACGTGGTTGGCGCTGGCTAGACATACGTCATCCCAGGTCACCCTTCACACGAGATTTTTAATAAGTAAACAGGTGTTTTTCGTGTAAAAATTTATTTATCCACTTCATCAAATACATATTCGTGTCGTCGGGGACATTAAGGGAGGAAGAACCACCACTCTTTGGTTGGACGTATTTATTGGTACTTACAACAATGCAACACAAATGCTCGGAGCCCAAGGGTAGTCACAGGGAATCAGCCAGGGAGTCGCGGGTCTCGCGAGGGTACCGACCGGCGTAGGGAAGGTAGGAGCGGTCTTGCGATGGCGCGGACCGGCGACGGAACTGACTAGCCCACCCCGTTGGGTCCCCCTTGTATTTATCCGAAATACCCGGGACCAACGGGCGCACGAGGAGGGCTCAGAGTGCGGTCGACGGCTAGTCCCAAGGAGTCCCGTTACTGTTCTCCCATGACGCACGAGGAGGGTTGAGAGCGCTGGTCGACGGCTAGTGTCCCAAGGAGTCCCGTTACTGTTCTCGCTCCACCCCCCCACGACATCACCCCGTCGGCAGTTAAGCCCCTGGCGTGGAATTACTAGGCTCCGAGAAAATTTCATATAAATGAACAATAAACATGAAGAAAACACTGAGTATCAGTATGCAGAGTATACACATATAAAAAAAATACCGAATAACAATATGAACCTTTTAAGAATTTAAGTTACATTGGAAATGTACATTCTTGAGCAATCATTGATATAGGTGGGTATTCAACCCCCTTTTTCCTTCTTCAATGTCCTTACGCGCACACACACACAAAAATGTTCCACACACACGTTCAAGGTCCTTACGCGCATACACACACAAAAATATTCCACATACAAGTTCACAACTGCCTAAACACATTAGCACATCAGTTCACTGGACCTTTCACAGATTGGGAAAAGGGGGACAAATGTTGGGGATGCAGATTGGGAGACATTATACACCTGAATAGGTGGGTGTTCCGGCGTTCCTGTGGAGGATTTCTGCCCCTTCCCCGCTCTCCGGTGGCAACAAATATAGCCTACACCGAAAGGGGCAAAAGCTATAAGAGCTAATGCAGGAATTCCAGCGTAATGGATTAACTTGACATTTTGATTAATGGTTTAAGGACACTTGAAATCGTCTATGAGGGCAAGAAATATTTAAAAAAAAAGCTCCCGGCTCACGCTAAACAGCCACTGACCTGCAATTTCTCCCCTTACATATTCCAAAAACGGAGTGCTACATACGTGCACTTCGCAGTGAGTTTTTATAGATGCTATTGTTTAAAAATGCCGCTATGTTGCCCGAGTCAGATAGGTTGCGTAGGATAGGATAGGAGGGAAGGCACACTTGCACATTGCCTGTAACACAGTCTTCGCCACCATCAGGCGGGAGTAGGATAAACCCCTCGTGGCTCTCTGTTACCGCCAAGTACATGGAATCTGGTTTTAAGACCATAGCCGGTTGGCCGTCAGGCATCCCCACCGGGAGCGTGTGAGCCTTGTACACTCTAAATTTTCCATTTCGGCGACTTAACGGGAGTGCAACCAATAGCATGGTAGTACCAGCATGCCTGAGAATGCGAACTCGTGCAATGCTGTATATAGGCATAGCCGAAGGGCCTTCGTACAGTGCGAATTGATGGTCAGGCGCCAATTGGCTTTTAGCAGTTTTCAAGATTCTTTTTAGGTGGGACGGGGCGAGGATCGTGGGTTGCAACCTACCCAGCTCCGCTAGCATAACGGTAGTCCGTGTGAGCGAAAGAGCTCGTTCAAGTTCTGCTAAATATTAGAATAGATTGCTAGATAGCTATTGTGAATAGTGGACAATAAGTCAACAAGAGCAAGGTTACTAGCTGTTTGGTGAGCGAGATTACTTTCCGTGAGGTTCCTAAAATTTTTTAATTGCCTGACGGGAGGATAGCTGGAAGTTAGGAATGGAATATCAAAGGGAGGGAGGTTCGGTATCACACCCTGGAGGAGGGGAGTGAGGCCTGTGACGGGGCCGGTCCACATCGGAGGGCCTTTTGGTGGAGGAGGTAGGGAAGAGGGGTGGTATCCCTCACCTCCGGGTGGTCTGCTGGGACTGATGCTCTTCGGCGTAGCGGATGTGGCCGCTGAGATTTCCTCCTCCAGTCCCGGGGTAACAGGTCGTTCAGGAGTAGATGGAGGGCCGTCATCATCCCGGCGGACGCATACGGCGGTGGTCTTTTGCCCAACGCTCGGCATCCTGGTGTTGGAGTCCGCTCCGGAGGGACGGGATCGATGCATTCGGCAGGTCGTTTCGACTCCTGTCCACGCCCTTGGCTTCCGCTAACTCCGTGTTGTGTTGCGGCTGCCATTGTAAGAAAGGGCTATAACTCTGTGTGACGCGGCCGGGTCGTGGGCGAAGATTGTACGGGTGGCGGAGCGGCGATTGAGTTTCCAACAGCGGGGCTGGACGCGATGAGTATGGTGTCTGCAGGTCCGGGTCCCGGGTTGGAGAGGAACTCGGCTCCTGATGAGTGTACGCTTCGGTTGGCGTTGCAACGTCGGTTTCGGAATTGGAAGGAGGAATATTTAAGGCAGAAGGAGGGTCTTCGGTGAGGAAGTTAGGTTGGGGGATAGGCTCCGGATCTGGTGGAAGAGGTAAGACATTCCTCAAGTGGGCGATGAACCTCCGTCCATTCTGAAGATTTTCAATGTCCAGCGTAACTGGACTTCTTACGCGGATAACCTTATACGGGCCTATCCATCTAGACAAAAGCTTCCGAGATCGACCTGGGGAAGGGGCCATATTCCGCAAGAGGACTAGTTGTCCTATTTGCACTTGAGGTAGAGATAAGCCTTTGTTATTGCGGATATGCTCATTCTCCGTATTCTGCTTATCGAATTCTGCTGCTTGGTTATGTGCCATTTTCAAGCGATATAGGAGTTCCTGTTCATAAGCTGCTGCATCTCTCGTTTCGGATTGTTTAGGCAAAACGTCGGCTTCCCATGGTAAATTTAATTCACGCCCATACATTAGATATGCGGGACTGTAGCCGGTGACTCGATGTTTTGTATTGCGGTACACAAATAAGGCAAAATTCAAGTGCTCGTCCCAGTCTCTGTGATCCTGCGCTACATAGTGAGAAATGACATTCGCGAAGGATTGATGAGCTCTCTCCAACCTCCCGATCGCAGAGGGGTTGTAAGGAGATGTGAATATGGAGGATATCTTTAGAATTTGGCAAATATTTTTCATTAAATTTGACGTGAAATTCGCGCCTCTATCCGTGAGCAGATACTTAGGGGTACCGTGACGACAGACAATATTCTCCACGAATGCACGCGCGACTGTTTGTGCGGTCTGGTCTTTTATTGCTACAGCCTCAGGATAGCGAGTGAAGTAATCTTGACACGTGAGTATATACTTATTTCCCTTCTTTGAAAGGGGAAGCGGGCCAACTATATCTAATGCTAATTTCTCCAACGGATAGGTCGCCTCTAAAATTGGCTGAATAGGAATAGACCGTATTTGAGCCTTACGTTTTTTGCATTCCAAGCAATTTTGTACATACAGACGCGTGTCTGAGTAGCACCCAACCCAAAAAAAATGTCGCTGAACGATATTTAATGTCTTATCTAATCCGCAGTGTCCTGCTAAAGGAGCATCATGACAACGCTCAAGGATGTGTTTCCTCATTGCCTTTGGGGCACAAATAACAGTTTGCGCTCCCCTTTCTGTAATATTGACTTTGCATAAAACCTCGGCGTCGTCATAGAAGTAAAATGGATCATGTTTACTCGCCAGGGTGTGTAATGATTCGAGCTCCAAGCACTGGCGCTGTTCTCTAGCTATTCTGTCTTTGTCCCAGCAGGGCTCGTATTGTGAGGTTTCGACGAAATTAACGATATGCGTTCTTGATAGTGCATCACTGTGGGCGATATCCTTTCCTGGGCGGTACCTAACATCAAAGGAATACTCATTTAGTTCCATAACCCATCTCGCCAACCTTGGTTTCGGTTCCTTTAGTGCTAATAGCCATTTTAACGGTTTATGATCGGTACAAAGAGTGAAGTGTCTCCCCAGTAGGTAGACGCGGAATTTCTTCACCATGGAAACGACGGCAAAGCATTCTACTTCCGTCGCGGAGTATGACTTTTCTGCTCCATGCAATTGTTTACTTGCGCATGCGATAAGATGTTCTCCATCTTCGAATTCTTGAGACAAAATCCCACCGAGTGCGCAGTTTGATGCATCTGTTGTCAACGTAAATTTTCTGGAAAAATCTGGAAACCTTAAAACAGGTGGCGTACAGAGGTAGCATCGTAATTTTTCGAAGGCTTGACTTTGCTCAGTTCCCCAATGAAATTGTGACTCTCTTTTTAGTAGTTTCGTGAGCGGTCTGGAAATGTCGGCAAAATTTGCAATGAATTTTCTGTAATACCCCGCGAGACCGAGAAAGGACTGAAGAGCTCGTATATTTTTTGGTTCCGGGAATTCCTGAATGGCTTTTATTTTCTCATCGTCGGGCTGTAGACCTTCTGCTGAGATAATATGTCCTAAAAATTTGACTTTTTTCCGGAAGAAAATGCATTTCTGGGGTTTTAGTTTTAATTTCGCTTTTCTCAGCCTGGAAAAAATTTCCCTTAATCCAGATATGTGGGCTTCCCATGAATAATCATATCTAAGGATATCATCCAAATAGAAGACGCATCCATCCCCGAGTAGCCCCCCCAACACAGCATTCATGAGACGTAGGAAGGTTGAAGGTGCATTTGCTAGACCAAAACTCATTCTATTACACTCGTAGTGACCGTGGGGCGTACTGAATGCGGTGTATTCTCTACTGTTTTTGTCCACTTCTACTTGCCAATAGCCGGTACATAAATCCATGGTGGAAAAATAGCGTTTGTCGCCTATCTGGTCAAAAATTTCATCCATGTTCGGGAGCGGAAACACCTCCTTTTTTGTGACGTTATTTAGGGCGCGGTAATCTATGCACGGACGGTGTTGAACAGATTCATTACTCGTAAATTTTTTCTTCACCAAGATTATAGGGGCGGACCAGGGGCTGGTCGAAGGGGATATCACGCCATTTTGTAGCATTTCCTTAATGGCATCATCTAACACTGCGCGCTGAGAATGAGGTACACGATACGGTGCCTTCTTGATTGGCTTTGCATCTCCGACGTCGATGGTATGCCTTACTATCTCCGTACAGCCTAGAGGAGTAGTTGGGCTGACGAATATATCGAAAAATTCGGTGAGAAGCGTTTTCAGTGATTCTAAAGCTACCGCAGGTACATCCTCCAGATTGAAAAGTGAGGAAATATTTCCCCCCGGTGGTTTTTCAGGCCAGATCTCTCCTTCCTCAGAGTCGATTGTATTTAAAAGCGGATTAGTTGCTTTCTCGTGAAACCCTTCGACCTCTATGCTCGAACCTTTCTTAATGATTTTTTCAGTAATCCCATCATTGAAAAGTAAAACAGGAGCTATTCCTTTCTCAGACACCTTCACAATTATCGGGAGGGACGTGGAACACCCTCCGAGGATGAGTTCTTTTTGCGCTAATTTATTATTCCGGGCCCAACACATCAAGATCGACAAGGGGGGTACTTTGATATTTTCTTCAATACACAATGATTCGAAGCCACTATCTTCCCTGGAAAACTCTCCCTCTGATTTTGAGACTACGGTTCGCACCAAGGCGTCATCGGAACCACCCTTACTAAGGTTATCACACAGATTCGGAAATTCACTTCGTTCTGATGTCCCGGCGTTCGCATCGTCTGTCTCCACAATTCTGTTTTCTCTCTCTTTTACAGTCGCGGCTTTCGTCTCGACATACATATCTGCCCCTTGATACATCTCAAAATTTTCTTGGTTAATCGGGCTTGGGAGAAATAATTTAGTGTCGCATTTTCCCATACTAGATTCTGAAGTATTCGGTGCTGAGGAAAGAAGGCGCGGAAGTTTGTATTCTTCGCAGCTTGAGATTGATGAACTATCATCAATAGAAATTCGTACTTTTTCGGAGGATTGCACTTTTGGGGGATCGGATTTTACGCGTCGCGGTTTGCACCATTCATCGGCAGTCGCAACCGTCGGATTTTCTGAAACAATGAGACGAGGCTGCTCTTTCTCTTGTGAATAGTGTTCACATGTCACCGCGTCTGACTGACAGTCGGTTTCCTCAAATGTAATCAGATCGATGTCTAGTTGCTGTCTATTGCTGGGATGTAATTTTACGCCATGCTTGTTATTTATGATAAATTTTGAACTAGCCAAATTGATAGAGCAGCCATAATTTTTCATAAAGTCAAGTCCAATTATGCCATCATAATTTGTGGTCCCTAAATCTACGATCAACGCATCGTGCGGGTAAGACTTCCCGTCAATCATTAACGGAATATAACACTGGCCTTTTACCGGGAGAACATGACCTGAGGCGCTTTTGATGGGAGTAGCATAGGGAGAGAGACTAAGTTCCATGAATGAAAATTTCCTTTGATGGAGAATGGTGACTGCGGCGCCTGTATCCACTAGGAACCTAAGAGGTTGGCCGATCATCGTTCCTTCAAGTATCAAGCCAGCTTCGGGTGTTACAGCTAAAATCAATTCTCCCCCGACCTTGCGATCGGGGCTGACAAGTTTCCCTGCTCCGTTAACCCTTTGCTTGGGCAAGTTAACCCTTTGCTTGGGCAATCTACGGGGCGATGACCGGATTTCCGACATAGCCCGCAAATGAGTAGCGGGCATTCTTTTGAATTGTGAGTTGACTCACCGCACTGAAAACATTGACGCTGAGTTGATCGGCAATAGCGAGCGATGTGCCCTGTCCGACCGCACTGATAACATTTGCGTGGGGGAGGAGGCGGAGGACGTGGCCGCTCTGCCCTTTGCGACTCATGATTGGGCGGGTAGGATAAGTGATTGGGCTGAGCTCCTACGGTATTTACGTGTGCTGATTGTTGTCCATTCGGAACCATTACTAATGGCGTCTGTTCGTGAATGGGAGCCGGGGGGAGATAGTGTTGCGGGAGATGAGGGTTGACATGAGACGGCTGCCTAGGGAAAAGAGAGTGGATGCCACCAGCATTAGGAACTTGAATCGCATAATTTCTTAAATTCGCCTCCTCATTCAGCGCAAACTCTTCCGCCTCCAGAATATTCTTTGGACCTCGAACCAAGACGAAACGTCCTAACTCTTCTCTTAATCCCGAAAGAAATTGAGATAAAAGTCTGTGGTCAAAGATAGCTTTCGTGGATGCTGAATTTGGGTCTGGAAAAGTTTCCCTTAATTGGCGAATGATCTTCCGAAGTCTGGTGGAGAACTCACTGACGGGTTCAAGCGGGCGCTGCACGCAAGTTGTAAACATACGCTCTAGCGAGATGGGAGAAATTCGAACTGAAAATCTGCGCTTAAGACAAGAGGAAAAATTTTCAAAGTTGTCCACTATATGTGGGTTAGTGGTAACGTATTCCGCTGCAGAGCCACTGAGACGCAATCGCGCCACGCACAAGGTTTGGGCCTCCGTCCAAGCATTAAGATGACTTGTGATTTTCAAACATTCCAAGAAATTACTTACGGACGATTCGTCGTCCCCGCTAAAATTTGGAATAAGATATGCTTGACTCCCGATTGTCGTGGCGTATTGTGTGGGTGCACCGGAGGTCGAAGTAGTGTCGGTGATGGTATTAACGGTCGGCGTAAACTCCACAAAAGGATTTAGGTGCAATGGGTAAGTTGGGAAAAGAGGGAGGTCTGAAGGACACGAGTGAAAAGGATTGTAAGACGCCATGACAGCAATTGCTTAACCCACAATGACAAAAACGTTATAACTTATTATAAGGTGATAAACCTAAGGTAGTCTGAATCTGGTGCCCGAAAGGCATGGTAGCGTGCTGGTAAGAAGGATAGCATTCTTACAGCAAAAATCAGTTAATTGAAAGTTTAACTGTTAAAATTCCGTTCGGGTGCGATCCATCCGTATTGAATGCAAAATTCCCTGAAATGTTCGTTCCTCAAACACACCTGACACCAATTAATGTCGTCGGGGACATTAAGTGAAGAAGAACCACCACTCTTTGGTTGGACGTATTTATTGGTACTTACAACAATGCACATTTAGGCACATTTATAGTAGATAGGAAAAGCAGTTCCTGAAACACGCCATCTTGGATTTTCTGGAGGGGTGTTCCTAACCCGGGCGTGTACGTTTTCCTACGATTGGCCGGTTACTATTAGGCCCTGTAGGTGAGGAAAAGGGATTTTTGGTGAAATCATAAGGATCCAGGTAAAATGGATTGAAATCATACTGATAGGCAGTGGTAGGTTGAAGAGTGTAATAGAAGGGAAAATTTTGGCAAACGAGGAAAGGGTATGAAGTGGATAGGGGTATTTGGCGGGATGAAGGGAGGAAGGGAGTACGCAGGGATGATGTGGGACTCATAGATAAGGATATTTTGACGTTTTTTTAGAAGAAACGAATAACTTATTCGGCAGTTTGGTCCTTCAAATTCCACATTAACTGGTAGATTCCTTAATAACCGTAGTATTTTCTTGTGAGGAAATTGATAGTACGATTATTTAGGAAACTGAAAGGATTATCATAGTAGCTCATTCTCAAAGAAGATTTGGCGGAAATATATAAAAAATCTTCGCATAAACGAGGATTTCCTAGTTGATCATTAAGTTTAGATTTACTTTTATATTTAGTTACTGTGTGAGAATCTTCTAAATTTCTTTTCGATCCACGTCTTGCACGTCTTACCCTGAGAAATATATCCTTAGGGAATGCGGTTTTTCGTAAGCTCCTCGGAATTCTACATAAGTTCAGCGCAGCCTTTAGAGAAGGTCTTACATTCCATCGTTATTTACTGTTAGTCTATCGTTTTGGATGGATAGATAAGGTCTGACGCAAAGGTAGTAGGACTGAGTAGATAAAAAATGTTTACTGTCAGAAATGATACTGTTAGTCATAATTCTTCGATTAATTCCTGTGTGCGTCCACACACCGCTGACAGCGGGTTTTCCATGCCCCATACGCCTTCTGGAAGGGGTCGATCGGAATGACCTCGTGACGGCCTGTTGTTACCTTTTACACACGTAATACCGTTTAATTTATATTCACTGCCTAACAAGGCACCGTATAAAAGTACTCTTCTTTGAATCCTTTTCTGCCACGATGCAACTCGTAATATTGCTATTGCTCCACACGCTCCCAGTTCTTCGGCCCAAATTTCTCCCTTGAGTATCTTCAACATTAGATTCCCCATGATTGGTCTGCGTGCACTTTTCTTTCCTCATTTTCATCCCAACAACCCTCTTTCCACCTGTACTATCCTTTACCCGCGTTATTAGTAGGTCTTTGTTCATCTTCTACCATTTTATTATCACGTATGTTACGATTTAAACAAAAATCGTTAACGCCCTAAATAATTTAGTTTATCCGCAATTGATATTATCCGATACTTACTTTTTCGTACCGTTTAATAGACTCAATTTTAATGAAATATTTATCAATTTCGCTTCTTATTGAGCGTGATGACCTGTATCATAATTTTCACCTTGAAACTCATTTCCTAGCGTCAGTTGAAATTATTCCTTGAACCTCAAAAGTAAATTATGAATTACTCAGCAACATTCAACATAATGACCCCTAAATACGACAGTTTACACGAAAATATAAATCACACCTACATCTAAGGGGAGGCAATATACACCTAGGCTTACATTTGTTCTGAAACCAAAACTCATTTCCAAAAACATATCCACCTGATTACGATACGCAGCATAATGGTCATGTGAAGTAACAAATCTTTATGAGGAAGTGCAGTTTCTTTCTCTACCTTCACCCAAAAACATCTGCAAAGCAATTAATTCATAAGCCAAACCAATCCTGACCTACTCTTTCCGTTTAGTAAATGAGTCACTCGGATCTGGAAGACAAACTGACTAAACAACGAAAAAGCGTACAAATGCCATCGATTAGGAGAATATATAGAACACGCGAAAGTCGGATGCCAAATTCTTTATTGAACAGAATGAACTGACACAACGTCGAAAATAATAGAACGAGAAATAACAGTCAAGGATCAACTATTTACAACCTCTTATCCGTACTACAGCTTTACTCGTAAAAGCACCCTAGAAAATGATAAATGCACACCCTTCTGCTGGGCTAGAACACTAAAAGTACCGATGAAAAATTGCTGAGACCATCACATACCGTCACATATGTTAAGGAAACCATTGATTTCAAATGGGATGATAAAGAAGATAGAAGAAAGAAGGAAATAGATGAATGTCGACTGTGTTACGAGGAAGAAAGCACTCGTACAATGAGTTGAATAATACACTGAGACGGGAAACGAATGGTGAGAAATAAGCGTGGTGGAAGACGTTGGGCGATATATGGAAAGTTGGTGAAGAAAGGGTGTAAATGGCTAGCTATACGAGTACAGGAAATTTAGAGCACTGTCAGGACCTAAGAAGGGAAAAATCGTGTAAACAATTGATGATAAGTCAAGAAAACTATTAATTACACCAAAATAGATTCAAGAGATTTGAAAGGAATTGATACGTTGAGGAACTATATTAAGAAGACCTGCAAGGTTAGACAAAGAAAGAAAATATGACGGTGAAGATTAAAGCTTTGCTCCAGACATACTTGATGCCGGGATTGATAGGGCACCGAGGGAGCTTCAATCAATTTAGGCCGTGGGGACAGGAAATATGTCCGCGGGACTACTTAGGAGTTAAGTAAAGCGATGGACGGGAGAGTTGTATGGACTAATTCCTATTTGCGTGTTAAAATTAGCATTTGTGAAGGGGGACTATGGCCGGAAATGTTTCACAGACCAGTGCCAATTACAAAACGAGGGAAAGGCAGCCATATATGAGGACTACAGTTTGCAATAAGTTTGATATCGTTCGTAGCTAAATAGGCACTCAGGACCTTAAATAAGAGATAGGAAAAGACGGACGAGAGGACGGAAAATGATTTTTGGGGGATGATCAGTTTGGATTCAGGAAGCGGAGAGGAACGCGTGATGCCATAGAAGTTATGAGGTCACTAAAGAGAGGGGCATGGCCCATCAGGATCTATTTTTTTCTTCATAGATGGCGGGAAGGCGTGTTATAGAGTCGATTGTGGAATCAATGATTGTACTTGTATCGCATGAAATAGAAGTAAAGTGGGGGGATAGGTGACTTATCGCCAAATTATACGTCTCTGACAGCACAGAGGCAAAATAATTACCAAAAGTAACCACCAAGAAAATGAACGCATTTAATTTAATTAGATAGCCGCTTAAATTCACTTCAGTAATCTTTGTTCAATAAAAAAAATCCCGAACTCATTCCAAAAATGGCGGTCGTGACTTGTTGTGTGAGATACAGAAACATTATTCCATTTGAAATCCGGCTGAAACTGTTTTTTCCAGTAACACAAGACCGCGAATGGGATAAGTAAAAAAAAACTAGAAGCCTTGGATTGGGAGGGCGTAAATCTAACGACTTAGTTTATCATAGAATTTTATAAGTTACTTGGATGTTGCCGCCGCACAAAACCTTTCATGTGGTCCACAATTCCATAGGACATATTGGCCAGGCTTTAAGAACATAAGTTGAATTAGACGGGTTGTAGGAAAATGTTATGAAAAAATAAGGGAACGCTATTCCTTCGCTTTAGTTTGGCCACATTTGGAATTCGCGGCAAATATTTTGAGCCTATGGGAGAAAACGTTATGTAAGAGATTGAAGAATGTTAAAAATAATCTGCTATGTATTTGAATATTGCCACGAGAGGAGATTATGCGTGGCAGTTCGGAGAAATCGTGTCGGGAGCCTCTTTTGTGTTCAATTATGGTCGATGAAAAGTCAGGATGAGTAGTGGTAGGAAGAAGGGCAAGGCAGGGGTGTCCGTTATCAACCTTGCTCTTCACCTTATACGAGGTCTGTTCAAAAAGTATCACGAATTTTCAAATTCCGCGGGTTACGTATATTTAATTTTTGATTTTTTTGTGGCATTATATGGTACTAATCTCTCACTTATACCGAAATGTTCGGTCATTTTGAATGTTCAGTTAATTGTTGATAGCTGTTTTGCTTGTACGTATTAAGGCTTGTCTTCGACTTTTTTCCTGTTCCAAAAAATGGATTAAAAAATATGTATCAAATCTTGTGTGAAAAACGAAATTAAGTGCACGAACGCATTCCAAATGTTGACCATGGTATATGGAGAAGCTACCTTTGACCGAAGCAACGTTTATCGGTGGTACAAAATGTTCTTAGAGGGCCGAGAAAATGTGAACGACGAGAAGCGTGCCGGATGCCCGAGCACGTCAACAACAGGCGGAAACATTGATGAAGTGAAGAAAATGGTATTCGCCAATCGTCGAATCACCGTTAGAGAAGTTGCTGATGACCTAAATGTATCGATTAGCTCGTACCATTCGATTTTTACCAATGATTTGTGCATGACAAGGGTCGCCGCGAAATTCGTACCAAAATTGCTCAATTTTGACCAAAAACAGCAACGCATTAACATTTCCAATGAGGTGTTGGATTCTCTCCGCGATCACACAAATTCTCTCCAGTGGGTCATAACTGGTGACGAATTATAGGATTATGGTTATGAAGTGGAAACTAAAGCTCAATCATCCCAATGAAAGCTGCAGCACGAGCCAAGACCGAAAAAAGCGCGCCAAGTTCGGTCGAATGTGATAGTTTTGCTTTCAGTTTTCTTCGATTGCAGGAGCGTGGTGGATCATGAGTTCTTGCCATAGGGTAGACCGGTGAATAAGGATTATTACCTGCAAGTCATGCGCAATTTGCGCGAAGCAATCCGCCACAAACGCCCGGATTTGTGGAAGAACAAAAATTGGCCTTTGCACCATGACAACGCCCCTGCTCACACATCGTTACTTGTGCGCTGATTTTTGGTCAAAAAAAACACACTAATGATGCCGCAGCTACCGTCTTCCCCAGATCTAGCCCCCAGTGACTTTTTCCTGTTCCCGAAACTGAAGATGCCCATGAAAGGACGACGCTATTCTACGATTGACGAGATAAAGACTGCATCGAAGGAGGAGCTGAGCAAGATCAAAAAATGATTTTTTGAAGTGTTGCGAGGGTTGGAAAAAACGATGGCACAAGTGTATAATATCTAATGGTGATTACTTAGAAGGGGACGAACTAGATATTCATTTATAAATAAATAGTTTTTGAAAGAACTAAAGAGTCGCGATACTTTTTAAACAGACCTAGTACATGTAAATGAAAGAGGCATGGGAAGAACAAGGGATAGGAACGAAAATTGGTGAGTAGAAGAACTGGAGATAGAAATGAGTGTCATTGGAAAAGTAATTAAATCAGATTTGCGGAGGATCTGGCTTTATTCAGCCAGTCAGCGAAGTGGTTACAAGTATTGCCGGGTGGCTTATAAAGTCAGTATGATTGGCATGGGATAGGAAGCAATGTTAGCAAAGGAAAGCTTAGGTGGTTTTCGAGAAAGAGGCTAATTCAAGGAGGAAATCTAATTCAAAAATTAAAATAGGAGTTGAGGAACTAGATCAGTTGGAACAGTTTGCATACCTCGGAAGTTTATTGGATCAAAATGGTTAAAGTTGTTGGAATTTAAGGAGATGCGTTAGTCAAAGCAGCTTTCACAAGGAGGAATGAATTGATGACAGGGAGGTTGAGTAAGGAAGTTAAGAAAAGACTCGTTTGCGACTTTGATACTTATCGTGGTTTTGTACGGGGTGGAAACATGGTCGTTGGAGCAAGTCAATGAGCGTAGATAGAAGGCTTTTGAAATGTGGGTGCGGAGAAGGGAAGAGGAGATGAAATGGATGGAAAGTTGGACAAATTTTGAGTCATGGTGGAAGAGAAGAGAGGATTGTTGGGCGAACTTCAAAGGAAGCAGGAAATATGGATGCAGAAATTTTTTTTATTTTCGAAGGGATGTTGAAGACGGTGATTTTGGGGAAGGACATTAGGCAAGTGAGGAAGGGGTAGGAATCAGATATGCATATTGGATGGAATGTAGGATGGAATTATGTGGAATTGAGGAATAAATATAGCGATGAGTGTCAGGTTATTTTAGTTACAAAAGGCAAGGAAATGATCGTTGTATCGTTGCGCCCATCTAAAACTAACCTTCCATCGTAGAATGACCCTTGTTTTGACCCTTGATGTATCGGTTCCTTAAAATTATCCACATCACCTTGAAGATATGAAAATAATAACGACGCAGTGTCCATGTATCGTCATATCGTACAGGCTTAACTTCAGCCGCACGACCCGCTAGGCTACCATGCTAGTCTCCAGAAACATCCAACCGGATTTAAACTGGAGACCCGCCAGTCGGAAGCCGAGTGCCCTAACCATTAGGTCACCACATCGCTAGCGAACAGTCGCGGGTGTCAATCTTGAACGTCCTGTCGATGAGATGCTAATCGGCGTCCTTTCAAATATTTCTCTCTATGCAGCGGATGGGTTGCTGGACGCCCTTCCCCAAAAAATATTACTTTCGGTGGGAAATGACGCCACTCCCCCTCCCCCCTTTAACTCGACGTGAGCGTTGGGCGTGTGTGGAAATTCCCTTTGCTGGTCTCGAGACAACGGGAGGAGGGAGGCCAAGGACTTGACTATACTCCCCTCTCTGCCTAGTCCCAAACCGTGAGTGGAATGGCCAAGAGCCTTTTCTCATTCTTACGGGACGGCACGAAGCCTCTGGCGGCTGGCTCTCTGTGGGCCACTCCCTAAACGCCAGGCCGCGAGGCGGAATGCCAACGACTGCGCACTCCGGTCACGCGCGTTGACGCACGCCGCCGCCGCGGCTCTGACTCCCATCCCCACTCGCCTCCTCCCCTTGCCACCGAACAAGCCCACCTTACGATACGAAGCCTGGTTTAATAAATGGTCACCTGCTACCCTGAATTGAGATCCTCAAGCCGAGCTGAGAAGTAATAAACATTATCCTTACGTGTCTACCTCTTGGCCCACTGTGATGTTTGGATCAATTAGTCAAAATTAAAACGAACAAGTTCTCCATAGCGTGCTGCTCATTTGCAAAATAAAATGCTCCACAAATCCAAACATTATCAGCACAATGCTTCGCTGTAGATAATCTGATCATTCCAATACTATTAATATTAATACTGCACGAACTTATTGTGGACTAATATGCACATTATTTTTGCATAACTTAAGCATAATTTACAGCAACAGATACCTCAGTCGTCACAGAGTTGAACAAAGAACAGGATAAAAGTGTGAAACCAAGTTATAGCTGAATCACTCACGGATCCCGAACGACCTGGCATCAGGATTTTTTGGCACTAACTTTCTTCCCATTGGACTCATGTGAGATTGAAATTAAACCCTGAATGTGTGCGCGCGACTCGTAAGAGACACCGTGTTTCACGACCCGAATGAAGTTTGAATGTCTGTATCTTCAGTTAAATTCTCTCTCCCTTCATTTACATTAGCAGGAATGAGCGAAATAATTTTCCCAGAGTTTTCTCTAAATTGGTTAATGCGAATGTGATTCAATTAATTTTAGTTTTTTTACCAATTTTTAATGAAAAAGAAAGCTTTTTAAACTAACGATTGCATTTCATTAAGTAATTATAGCATAATAAATACATTTCACCATAGTTTCTTTGACTGCATACGTAGTTCTAAAAATTAATGAGATAGTTCCATTCAGTATAAAGATTATTCATTCGTAGTCGTGGCAGTGGTTTCCATTCTTAGCAATCGCCTTTGACAACAGTTCCGATTGGAGGTATTTACGCGTGCATCTGACACTGGAGTTTTCATTTTTAGCATTTAAATATAACTCTTCATAGCTAAAATATGTTCATCCAATAATGCCGTGACAGTGCATCACAGTTCTCTTCATAAAATTGATTTGGGCTACCTGCGGGAATTCGTTGGGCTGAAGGGGAAAAATGATTCTTCTAATCATTTATAAAACAATTTTCATGGTTTTATAATGTCATTTAACAGTAAGTTCTATTTTTCACATTTTCAGTTGCATCATCATCATTAATATTCTTCCGATTTAGGGCGAGGTTTGCCCTAACTACTTGCATTTCGTATTGAATTTCCGCCAATCGTATTCCTGCCTTTTTTCCTTCTTCTGTTATTCGTTTATTCCACCATATTTCAAACCGTCCCAAAACGCCCATTTTCTACCCTCCTATTCTTGATTTTTCTTATTTCTTCCTCATTTATTTACATTTAGGAGCTAATTTCATGAGGCAACTTCCTCTTTTCTCATATCATATACGTTTAATACCCATATGTCCGTCTTTCCTCTCTAACCAACTTCAGAAGAGTATAACGCAGAATCATATTCAGAAGAGTATAACACAGTAATCAACCCAAAGGTTGCTTTGAAATTAAGGGTAGAGCTTAACTGATACTAAGCCCAAAGTCATGCGAAGTTCATGTATCAGGGTTTTAGGGGGGCTAGGTCCTTCCCCGGTGTCCCTTGTGGTTTCAATGTATCTGATACCAAATAAATAACTCAGCTTTCCGGTCAGTAGCCCTGCTCTCGACGGACTGGATCCCTACGGATCCGTTCAATAGGATTATTATTATAGGTAAGGTAGGTTTTTGGTAGACACAAGCTACCAAATGGTACAGCGAAAATGTCATTGTCCCTGCTAGCAAACACAACCCGATATCCAACCTTACAATAGACCCTCTTCAATTCTAATAATTCTTTCCTCCCTTCACTCCGTCCAATATTCCTACCCTACATTCTACCCCCTCTTCGCTTGCTTAACATTCTCACCTCTATCACAGTATTCAACATCCCATAGTATATCTACAAGTACATCTACATAATACCCAGCAAGCCGTCGCAAAGGCGTGTGGCGGGGGGTGTTAGGCCACCACCCATAAAAAGGAACAAAACCACATGCAAAAATAACTCATGCATGCAAAACTATACCCACAGTGGCGCACACACTCATGCAAAAATCCCTTCTTCCCACACGAATACAAACACATACACCACAATCCAACAAATAATTGTACCCCAGGATGCAGCATGAAATCCATCCAAACATCGCACAAGCCAGAATAGGAGAAGTAAGAAGACGAAATTCCACTACCACATGAACATGCAACATAAAACGCTCTCTCAATATATCAATATCCCTTTCATCCATTTTTTCTATCTCCTTAGGATTTTCCCAAGAATCCCCTTTCCTAATCCACCATACCAAGCACCTCCTCATTTACTTTCCTTTCTGTCCACTTTACCTTCTCCATCCTTGTCCACACCCACATTTCAAAAGCCTCCAATGTACGCCACTCATCCATACTTCAATGGCCATATTTTCGCGTTGTATATATCAAAGTTTTGACAAGCCTCAATTTTAAAATAAATTGATTACCGCTGAGAGTTCTCAATCCCTAGGAGTTCTAAATTAGACATAACGTTATACATCGGTCATATTGGTTACTCATATACATTTTTTAGTTAATTCTGTTGATTTTCTTCATTCGATTCATATTAACTAATTTTATTTTAACCTTCAGGTCGATGAATTCACGATTCCAGGCCATGCGCCACTTCAAAGAGAATACTTAGGTAAAATGAAACATTTCTTAAAATAAAGAGGTGATGTTTTTGTCGTATATTCCTATGTTATCAATAATATCAAAGAAAGTCAATAGTTATATAAATTTTATCAAATGGAAAAACGCAATATATGTTGAACCTTTGTGGGATGGCAAGGTGAAAACTCGTATACGTAGAACCAGAAGCGGATGCATATAAATATTCGGAATTCTGATCCATGCATTTAAAAGGGATTTAATTCCTTTTCCAAGGCAAAATATGTGGCGTAATTCAGTCTAATTGGTTATTTGAAGTAATCACAATCATTTGTGCCGATTTTCAAGATATATTAATTGGCCACATCATTGGGAGCATCTCTCAGTAAATTGGGCCTATTAGTCTTTCATAGTGTTTTTGCATTCCCATAAAGAATTTCGTACCGTGAATTCTGTTTCACATTCAGTTTGTGGTTTTAGATAATCACGTTCTACTTACGAAGTATTATTGCAAGCTTATATCCAGCGTTACCTTTAAAAGGCATATTCATCCTCCGTGCGGAATTAATGCAAGTGTCTCTCGTGTATCCCCTTCGTCCCCTTTTTGCTTTCTCGTATTCACCTCGTCTTTACACCGTTGCAGGACTTTCCAATAAATCGTCATCCTGACTCATTATCTGGGACACATTTGAAATAGAGCGTCTTACAACAGGTGACCAACTGTGAACGCTTCCATTTTTGAAATGTCTCGGATATACCCGGTGAAATAAGTCTCTTCTTGGAAATTTTTGAAAAAGGAGTGACGAGTCTGCGACCCGCTCTAAGGCGAACTCGAAGAACAGGAATAAAACCAGTCATGAGGTACGTGCTTGAAATATTACGCAAACATCCAGACGGATTGATGAAGGCACTGTTGTGATTGGAATAAGTATACTTTTTGCGCATTAGGTTTCGACGATTTTTCGCTTGCGGTTTCGCAATGTGCCGAGAATGGAGCATTGAAAAAAATTATTGGGAGCTATTCCGGAATGAGTTAAACGTGGCGTAAAAATGTGTCTTCCTTGTGATGGTTGGAGTTAAATCATAATTCATGAGCGTAAAAAAATGAAAATATATTAAAGCAGATACTCAGGTCTTCCCCATAGCTAGCCCAGCTGCTCGTCTTTCTTTAAAAATAATATCTAGGTATTTAGGTTGACCCTTAAGAGAGTTATTATTTAATTATTTGTTTATTAATAACACAGAAGGGTCAGAATTAGTCATCGATCAACTGCGCTCCTTAAGGATTTAATTGAGTATGCATACTATTGTCATGAATGCCGGTCGAGTAAGAAAAAGATATAAGATCAACTCAATAGTTCCAGGGAATATTTCATTTATTTTAAATTGCTTTTATTTTTTATAATTCAAAATAACATTTCGTGTTATATTATTTTTGGAAGTCCAAGTTTTCCATTGCTGTAGGTATTTAAAAGGCAAATATTTTATTTAATATCAATACAGTCGTATTTTTTTCAGCAAATGTTTTCGAATTATATCGTTTAGAAATTTTGATTCTGCAAAATTTTATTTCATTTATTTATTTGACTACATGAGGCTTTGGTTGCAAACTTGCAGAGTACTTTGTTTTTATCATATTAATGAAAACCCTTGTTGCTCTTTCATGTTGAGTGTAAAGACTCAAATTCATCCGAATGAATTGTAAAATTCTCATAATAAATAGGTTTGCACTTTATGAGGTTTAGTGTGTGCTTAGGATATCTTCATTTAGATAAATATATTTTTGGCATAAAGAAGAACATATATTCAATAATTTTGATACCTTATTACTGTGACCTCTTGTAAACAGTCTGATTTTTGAAATGTAATCTAAATCCTTTATGTTAGAGCTAGAATGGCTCGTTATGATATTTTTGTTGTATTTAGATTTTAAAAACTTCTAAATGTTAGTAGGAACGGAATGTTTGTAGAAAAGATAATTACTTTCTTTTCTCATTGTGGAATAAATGTTTTACCTCGTAGTAAAATCTCCAGCCGGGATTAGGTTCGAGCTGACTAGAAAAGTTATGCTTTGAAAAGTTAATTTTTATCCAACTTGAAAATCCGATGATACAATAGCCTTGAAAAAAGTCATATTACGTTTTATAAACCAAATAAATGAATGAATAAAAAAATATGTATTCACACGAATTTAATTATTCATTCAAATAAATAATTAAAAAATAAATACATTGATAAAAATATAATTAATTATTAAATATTTCATATTTAATTGATGTTGAATAATTGATTAATTATTTCAATAAATTTGATTTATTTAATTTGATCCATTCATTATTATATTTCTTTATTTGACGTATTATACTGCTTGCGTTTTTTTCGTAGTCACATATAGAGGAATGGTCTTCAACAAAGCTTTTGCTTTTATCAGTCTGCTCAAGTACAAGTAAAGGCAACAAACTGAGGATCAGGTTGTAGTGATAGGAAACGGTGTAAGCCAAGGTTATCTTTTATCTCCTGTTATTTTTTCAACTTGCGGTGGGGTAACGTTACAAGAGTCGTGGGAATGGCAATAGGTGTTGGAATGAAAGACAACTAGGAGATGGTGAAATCACTTAGCTTTGAGAATAATGATGTGTTAGCTAGCCAACCTTTATTAGGGTAAAACAGAACAGGTTGGAGAAGTATGGAACATGGATGAATCATAAGTAAAGGATGCTGTGAGATATGTAAGGTGGAGGAAGGCTAAGTTAAATATTAAATGAGGAAGGCATAAATTATGTTGGGCGAAACAGAGTTTTCGGGAAGAATTTGTTCGAAAATGGGTGCACTGGTTCAAACAGGAGGAGTATCGGCTGAAAAAAAGAGAAGCATGTCCAAAGGAAAAGGAAACTTTAACCGACACGCAAAAGTAAACATTGAAGGGATTAGTTGACATTTTCATTTGGAAAATAATTTTGTATGATTCGTGAGCGTGGTTCTTGGAGGAGGACGAACTTGGAGGTGTTTGAGATGTGGGTCTGGGTAAGCATCAAGAAAGTAAGCTGGATGAAGAGGAAAATGAGGTGTGGAATGGGAAGGGAGGTATTTGCTGGAGGAAATTCGAATTTAATGGTCGAAATTTTGAGAGCCATGTAGGAATTGTTGAAGGTTAGATATTGAAGCTGTTAAGAACGGATGTATATTTCACGGCGTGAGAATAGGATACAAAATTAGGAGGGCTGAAAAGGGACAAACGGGAAAATCGGTGTATGTTGTGCGGAAGCGCTTTAGAATCCCAGGACGCTGATCGTTTCTTTTCAGAAACCTATCGGGAAATAATGCTTTTAATTAATCCACTGTGTTGAAATGACATTTCATATTCGTAAACAATTTATATGCCCCCGAACTGATTAGAGGTTACGACTGACAGGTAACGACTTCGTCAGTTAGGCTAAACGCTGATTCGAATACAGCATTGCTGTTTGAATTAAAACTCGTTAAAATACTAAGACCGAGAACCCAAGGGCCTAAAACTTGATGAAGAGTCCTTATAAGAGAACGACTATCTCATAAATTTGAAATTTAACCAGCGATGTAAGACAGAATGAAACGTTAGGTAAAAAAATGGACTTAAATGATTACTTTTTAAAGAGCACGGATGAAAGAAGAGGAATAAATTTTGCGTCACGGTTATGTATTACGTATGTACATTCCGGCGAGGATATAAGGAGGGAATAAATCTCTGTCATCGTTGAATTTAAAAAATCTGGTGGAATGTAAAGCTGCAGTTTCAGATCGTTTTGAAATGAAATGGCGGAGATTAGCGGAGGAACTCACAACTTACGGTCCTAATGGGAAATATTCGGAAAGGTTTTAGGGAACTGTCCGCAGAGAATTCCGCGAAACAGGTAAGTTGAGAGATGGGAAAGGATGAATCCATAATGACTCGAATAAGTGGCGGAACGAGATAAGATTGGCTGGCTATGCATTCGGGACGGGGGGAGGGAATACGCGGAGCGCACCTGCTAAATGAAATACGCAAGCGCAATGGATGGAACAGAAGGAGAAGCCAACCAACTCGTTAGAAATCAGCGAAGCATGCGGTGTTACTTTTTTCACCTAAGCGACGAAAAATGAATCCATGAAACTCCTGCACGCTTAATTGCCGAGATAGAAAACCTGTGGAAATGGACGGTTATCAGTCATGCACAGTGAAATGCGACCCTTCCCCTTTTGGTGCAATTAGCGTCAAGTAGTGCACGTTTAAATTTTAACTCCTTAGATTTGTATCTGACATGTATTATTACCTTGTTTATCATAATTAGCTAGACATTTGATGGATGTGTATCTCATTTCACACTGACAAAACGTCAAAGTGTAAATGTCAGAATTTTTGGCAAAAGTTCAAATAAGCCTACTGAAAATAACGTAAGTGTAGAAATAAGGAAAAATATCATCTTGGATGTGCTTTCCTAAGGGTGTGAAATTGTAGTAGTAATTAAAGATGGACTCTGAAATCAATGGAAAACTGTAATACCAAATGAATGAGTTCTAATTAAGAAGCGGATTGGAGAGTGGTTGAAACTTAATCCGACGGGAGTCTTACTCTGATGGGTAAGAAATGGAAATCGATCGATTCACGCCTGCTGAGACGCTGCAGATTGATGGAAAGTTTGAAAGGAAGAACTAAGGAGGAAGTAATAGAATGACTTATGAAAGAGCTCATTTCCAAGAACTCGGATAAAATAGACTGATTAGGAAGAAAAGTTTTTTAGCAGAACGTTGTGATAGACCATTACCCTGATTTTGTCGCCATTTTGACCATTTAACAATGAATATATTAACTTCTTGTCGTATTTTTATCAAAAATATCTTAATACTGGACATTGACTTTTTCCAAATAATGACGTCTCTCTGATGGTTAAAAGGACGTTATACTCTGTCCAATAAATACGCGAACTGAGGCCATAAAAACTTCATTTTGCAAAATTTAGTCTACATCGATTTTGTTCCCTTCGAAGTACCCCCCATACGTTGCTATTCACTTATTCTATCTTCTTTTCCACTCTTCAAAGCATCCTTGGAAGTACTCTGCAGTTCGGCTTTTTAGTTTTCTCGTCATTTCTTGCTTTAATGTGTGCATATCTTCTCAGTGACGTCCCCTCGTCACATTTTTACATTTTGGGAATAGAAAAAAGTCGCAGAGGGCGAGACCTGGTGAATAAGGAGGATGATCAAGGATGGTGATTGAATTTTTGGCCAGAAAATGGCGAGCAATCAATGCTGAATGTGCAGGTGCATTGTCATGGTGAAGGATCCATCCATCACGTTCGGTTAAAATACTTAAGTGTACACTGTTGAGTTTCCTAAATTCAGTCCATCAGCTATCATTCGGACAGTTTTTCGACGATCGGTAAGGACAAGGGACCGCACACGATCAATGTTGTTGTCAACACAGGTGGTTGAAGGTCGTCCCGGCCTTGCATCATCCGTGGCGTCTTGTCGGCCATCTTTAAAACGCTTAATCCACTTGAAAATACGTAGCTATATCTTCTGAGTGACTGTTACATAATGGTTTTCCATCTCTCTTTCTTCCTAAATGTTTTCTTCTTGACTGGTTCCAACTCATAACTCAGACTTATGGCCTGACTTAGGCTCGAGCATGGATAGCACGCTACCTAGTACTCTTTTTCTCGCAACATCAGAGTCTATCATCTTCCATTACTTTTCCCCCTGCGGTGCTTTTCGCGGAGGCATGCAGCGGCGTGAAGAGTATCAAGTTTCTCTTCGGCAGCATGGGATGAATGGGAACGATTTCGGAGACGGATGCAATTGAGCATGAATTCCTCGCCTTCTTCCCTTATCCCGCTCGGATGATGATAGGGCACCTGCTAATCCGTCTGTTCGTCATGGCGGGAGTGGCAAATGCGGCATCCCCGCTTCCCCTTAGGACGCGGTCCAAGTCGTGTGAAGAATCAATTTCCTTATTTCCTGGAGACTCTAATTTTTTTTCGATTCCAGGATCGGAAACCTGCACGTAACTCTTCGTAATCCTCGAAATTGACTATTTAGTCTCGCAAACGAATTTCGCAGATTCATCCCGTGTCATTTCCTGTCGAAAAATTTTCTCGCGCGCGGAATTTATGAGTATCGTGCATTGATAAAACAGCTGCGTTCACGATGACGCTCAAGAAAGTCGTTGATATGAGTCCATGTTAATCATTAGAAATTGAGTTACTAAGCTCGTGGCTGAAGCGCATTGAACGACGTCCTAATTTTATTATTAGCAGTGGCCTACCGGTCTAGTTATGCTATTTATGGATGCAGAGACTAAGAACTGGTATATTTCTAATCCCTGCTTATCACGACGCTAAACAGTCTCCATCACAATATATCATTTTTTAACTCCACATTATCTGTGTAAATTATGTCAGGAACACCTGCGGGGTTGCATTATGGAAACTAAGGGCCGTCGAACGAATAGTGGGGAAATAGTAGAATTTAAGAGTTAAGGATACATGTTATTTGGCTTTGATTTAGACCTCACTTGGAATTAGCGTTGAGTGTTTTGGACTCTTTACATAATGACTTAATTTCAGAATTGATTTGGATAAGAGGAATAGCTGCCAGTTTCTTGGAGAATTGTCATGACTGAGCAGAAAGCATCACATTCTTTTGGGTTAGGCGGGTTTGGACGAACTAGATGAACAGCGTTAAAATTTTAGATACACACATATCATTCGAATTTGACGATGACTAAGAAGAATTATGAATAATATTTTAGCGATGAATTTACATAGGCAGGTGGGAGCATGGCGAGAAGTTAAGGGAAAACTACCGCAGAACTGATTGATATGAGGAATAAATTTTCCTTCGCACCTGCCGAGTCCACAGTAGAAGGAAACATAACATACACTAATTTAAGTTTCCCAAATGCCGTTAATGACCAATTACTCTAATAGCTGGTGACCCAACACCTCCTATCACACGCCCTCATGGTGGCTTGCAGGGTAAGATGTACTTACCCGCCCTTCATATCATACAATGAAGCATGCTATTTTCCTCTCTTATCTCACTTACCCAGCATTCACCCCTCCATGACTATATTCAATATTCAATTTCCACTCAGTTACGTGCTGCAACCATTTTTCCCGTCTTCTCTGAATTCATCCCAAGAGCTAATAATGCAAGAAAATAATAATCAGTCTTGTCACTCCTGAGCCGACCACATCCTGCGGGGAATGAAATATGATTCCATATGCTCATGCCATTTTTGCAAGATAAATATCTTCAGAATACAGAAATTGTACAACTCACTCGAGCCCTGTGAAATCCTGAAATATAAGAATTCAAGATTCATTCTTTTTCCCCATGCTGGCACCACAGCGTAATTGGTGGAACCGAGACTATCAGATACAATATACATACGCGTAAAATGAAAGCAGTCGAACTGAAAACATGAAAATCAGCGCAGGTCGCTGTAAAGAGACAGAGAGATCAAAAACATCGCATAATAAATATGTTGCATCGCACTGTGATGCAAATCCGTCTCCCATTCAAAACCACAGCAGCATTTACGATGAACGCCACGCAATATCCTCCCGTAACTGTGTTTCGTGGTTTGTGGACCACCGCTTACGCTAAGCTAGAAACGTAAATCCAGTAGTACTTGGAAATAAGGTAAAAGAAATAACTGTGAAATGCGGCGGAGCAGGAAACCTACTGAGTCAAGCATTCGCTTACTAACCGAGTTCCGTTTTAAATCAGGTTTGTCTCTCTTGGTCTCTTCTTATAAGGTTGTTAAGGTGACACTCTGGTTGCACTGCTTAAAGAATATATTATTCGGGAAACCACAGACAGCACAGTGAAAGGACCTCGCCTCCTACCTTCGGCTATATTGACGGAAACTAAAAATTCAGCGACGCTTGTGTGTGCATATTTGCTGTCATCCGTGTGGCATTTTATTAGATCATTTTTCATAATAAATGGACTTAGTTTAGGGTTTTCAGCATCCCTGATGAGGGAATATTGATAATAACTGAATAACTGCCTTTGAAATTTTGATTTGGTTCTTCGGATGATCGTGGAAGAAGGGTAGGGGCGTGCTGGTGAACAAATTTCAGTTTTTCCAACGGGTGACCGGAAACAATAACAAAAGCTAATCAAGGAAAAATATCAGCTATATATTTTTAATTTCTTTATTTCTAAAAATAAAGAAAATTACTTGTTTGCAATGTATTTCCGATTGTTTACACATTTGGCGTATGGACGGTAATTTTGGATTATAGAGTCGATCCGCTGAGAATCGTAATGTTAACGGAATATTCCATTGAAAATCTACTCCACATGACTTTTATTTTTAATCCTAGATATAAATGGAAATCACATGGTAAAATATAGAGGATTTATTTATAACTATAGCAATATAAATATCCTTTGCAGTATATCAAATTAGGGAGAGGTGGTCGAAGTAGACAGTCCGTAAACATGTAGTCAAAACCCTAAATCTTAAAAGGAAATGTGAGGTGTGACGTAAACACAATACACTTATGTATATCATTTGAATTAAACGCTGATATACCTTGTATATATTTATTAAAAAGTATTTTTGGTCATTCATTTAACAATAGCACTGTTTATATCAAAGTTCAAGCGCTTTGATGTCCAGCCGTCTCTGATTCTGTAAATAGTTGACATATTCCGCAGAAGAAAACGTGACTTATTATTTAAATCTAACCGAAATAGCAATTATAAAAGCGGTGAGCCTTCGCATTGTCTTGGTGTGGTTAACAATATGTTCTTTTTCAATTAACATATGGTAATAATAAGTGAACTGTGCCCAGAATATGATTATAACAAGTTGCGTCCTCTATTTCTGATTCATTAGTCGCATTCCTCACTTCATCTCTTTCGTCTGCTACCTGGGCCATGCATCTATCCTCTTTTCCTCAACGTTTCTTACATTTTAAGTTCACAAACAATCAAAATATACGAACTTCGCTCTTGAGTTTCCTTTTAGAAATTTGAATTCAATGGTCCTGCAGGTTGGGAAATATAGAAGTAAACTGGAGGGATATAGGTAGGTTATTTTAAATCTGTACACGTACTGTATGAGTCAAATGGCACATGCAAGGGAAACAGGGGAAATCGGGTTGAGTCGGGGAGTGAGACAAGGATGTCATTTATCACCGTCAAGGGTAAATTTTGTATTTTGGGTTTGAAGGAATTGGAGTTGAGAATGAAATTGGGCTGGGAAAGTGATTAAATCGGTTATATTTGCGGATGAATGAAACATTTACTAGAAAACCAGAGATTGCAGTTATTGTTGAGTACTTAACAGCAGCAATTAGATAAGTATAGAATGAAGGTTAACTACAAGAAAGCCAAAGTAATAAAATACTCAAGCAATAGGAAAACTAAGTCAAACATTAAATTAGGGGGAATAAACTATAGCAGGTGGAATAATTAAGGTATTTGGGAGGAAAATAGACATAGTCGTTGGGATCTTATGGGAAGAATAGTATTGGCGAAAGAAGAATTTGCCAGAAGAATATAATCACTCGTAATGGCAGATAGATTAAATAGAGAAAAATATATGAGATTTGTGGGTCGCGGTAGTCCAGGGGGTGGAGCGTTGGACTGCTGACCGTAGGGGCCTGGGTTCGATTCCCGGGCAAGGCACTCTGGGCACCTGCAGGCCCACCCAAGCTATGTGGTTTTTCGGGTATCAGGTCTTCCTGGGAAACCATAACCGGCACAAAGAAAGGAACTGGCCCTCCTACCCTGGTATTTGAATTTCACACGCCGTCGGGCTTAGTACTGGGTGAACTCTACCAACACCTACTAAACCAACCTTCGGGTTGATAACTGTATTTATGGTTTTATGGTTTATATGAGATTTATATGAGATTTAGCTGTAGTCTACCGGGTTATGGTAGGTTTCTGATGGACTCGTGGGACTACGCACTGTTTTATTCCATAGGTCTAAGTGAAATGGTGCACATTTTTCGTAAATCCCTCTCTTAACATCACAATAACTCTTTGTTTGGCTCTTCATGTTTTTACCACCTCTAATTCCCTCAAAAATGCCTACTTTTTATCTCCCTCAAACCCGCTCTCTAAGCATATTCCCGCGACTTGAATGACCGTCGTCAGCATCCCATTTCTCCTCAGTATCTCCTGCATCGGATTGTCCTGCCTCCCAACCGCAATTTTTCTTCCCTCATCATGCCTGGAACTTCTTAATTTACTTAAAAGGTTAGCAAGGAATTCAATATGGAGTGTAGCGCTGATTGGATACCAAACGTGGCTTTCGAGGACGGGACGAGCCTAGATTGGAGGCTTTCGAGATGTGGGTATGGAGGAGAATTAAGAGAGCAAATTGGACGGAGGAAAAGAATAAGTACGAATTTTAGGGTATGGTGGCAGAAGATGTTGCTGAGAAAGAGGAAGTGGTTGGATGAAATATTGAATGGTGGCATAAAGCCATGATAGAAGGAAAAATGTTGAGCAAGCGGGGTAGAGGAAGGTTGGAGAAATTCACTCAATAAATTATTAGTAGATATTAGTTTTTAGGAAAGAAGGAAATGATATAGGGCAATTAAGTACTTTCACTTAATTCATTGTACATAGAAGATAATGATTGTTTGGAGGCCGTCCGAAACCTACCGTAAGAGGTTTTCACCTTTGATTGATTGATATTCCACGTGATAATGCTTTGCATGACACCCTTAATTCATATTGATGATGAGGAAAATTTATAATAAATGAAAAAGAAACACTTTGTTCCAATCCACCACTTTATTACAGGTACCACTAGTTTCGACGCTACGGCGTCATCCTCAGGTACAAAGTTTAAAGTCACAATCAAAGAAATCAAAGAAAAATTTTTCCCTTTCTTAACCCACCTTCCAATCCCCCCCACTCACTAACGCTTTTCCTGGTGTTTCCTACCCTCTCCCACATTCTTTTGTACCTACCCCCGTACTCCCCTCCCCGCCCCGTCTTCCCACAACTCCCCCACCCTTTCCAGAAGAGGGTATATATACAATGATTGTGACTTGAAACTTTGTACCTGAGGATGACGCCGTAGCGTCGAAACTAGTCGTACCTGTAATAAAGTGGTGGGTTGGAACACAGTGTTTCTTTTTCATTTATTAAAATGAACTTCCACAAAGTTGAGGCTGAAACTATTGAAATAAGGAAAATTTATAATAAATCAATAGACAAAAGATAGAAACTACATGCAGGGAGTTCCATTTGCTGTGCCTAGACGTTTAGGGACCTTCTGAAACGCAACTTTTACAAGTAAATTACCTTTGATTGATTTGGGTTCAGGGGCGTTGGTGAACTACTCAGGATGGCATCCTATTTGCCGCAACCATTCGCCTTTGTAAGCGGTTAGAGGCGCGCGGACGACGTGGGGATCTTATTAACGCCTAAGGGACGGCTGGGTGAGAGTGACCGCCCTTCCCTGGGAAATCTTCCGGAGAGACCTTCGCAGACCCTGGAGATACCGACCTGACTTGCTTATTTACGCCCGTGGCGTCAAAAGAGGGGCGACCGTGACCCACGCTCACCGGGCAGGTGAATCCCACAAGGACCACCCTGAAGGGGTTGTTGCGGGGTGGTTTAGAGGTGATTTCTTTACTTCTTTTTTTTCCTCTGGTCGGGAGAGAATCTCTTCTCCGGCCAGGGAGACTCCCTTCTGTGGGTGTTGGCCGTCTCGCCATTGCCCTGCGTGGCCAACGAGGCAGCGACTCGAGCTTGTTGACCACCGCTTTTTTTCACCCTATTGCTGCAGCGCGGGTGAGGCCTAACTGTAAAAAAAATATCGTTCACCTGGACTAGCTATAATTGAAACCTCGGCTCTTGCGTAATGTTAAGTTCAATTTATATATTCAAATTGGTTACGTACCCTGTCAAATTTTTACTAGCGTTATTACCGGATACGTATCGTCAATTGATTACTTAGGTTAAATTGTGCTCCAAAAATCGTGCCGGCCCGCTTTTACGAATTTTTCCTCCCTTGTACTCTCCTTGGGGATTCTATTATATATAAATATGTCCTTAAGTTCGCTCTCCGATTTTAATTTATCTGCAGGAAAGCATAGTACGCTTTGCACTACACTTTAATACAATTTAGTACAATATAAGTACAATGTACACTTGTTAAAATGGTCATTTCCCTTTATATTCAGTTAGTTCCATTCCATGTATTCTAAACTCTGGCCTTAACTATCAACGGAATGTTGCAGTTAAGAAGCTGTTATTTAGAGATTAACAATTAAGATTAACTATTTTTTGCTCGATTTTGAAAAATCAAAATCTCTCTTTTCTTACTCGTCCAAGATTGGCAACGCGTTAAATGCATTTTGTTTCGATTAAATCGTATTTTATCAATTGATTTGAAGTTTTTTCACAATAGGCTTTTCTGGCATCTCACGATCACTTTTTTTAAGCATTCATCCTACAGCCTATGTGATATTTTACCCTTTCAAATATTATATTCATAAGTCAAAAGGAAACGTGAAATAAGAAGGGAGACTAAAAAGAAAAATAAATGCATCTTACGCCATGCTTATCACGGTAAAGCAAACAGGTGAAAGGGGTTAATTATGGATTTATGAGAACGATTCCAATGACTAAAGTGAGGTATAACAGCTATGATCAATACCAAGACTAACAACTGTAAACATTATGCTACAGTTAATTATGATGAGTGTACGTGGGTTGTTCAATATGCCCTTGGGCAAACGAATTATTTTGGATATTTTTTTATTTTTCAGCATAATCTCCTTTTAGCGTTTGGAAATAAAACAATTAACTGGGGGCAAGTCTGATGAATACGGGGGTAGTTGTAATAATTCGAACTTTAATTCCGATACGTAAAGTAGGTGTGCACCAATGCTCCGTTCTGATAGAAGAGATTTTTTCTTTGCTAAATGGCGTTTTTTTCTAGATTTCTTCGCTTAGCGGGTGAAATCATTAAGTAATCTACCGGTTAAGTTAGGTTTTTGGATGGACACAACTACCAAATAAATATTTTGTGACTCCTAACTAACGCAATCCAGCAACACACTCTGCATCAAGTCCTTCTTCATCTCTGTAAACTTCTTTCCTCTCTCCATCCCGTCCAACATCGCTAGCCTATTCCTGCCCTTTCCTCGTTTGCCTAACATTCTCCCCTTCATTATGTCTTCAACATCCCACTGCCGATAAATATGCTTTTCAACCATTTTCCCTGCCTCCTTAGGATTTCGCCCAACAAACCCCTCTCTTCGCCCACCATACCAAGTACTTCCTCATTTGTTTCCCTTTTAGTCCATTTCATCTTCTCCAATCTTCTCCACACCCACATTTCAAAAGCCTCCAATCTACGCCTATCCTCTTGCTTCAGTGACCATATTTCCGCGCCGTACATAGCTACGCTCCATATCGAACGAGTTTTGTCTTAACATCCTTACTCAACGTCCCTGTCATCAACTCCCTTCTCATTGTGAAAGACTCTTTGCCTAGCGCAATTCTTCTCCTAACGTCCGCACTGCTTTGATCTTGTTGGTCCAAAACCCTTCCGAGATACTAAAACTGTTCCACCTTCTCTAGTTTTTGCCGTCCTGTGTTAATATTAAGATTATCCTGTCTTCCTGGAAAATCGCATAACATTTGTTTTATTTATATTGATTCTCATTCCATATCTATTCATTGAATCTCAAATTCACTCACTAATGCTTGCAACCATTTGACGGACTGACAAACTAGAACTCGGTCATTAGCAAACCTAACTTTTTTTTACGTATTTTCCGCCCACCTTCATTCCTACCACCAGTTTTTCCCATGCCTCTTTAATCATTTCCTCCACATACATATGCGTTGAACAGCACCGGTGATAATGGATAACCCTGCCTTACAACGCTGTCCATCCGGACTCTCCTTCCCCCGCTCGCACCCGAGCAGTCTATAGTATGTACAGGGTGCGGATTAGCCTCCTGTCCCTTACTGAAGATCATTTTACAATTGGAGGAATCTTAGTTTTTTAAACCATGTCAATGTTTTATGCCGTGGGTCAAACTTTGCATTGTAGTTTTTCTTAAATTAATAAAAATATATTTTATGCTCAGGAGGACAATGCCAAAGGTCATGACTATGACAAATCAATAGGTTTCCTTATTAAGATCATAACTCTTACATAGGGTGATTTTACTTCATCTATACGTATTCGTGAGAATTATTTTAATGCTGATCCTTACTTATGTTATTAGGCTTCAAAATCCTTATTTACAGAATGCATAAGAATGTAAATTGCTATTACATCATGACTCTAAAGTATTCTATCAACATACGACCCACTTAGAGTTCATTTGCTTCTTAACCTGAAAAATATCCGCACAGGAGGGTCATTGCTTCTAACAATCGCTTCTCGGAAGTTCTCTCTCAAGAAAGCTTCTGGTTTTAGTGCTGCTATTCATCAGGAAGCAAATATAGATACCGAGAAATATGTTAAGTCCTGTATACCTTATGTAAAAATTATACTATGCTTGTAATAGAGGTATTGTTGCCGTCGGTCAAATTAGTCATAAAAGGTGTACGAATCATTGCCGCCATCATTGGCCGTTTTATTTTCTTTCGATCAAAATTTTTCATCTCATGATAACCGATGAATTATACCTTATTTTCAGGTTACTGCATGATGCCAATCTAGTCGCCTACCATCAACATAATTTCTGCCCCGGTGCCTGCCTTCTAGGAGTGAATATTGAATTGAAGGTATGATTTAAAGTGAATGTTCACTCCAGATATGGATTTAAATATTTTCTAGCTAATAGATTTGATTACGATATTCATTTGTGTTTAATCCTCAATAAAATGATTTACTCGTCCGCCTTATGTGAACTTAGCGCCATTAAATAAATGAGAGGTATATGTAACGAAGAAGTAAAGGGAAGCTCATTTATTGTAAGAACATTAGACGAATTAAGGTAGTAGTTTTTATAGGAGGCGACCGACCATTAGGGAAAGATGGGAAAGGAAGGGTGGAGAGAAACCGGGCATTAGCCTACTCTTGTCGAAAGGCGCCAAGGGGTCCGCAGTTTAACGTCTCATCCGACGGTCGTCATACTCTCTCAAAATGCTCTCCACAAAGCATCCGAAGTAGGAATCGGGATACCACTGAAAAATATTTGTTGACTTGAAGCTCTCAGTGGGAAGTCTGCACGTTAGCCTCCGCGCCATCCTGATCCCCGAGACCAACTAATGAAACGTTGTCTAAATTATGAGCGAAATTCAACGAGACACACTGAACTACTGCAAACCTGATATGTCGAAAAGATAAGTATTTAGAGGGTCGTTAAAGAACCTAAGATCGGAAGCATCTACTTCAATCGTGTGGAGAGAGACCCGGATTAGTAGAGAGATAATAGAGCGTCTAATTTACTCCTTAAATCGACGCAATAAATTGAGATCTCACACTATTTCGGAAACGGTCATTAACCAGTGAAAGATAAGTATACAACCGAAAAATATCTAATTTTTTCCATCGTGCAGTTCACAGTCTTGTAAACACCATGATTGTAAACCGTACACTCTGATAGAAAGACTCTGCTGTCAACTTTCTTTTGAGAGCACCTGATAAAGTAAATTCGTTAGTTTTGTAAACTACATTAATAACTGTTGATGTCAAGCACTATCTGACTCATTCCGAAGTAACTTTCGTGGTGCATGTCGTAGACGTGGATGTAGGCGTGGATGTAGCTGCTTTTGTCGTGATTTACAACTATCGCTCGTAAGGAATATAAAAACCGTTATTTTTCATTCGGGACGGTTTCAAATCTCGGCAGTTTCTAATCGAAAAATGAGGTGAAAACGGCCGAAAATCCGTTAAGTGTTCATCCCGAAAGGTTGAGTCGTAGTTGGGATGGAACTCTATGACGAGCCGGCGACTGGATCGAACAGTATAAGGGACAGTCGGGGGAATTCAAAGACCTAGTCCCTCGCTTTGTCACTCCCTTTTGAAATAAATGAGTTCCTTACGGGGATAATCGCATTCCTCTCCTACACCACACAATCACCACGGGCAACCCACGATATCTCGTATTCTATCTCCACCTACACAAACTTTTTCTTTAATACGATGGATTAAGAAATTGCATATTATTATTTTGATCAATATGACATCCAGATATTGAATTGCATTTTACATTGCAATTGTAACAAAAATGTATTGATCCATTATATCAGCGTTCAATTTTTTTGTCGTGCTTCTCCAACAGTTTGAATTGTGCTATTTTAATGTAATACTCGTAGGTCATACATCGGCTTCACTATGAACTTATAGCCTTGTGGTGCACGATAAAATTTTACCCTTAACTGCCGGATTATGGATAAATATAGACCATTACGTTTTTTGAAAGAGACATGATACCAAATACTTTCATAGAGTTCCAAGAAACTGCGGGAGATGCCGCGACAGTAACTTTGGACGGAATCATCCGCTAATATTCATTACAAATGCAACGGTTTCAGAGCATCGCCTTGAGGCGAATGATTTCTACCCTATGATATTGTTGCATTTGTACCTTTATAGAGCTTTATTCGGAGACTTATTGTAATTCGTGATTATGCGAACATATTACGTTATTTTATTGTAACATGGTGATTAACATTTTATAAAACCTGGGCTAAGTTCTCAGAAAAATTGAATAAATGTTATATTTTCCGTTGCTATCCATGCTCGGCTAATGCGGTAATTGTGCCGGAAAATGATGTGTTATAACGGCAAAACTTCTTCCGAGATTGGTCCGATATTTAAGTTTCAATTTCCTGCTTGAAGTTTAACACAAACAATTACAAGTTCTGTTTACCGAGTTTCGTATGCAAGAGAAGAGAGTATCGACGTTTCGGTATTGGATGAAGCTACTAAAGATTGGGGCCAAGAGAAAGAGTATAGACCATCAAATGACTGTAATTTATTCAGGGGGAGAATGCTTTATGAGAAAGAGGCCTTTGGAGGCAGATTTCAGATTGGAATTTCACCGAAGAGGACTCTAAGTGGATGGGAAATACGCCGGATAATGGAGCGTTGCTCCAAGGAACGACCGTTTCCTGAATTCCCGACTAAAACCATTCCCATAAAGGCATTTCAATGGCACATCAAATCGCAATCGGGTCCATAAAAATCTGAGAATTCGCGTCGGGGTGATGCGGTAGCGGTTTGGTGGTACCAAAAATACTCCGATGCAATTTCTTTAGCTTTTTTTCACAGTCGATTGCATAAAAATCTTTTGATGTCCCTTGACTTATATGTGCTTGGATTTAAACCCAGCCGATATGGCGACAAAATTGTTGTTTTACGGTTAATATTCCAAACTTAGGAAACATGAAGCTATTTTATTTATAAATTTTGGTGATTGAATAGTTCCGAAAGTTAAAGTAGTGGATGTGTCATTCATTAATGGTGGGTTTAAAAATTATTTTTTCATTTTAAAGAGCCAGAAATTTTAAGCACTGCCTCAAAATATATTAACCGTCACCTATTGTTCATGGAAAGATTTCCCAACTATATTAGAACTGACATATTGTAATAGTTACTTAATTTAACACCCCCCAATCCTATCAGCAAAAAATAAGCGACATAACGTAATACATTTGGTGTACTTCAGTAAAATCGCTCACTGTTCGTGCATTCTTACAATTTCATTTCATCTATCTTTCATCACATGTTGCACAACCCAGAAAGTTTAGCGACTTTTAATTCGCTCAGACCTTCCTTCTTCTCGGCGGCATGTCACCCATGGGAAATATTGGGGTTTGAATAAAATTAAAAGTGAATCCTGTTTCTATGCCGACAATTCTAAGCATTCTCTGCATTCAGTGCTTCTATACCAACGTTAAACATCGGCTATCAACCGAGCATAAAATTATCAACTGCATGATGCGTTGCGGTCTCTAATATTAGCAAGATTTTTTTCAAATTTGACTTGATTTTCCACTTAATTTCGAGGAAAAAGGCTGTGAAATTATTTTTGTTCATTGTCGAAATGTTCTTCCCTTCCCTTAGGGGTTTTCTTGGTCCATTACTGGCCATAGTGAAACCTCCTCCGGCGATATTTGATAAAAAATTCAACAGACATGATAAAACTTCAAAGCAAGTACCAAAGGAATCCTCTTATCTATTCGTTTTTCTTAGTTTAGTATGCCGTGTCAAACTCAGAATGAGGAACGCGCCCTTTCGACTCATCCGTATTTCTACGGAAACCGAACTGTTGAGTGAAGTGACACCTGCAAACTTTCCGAAGGTGATTCCTGATTTAGGTGTGAAGGATTTTTTTCGAAACCGGTTAATTTGACGAGAAGTCTGAAATAAGAAAAAAATGGCACGGGCTCAAACAACACCGTTCCCCGTGGGAACCGGAGCGGGAAAAAATATTAATTCGGATGCGTTTCCCCGCAGCGCGGCGAAGCGTTTGGGAATCATTCACCCCAAAGTGTTTCGTTTATGTATTTTTGTGCGCACGTGCGTTCCTCTTCGAACCCACTTCTTCTCGCCTTCTTTCAACACCTCGAGTAGAACGTGTGCGCGCGGAGAATTAAAGGGTTGTGTTTGTGTGCGCATGGATGTGTGTGTGCGCCTGCCGGTTTCGTGAGTGAAAGTTCTTCAACCAGCGAGATATTTGAAATGAGTAAAAAGGAAAAAAAAAGAACGAAAGAATGCTTCACGAGGCGATGCAAACCGGGCGGTAAGAGAGTTGGCACTCGATTAGCGTCGTGGCTGCGGAGTTGACGACGTCACACGTGTGGTGCGCTCGCTGGAGTCGCGACGGCGTCACCCCGCGGTGTGCTTGGATTGGGGAGGAGGAGGGGGTGAGGGGACTACAACGGGTTTAGTCACCACTCACTAAAACTCTTGCGGTGGTGGTGGATGGTGGGGAGGGGAGAAGGTGGGGGCGTGCGGTCGGGGAAACTAAGGTGGGAGGAATTCTCAGAGCCGGGGAGGACGAATCCGTCGGTGAGTCGCCGTCCGACTTGAATGACTGAAATTCCTCATTACATCGGTAAATGCACCAGCAGCTGGGGCGATGGATTCGACGGTCTAGCCTTATCTCGCAGCACGCCGTCACCTTAACCGCATTACACCCAGAGAGCTTGGGGTGATTTTTACGCTCAATGGAAATATCCCCCACAGTCGTCGTGACAGAAGACACGCGCTGCCGCGCTAAATCAGCCCAGTGTTTGCACGCTGATAGGAAATCCCCTCCACGCCCAGCCCAGATTGTCGCAGCCCCCTGAACTATAGCCCAAATCTCTCCAACCACAGTTCTCAATCCGAAAGTATGTTTGATATGTGAGGGTGGAGCTGGCCCAACACTAAACCATTGATGTGGAATTCACACATCAGGCTGGTTCGGGAATCGAACCTGGGCTCTTCGGCCCTGCACACTACCCACTGGAATACCACACAGTAACAAACCTCACCGTTGTGAATTTTTATTGGCCCACTGAAAGCTTGAAATGGTGTTTGTTTATTGAAGCCTTTGTGATTATAATAAACCGGAGATATAACGCTTATTTTGGACTAATAATTGGTTTTGACTAATTTTATTATTGACAGCAGTTCCTCTTCAAAAATAGTTCTCGCTATATAACGAAAGACAATAATTTGGTAATTTGCCCTCAAATTTACTGAAACACGATTCGGGTTTCTTGGTGGTGAAATATAAGTGACAGGTATCTAACACCCGAAAGTATTATTTCGAGTTCTTATAAGTTGAAATCAGAGGTTCACAGTAAACGCTGATTTAGTAGATATAAATACCGATCCCTACTTCATTAATGCACATCTAACTACTTAACCAATAACTTGGCATTTTTTAAGCGATGTAGAGCGAAAATTGCTGGAGGGGCTTCCCTTTCCAAGGTGACTCGAATTTGCTAATGTCGTTCCTATCATCTGTTTAAAATGAAGTCCCGTAGTTCTCACAATGCTTGCCTTGAGGTGAATTCCACACCTGTGCTAATCGAGATATTAATTTCAACAATTTTCTTTGAGTAATTATTTTTTCAAATTTTCATTCTGTAGGTTAATAAAACAATTGTAATAAGAATTGATCCCCCCAATGCGTCGAGTACCATAAACTAGTCCTTCAGTGGGCTTGTGATTACTTGTTAAGATTTCGAGGTGAGGAATATTAATGAATTCCTTGAACTTCGAAGCTATTTATTAATAAAAACAGTGAAATGTAGGTAACCATCTCGGGAAAGTTTTAAGTTTAGAAAAAGTCTGACTGTGCAAGTTAAATCAAACCCAATGAATGGCAGGCAATTAATCTGTTAATAGCATATTTTTTTGAAATTGTGGTGCTCCCAATTGCCGATTTCATTTCGTCCTAAGGATGAATTCGAATGGAAAAGCAATGCATATATTGCGGTTCTTCAGAACTCACCGAATAATAGCCCTGTAGTGCAGCGGTCATTAGCGTAAATATTTATTACAGCGTGAAGGTGAAATCTGGGAGGTAAATCATTAGTGTTTAACGGAAAAAGTGTTAAAAGATGCAGGGACATCTTTCTGAATAATTCCTTGCCAGAGTGATAGTCTCTGTGAACGTTTAGGCTTAAATATTTATAATTATTGTTATTCTTGATGCTTTATCGTTGAATGTAGGTTTTGGATGGTTACAGACTGTACAGACGTGTACAGGGACGCGTTTCTTTGCCGATACTGTTTACATGCAGCCGAACGCTGTACTCGCTAGGCTACCATGCTGTCCCGAAACGCTTAAGATGGATGCAAAAACGATTCCTACTGACAATCACTCTCACAAATGAAAATAAAATAAAAAAAACATCGCTTATGATTACCAATGCGATATCATACTAAAATAACTTGGGTGCGCCTTCTGACCCGAACTTTTTTTTCGAATGGCGTTCCGCGGAGGCGTTTGAAAGGTAACTTTCATGAATTCTTTTGTGAAGGGTATAGGTTTTAAAGAATTGGTACATGCGAAAATAATAGATTGCCAGCGAGATTGGGGGTCGTTGACCGCATTTAGAATCCAATATGCGTTGAAACGCTATGCCTGTTATTCGTAGAATTTATGCTTGTGTAAAAGACCAGCATTTAGAACTTATACTTTTGAATACATGGCCCTTCTTAACGTAATTGTACTTACTTCCCTCTAGCAGGCTGCATGAGGGCGCAAATTTAGGCACCTATTTCGGCCTTCGAATTTAGGACACAAGAAGTGTATCCTAAATACGCCATATTGCAACCCCATAATTCCAAGTGCTAAAAAAGCGAGAAAACTAACCAAAGAATGCCATAGCGGGAGTATATTATATTTGCTGGTCACAATTACATTGGTTTTTTCTTTGAGGTCGGAAAAGTCAGATGTTTTCAAAAGCAAGAGAAATTTGGTGTCTTCCGCATGAGTGTGGTTTAATTCTTCTAACACCTTTATTTTATCAATCCATTGGAAACAGATATTTGGAATGTAGAGGTAAGAACATATTTCTTTGCCTGGTGCTTCATTTCATGGCTAAGAACATCGTCTTTGCCATCGTGCTTGTATTCATGTCTCGTTTGTGTGCTTGTTAAATTTTATTTTTGTATATAACCATTACGGAAAATAATTTTCGAGCGGAATTGTTACTGAACTACTCAGGACACAAAACATATCTTAAAACAATGAAAACTGACATGGTTTAATGACCGAAAAATTACCCTTGAGCAAATTACATATCATAAAATAAAAAGTTTAAAATTATTGAAATGTAACATAATCTGAGCTAATAATTCAAGCTAAATATAAAAAACGGATAACCAATTTTTAAATATAGCTCGATAAGAGCACATGAACACGAAACTAGTTCCAAAATTCGCCCAAGTTGCTAAATTAAAAGATAGAAATAGAAAAATTTAATAAAATACTTCAGAATGAGTTGTAAAGTGAAATCAGAATTACACAAAAACTATTATGCGGTTTTGCAACTATGCACAAATGTTTGCAGGAGCTACTTCAAGTTTAAACATATTTACATTCGGACATCCTCTGTTTATTCCTTATTCTTATCTACGGTACGTAGATGGCAGTACTACTATGTAGGGTGTCCAAACTCAAGCTGCCTTATCATTAGGCACCTATATCCATGCTCCCTGATGCCTAACGAGTCTGGACGCAGGTAAAGTCTCGCTCAATAAGACACAAAATGCCGCCCTACATTAAAATAAACCCTTCTTCAATGCCGCATATTTTCTGCCTCAATTCATTCCGTCCAACTAGTCCTTTCCTCCCCCTTCTCATCTGCCTGACGTTGCCTGCCTTTATCACAGTCTTCAACATTCCATCGCCAATGAAAATGCCTTGGATCCTCGTTTCTTAGAGCCTTTGGATAACTCCCGGCAACCCTCTCTCCTCTCCTACCGTGCCTAATACTTCTTCGTTTGTTTAAATGCTTAGCTAATCATTTACATCTAATCACGAGACGACGACTTCTCAACTTTTGTGCAATTCCCAATTTTTCCAGATAAATATTTTTATTCCTCTATAAAATATAATATTGCCGGCCTCGGTGGCGGCGGGGTAACGTCCTCGTCTGCCAATCCATGGGTCGCGGGTTCGATTCCCGCCTGGGTGGGTTTTCTTCCACCTAGGGCTTGGGTGTTTGTAATTGTCTCCATTGTTATTCTTTGTTAATAGTCTGATGTAAAGGCCAGAGTGCTGTTTTCGGACTAATGGCTAAATAAATAAATAAATAAATAAATAAATAAAATGACTCAGTGTATTGGCACACAGGGCGAGTAGTTTTTTTTGTGCTCATGGTTGTATTATTGTATCCTTAGTTTATTGGTGAAATTCAGGTTTTAAAGATCGCGAATGAGTCACCATTTGAGAAGAGAAAGAACGCCAAGAAAAACGTGATTAAGTTTTTTATTGCGAGTAAGGAATAGAGAGGGCTTCGAACCTCTTTTTACTCATAAGCCTTAACGAGGATTTATTTTGTTTTATTGCCATTGGGCGAGTAATTAGCTTATCGCCATCTTCTCCTTCCCGTGCTTTTCTGTTTCCCTGAGGCTTCTCTCACCATTCCCATCGTAGTATTTCCTCGGCATGCCACGAAGACTCTCGGAAAGCCTCCCCTCGTAGTCCGTTATCCTGTTCCTCCAGTCGGTAATCCCTCCACAAACATTCTCTTCAATTCTCGAGGGTGTAACCTCCCACCCATGGCCCGACTCAAGAGTCGCATGGGGGAGTGCGCATTCCGCCTTCATTTCCTGTGCGTGCCTCAACTCTCTTCCCCGACAATTCACTCCCGTACGAATTAGCTCCCAATGCCGACCCCAGCCACGTTTGGTTTTAATCCTCGACTTAAGGGCCAACGCCCCCCCCCTCTTGCAATGCCCAGCCGGCACCAAGCTACCAGACCTCTTACTGTGCCCCGCCCCTCGACTCCTCGAGTGACCCCAACATTCGTTCTGTCTCTTTTACAATTCCTCGGCAAGGCAACGAGTATTCAACCGTTGGCATTTTCCCCTCTTGAGTCCCCTTCTCTTTCCAGCTCGTGCTTCTTCTGTTATCCGGGTCACACACACCGTAATAAACCTTGTATTGAACATGCCAATGGCAGTATTTCCGTTTATTTTTGTTTCACTTTTTATTGATTACCTATCAATTTCTCCTGCAGTAGTCTTCGCCCTAATTTTCTGCTAGGACAACTGAATGGCGTCTTCTGTATGTATCCTGGGTCGCTAGTGTAACATGTTAAAGTGCTCTCTGTCTCGCAATACCAAGCTTTTAGTGAGAACACAGGTGTTACTGCCCACTTAATTATGCTCACATGCACGCAAGACAAGTTTCAACGCCTGGAAGTAATCATAAGACGTACTAGTTGTTTAAACGACCGTCCCATAAGTAAGAATAAATAATTGGAAAGAAGCACCTGTTTTCTCATTTATTTGACGACATGCCGCTCTAACATATCAAGCCTGAAATTATTAATTTGATTAGATGTAAGAATAATACTCAATCACGACACAATATGCAACCAAATATACCAATTCCCGAGTAAGATTTATTCTTTTATCTTTTATTGCCCTATAATATGCTCTTTGCTAGTAGTGCATAGTTTACGTCATTGGTACGTTAACGATTTATTAAGTGGAAAAAATGAACTAAGGCCATTCCGAAATTTATGGAAACGGTAATATACAGGTACATATAGTACAAGGTACTTAACTAAGTAACGGATAATTATACGCATGCTGCGGATGCATTTATCTATAATGCGTCTTAATGATGAATGCAATAAATGGTCAAGCATATTTTTTGATTCTCATGCATCAGTACAGAGCTTAAATGATACTCGACGATGAATATTCGGTCCTGGAATAGGCTTAATAATCTCCTTTAATCAAATTGTTGGGAGTATCTTGGTTTTATTTCAAGTTTTGAGAAAAGCTGGTTTTTATCTGAATTTTTTCCATGAAGCGATGAAATACCTCTCTTCCCAACTATTGTACGTATTGGTTTATGCGAATTTCGATTATGTACTCCTAAAATCAATGTAAGTGATTTCCAAAAACAATCCATTTCCTAAGCTCCATTGCTTGTTAGGAACTTATGCGTGTGCTATTAATCCATTTATTTGATTTTTTATTTGTTTATTGGCTTATTTGTGTTTTGTGTTAGAACACCTACTAATAGTATTGAATTATCCTCAGTGTAATATGTTCATATGATTGATTGAACGAAACACTGGGTATTAATATAATTACTCTCTCTTCCTTGGCAATTTTCTATTCATCATCAATAAAAATGTATCATCGAATAAGTTGATCGAAAGCTGGCATCTTGCTAGATGTTAATTTAATTTCACGCTAATTCAAACATCTATATTTTCTATTAATTCAGTATGCATTTTTGGAAAAGTTATGTACGTCACAACAGAATTAAGTGTGATAGCTAAGTGACATACTGTTTTTATTCCAATGGTCTAATAATCTAGTGAACAAGACAGAAATTAGCAGTAGAAAACTTATTCGATTCCATTAACATTAACTCAGGATCTAAAAGTTTTCCGATCGATCACAAATTGGTTTTTCAAGTCACAGCTTGAGCAATGCTTTTTACTTCAAGATTTTTTATTCGCTGTTATTTTTTGCTCATTTGAATCTATGGTGAAGCTTTTTATATCTTATTATAAAATTAATATATTCTTTGACTTCCTAGTGAAGTGTCTGGGAAATTCTCTGTTCATCCTCACTTCTTGTTGACTGATGGATTTGGATCGTCTATGGGATTAATCCAGGAGGCGTAGTTTCTGGATGCCCTTGACCACCCTGAAGCCATCACCTTCACGGGCTGATCGCTGTCGTATTACGGTGACCGATGAGCGGGCGTCATACATCGAGTATCGTCGCCTGAGTGTTGTATTGTGTATGTTCGGTACTGTCTCATGACGCTGGTCGCGGATCATGTTTGCGAGTGTATTCGCCCCGTGAATGGGGACTCTTAAAAAAACTCGCGCGAAAACCTGCCAAACTTCTTTGTCGGGCGAGAGAGGAAGGGACGGGGAAAAATCACACACGGAGGTATAGTGTGCTCCCCTCCCTCTCTCCACCCCTCCGACACCCCTTCCACGCTCCCCTTTCCGCCCCCCTTCCGAGCCAACTTATTCCGGAATTACGAACCGCGAAGAGCGGAAGGTGGAGCTGAAAAATGAAGACAAAAGGGATGCTCTGGTCGACTGATCACCGCCAGACAGCGGCTGGCATCACGACGATCACTCTCTGGCCCAGTTAGTCTACTTGAGCCTCATAGTCATTTATTTTTTGTGTATAAGGCGTGACGAACTTCAAGTTCGAGTAAATTTCGGTTTCATCTTCAAAGTTTGTGATTAAAAAAAATTCTCTCCGATGATGGCATCCAATCATTTAAATTTTACGACCTGAAGGTCAATGAAAGCTTTTATCGAAAGCGAGTATATTTTTGTTATCAATTGAGTATTTTCGTATTTTTTAAGATCTTTATGATATTTAAGGAATTCTTTGTAAGAATCAACTAGTCGAGGGCCCAAGTTCGAATCCCGGGTGCGGCAGATATTTTTCAATGATATCCCGATCCCTAATTGAGGTGCTTCGTGGAGAAAACTTTGAGTGATTACGCCGTTGGGCGGATAGGACGTTAAAATGTGAACCCCTTGGCGCCTTAAGAGTTAAGAGTTGGCAAATGCCGACGCCGGGTTTCACTCCATCCATCATCCTTCCCTGTCCATCCCTAATGGCGCAAATGACCTCAGCCGTCGGTCGCCTCCTCTAAAACTACTACTATCAACTAGTCTCAGGCTGGTGAAAACAATTGAAGGAAGCATTACATTATATGGTCTTTTCATAACACTTCAGCATTAAAACTCTAAATTGTTAGATTTAATAGCCTTTACACCTTTTTAGATTATTTTTTAAAAATTAAGTAGCATTGTTAGTGTGGAAATATCTATTCATAGAAAAGTGTGTTGTTGAAATACATCTATCAATAGACAATTAATTACGGGTTAATGTACCGTGATTAACATCGTTATCTCATCACTCATCGTTATAAGTTAATTGATCAATTGAAAATTAACTGTGATACAATCTAATTTGTGTGTGATTTTTCAAACATAGAATGGGTTAACTCCGAAAAAATTATGACATCTTGAGAAGTGTTTGAATGCAAATATTCGTTTTTATTTTTTCTTTACTTGGTCGAACGAGAAATCATTTTCGTTTGTTCTCATTAATTGCAACTAAGGTGCTTAATTGTTTAAAAACATATCGGAAAATGTTCTTCACAAATTTCTAGCATTCGAAAACAGTTGGAAGAAGGTAATTTAATTCTTTTTTTCTGACCAACCAGCACTCATTTTGGCTCTCAAATACCAGACAGATATCATTAGTTTTCAATTTTAACTATATCATGCACGAGGAAAATTATACTGATGGTGTCACTTTTGTGACTCTTTTGCACTGCATGAATAAGCTATTTGATTCAATAACTATTCCGTGGTTAATCATATGATTCATAGTCATTTGATGCTACAGGAAAATAGAATGAAATGGGTGACATCATATGAAGATTACGGCAAATTAGCACTTCTCTGGGACCAAAAAATACAAGCAAAACTGTTTATCGAGTCAGTTTTTAATTATTTCATTGAAAATGTCTTCAATCGGCTTGTAAAAGAACGTTCTGTGAAGATAAAATAGCCTCGAGGCACCTTAAGTTTCTCGAAAGTTTTCCATCTTACTCACTCGGAATTCCACTGAACGCAACGTGGGGGATCTTAACTTGCCTTGGTGGATCTGATAATATTTTTATTAGGAGATTTCGAAGAATCTTGGTATTCAGAGAAATGGAAAGGACACGTAACCCTGAAGTTATAAGGCACCCCATCCCAGCACGAAGAGGTGAATGGCAGCCTCTAGCGGTGCCAAGGACAAGCTCTAAAACATCCTCCGCCGATGGAGGCGGGTTTGTGCGGGGGAACGTAAGAGGACGAAGATGATAAGAGAGAGAAAATTAGGGAGAGGAGGATGAGTGCAATGGAAAGGAGAAGGAAGTGAAACGGGAAGTCATGGAGGGAGTAGACCCGTGAGTACGAGGAAGGTGGAAAGTGAAGGAAAATGAAAAGTGAAGAAGAGAAAGTTTGAAGAGAGGACGGGCCTGTAAAAAGTCACGGAAAAAATCTTCGTAAGAGGAACCTATAACGGGCATAAACCTGTCTTTTACGGAAAAAGTTTTCTTGGCCCCAGCGGGGCTTAATCGCCCGAGCTTGGAACCACGTGAGTAACGGATACTTGATTTCCAGGGGGGCATTTTTCGGTAACACGTGATTCCCTCATATCCATTGTTACTAAAGGCTAAAAAACCAGAGAGGAAATTTCATACTAATTTCTCTACTCTTTCAATTTTTTAGTCTTCCCTGGTGTGAGATAGATGAATGCATACGTGATCATAGTGGAAACCTTACCATGCCTAGATTTTATTTAGGTTTATCTAATGCCTAATCTATATTTTTCATAAATATTTTTCGTCATGTCTGAACTTAAGCGGTCTGATTATGCTCCCAGTGTGTGGAAGATTCTGCGCACGGTGCTCATATTTAATGGTATAGTTTCGTTGAAAGGTTTCACGGATAAAGGTCGTCGAGAAAGAGCAGGAATGTGATTATAGAAACCTGAGTTACACATAAAATAGTAGTACGAGTTCCATGAAGTGGAAAAAGACAAGCACTCTTTCTTCACGCCGTTCAATTTTGGGGTAGGAAAAGTTTAATAAAGGCTCATTTAAAGCAATCTTAGAAAACTCCTTTTTACTAATTCCTTCCTCGCTTCCCTCTCCCTCCAAAATGGTAAGATATGCCCAAAGAAAAAGATGACGCGATGGAATATGCCATAAGCACGGGCAACTAATTCGTAGAATATGGAAAACAAAGGTATATGCGTTAATTGAGGGAGACATAAAAGAAAATTGAAATAAAATGGAATTGTGGACAATCAATGACCGAAAATAGGCTCGATCGGGAAGAGGAAGCGAAATAAACGGGATGAAGGATGAGAATAAGGAAGGAGAGAGAGAAGGGTGTAAGCGACCGGGAAAGATTGTGAGTGGAAGAGATGAGGTTCGAGAGTGAGTCGGCCGGGCCGCTGGGAAGCCGAGAAGGAAAGGATGTAACCTCCTCCTCCACCACTACCGACTCCCTCTCCTTTTCCTTTGGTTCACCTCCTCCTTCTCTTGGTCACGTGAAACCTCCTCATTGCTCACCCTCCCTCCCCGAAGCCGCCCCGTCCCACTATTTCCCTACCTTCCTTCACACTCCAAACCCTCCCTCCCTTTTACCCTCCCTCATTCCAACACACCCATCGAACTCTTTTGCCGCTCTCACTGCCTGGAGGCTGGCACTGGCGGGGAGGAAGAAAAGCGGAGTGGTTGGTAAAGGAGAGGAGGGGAAGAGGTGAAGAGGGCGGAGAGGTATGGAGTGGCGGGGAGGGAGGGAAGGGAGAAGGGCGGCCTGTGAGGACGGGGCACGAAGTGTAGCCCTCGATGTAGTCGCGGCGGAGCGGACGCCAGTGAGGCCTCTCGTGCCCTCCGTTGGTTCCTTTCTTCTCGTTTCCCCGTGCCTCCGTCCTCCCATTCCTCGTGCAGGCGTTGAAGTCACCCGCTGGCGGAGCCAGCGTTGAAATTTCCGCGCACCTCCTGCACCTCGGTCCCTCACACTCTGGAATATGTTGTTCGGTGCCGTGTGCTCCAATACGTGTGTCAGTTCTGTGACGTGGCAGCGTGTTCGGTGACCCGCGAGGATGGTCCCCAGGATTGCTCCCATCCGGGCGCATCCTTTCTGTTTCTCCGCCGCTGGTGGAAGCGAAAGGGTTGAGTGAGTGACTCGTGTGGCGGCGTTGGATGTCGTTGCCATGGATGCCAAGAGACGCCCGCCGCCCATTCCGGAGAAGACAGTGGCGGGAATGCCTCCGGCTAAGCCTCCAGTCCCGGGGCCTCCGCCACCTACCCAACTGGAGAGGTAGGTGACCTCGGAGCATCTCCAAGACGATGAGATCTCGGAATAATTTCGGATTTTATCATGGCATCATCTGAAATGATGTGGTGGCGGAAGGAATGCTTGCTTACATTTCGCAGCATTCCGCAACACATTCCTCTTTATGTCGACTTCCATCCATGGTGATACTTTAAAACGTAAACACGATGAATTTTCCCTGTCAGGTGCAACCTTCTGGATTCTGCATGTTCATTTCTACCCAAGCTAACAGAACACTTGAATTAGATATCACAATCGTTTGTTAAATGAACATCAATGGGTAATACTACCAGCAATAGATCTCAATTCTTTTCTGTTCAGCGTTAATTTCTTTACGCGATGTTAACCAAACATTCTTTTTTATCAAAAAGAGAATATCCCCTTTTCTTCTTGTTGATATCTTCCCTTTGTTGTTTTCGTTCATTATGACATTCAGGAATTCATTGTCTCATGGTGAGGTCCATTCATTTTTTTCTCTGTTTTACTTCGGTGTGTCGTAATGGGTAGTTAAAAATCTAATCACTAGAGACATAAATTCTTCCATGTGGCCGGCTACGAACTCAACGTCATTTCGGAGAGCATTATTTTTCACACAGTACAAGTGCATGCATGGTCAAATCACATATTTCTGTTGTTAACTTAGGAGAACGTAATTGGATTATGAAATCCATTCTTTGATTTTTTAATGCTAATAAGAGTGGTAATTTGTCCTCAGTCTTTGGCTAATTTCGAATGAGAGCACTTGTTATGCATCATATACGCCAATAAATATATCCAAGTGGATTTTTTCTCAGTAGAAACTGTACTTGCTTTAGTCATCACGTTTGTTTCTGCTTTATGATTTGTAAATATTATGCCTCTTAAGTTGAAATTAGAAGGCTTTTTTCTCTCGAATTGGTAATGTATTTTCCAAAATATTGCTGTCGTACCTATTTAATCATTTCAACTCACAATAGAGAGAACGGTTATTCTTTGGACATATTTATCTGTGATACTAATCGTAAATTCATATTAGGCTTCGCATCCGAGCTTGCAGTCGTTCTCATAACTGTCGTATGTAATGGGTGGAATATTTTAATCTCAAAGTAGTTGTGCATGGGAATTCTTACACTTGGTACAATGGCTACAATCGGAGCTATATAGGGATATGTACATGTAGGTTTCTGGATAATATTTGTTTGTTTCGATGTTTTTATATTTTCACTTATCCTCATCCCATACTCCTCAAGATCATATCTTTATATCCTTTGCGTCACTTTGTTGGAAATCCCCAATGGTCAATCAAACACTGGAGAAGAGGAGCCAAATGATCCATTTAATTTTTTACGTTTAGTAAGTCATTGTTTGCTGAACCGCTCTGTGTAGCTCCAATCATCATTTCAAGGGGCGTTGTTCTCTATAATATATGTATACTAAGGTTGAAATATAAATAATGTATAACAGATGAAATCTTCACCTTAGGGCTCCCTCTTTATCTATATATACTAAGTTATCTAGACTAAGGCAAACAATACGTAAAATCTTATTCTCTTCGGCACGTTCCTTTCCACTTACTACTAAGAGTTTCATTAATTTCAAGATGGTTGCTCAAAACTAAAAAGATCAGAATCCACTGGCATACAGTGGATTTGATACAATGAGATGCGAGAAAAGTACATATTCTTTCTACAAAGTATTCGAGTACTTTTGACTTAGATGACAGTATGATTTTTGTTAATATCATTATTCTAAAATATTGTCTGACGGCACTATTTTCGCTCTTTAGCTCCGGGCGGAGCCCGGAATGCTGCTTAGCTCCCTCGTCACGGCCTTTAGTGATGCTTCCACCGAGACGTGGTGACGTCCTTTCAGCACGGATTTGAGGGGGGAAGGAAAGGAAGAAGTCTGGTGGGGCAATGTCTAAAAAAATTGGATCCTCACTCATATGTTCGGGAAGCTCTTGACAGATCCGCGTGCGAGTTTACTTTTGTTCGTCCGAGAACACTCGTGGCACCAACTTCGCACACACCTTTCTCATGCCCATGTTTTCGGTCACAAGGTGAACACTGAATCTGAAATCACTGTCCAACAAACAAGATTTGCAAGATTTTCCTCACTTTTTGAGGTCGATGGGCGTCCTGAACGTCCGGTGTCTTCAGCAGCTTCCCTTCCCTCCCGAAACAACTTGTGCCGCTCATAAGCATCCATCCGTCCGTCTATCCGGGAACAAATAAGTCCTACTACTTTTGGGCAGACCTTGTTGGATAGGGATGTTGGATGTTATGAAGGGAGAAAGATACGGAGTTGAAGAGGGGCTTATTGTAGTGTAGGATATTAGGTTGTGTTTTACTAAGAGAGACATGGGAATTAACACTGTGCCGCTTGGTAGCGTGTGTCAATCCAAAACTATCTCAACCGGTAGATTACCGATAAATAAAATACATTATTTGAATTGAACGTGCGGTGATAAAGTAAACAAACTTAAGGCTAACTTAAAAAGTTTCGTAATAGATTTCTAAAATAATTAAAAGTAGAATATTGGTGTACAGGTGCACGTAGCCTTTTAATATTCTTTTCGTGTATCCATTTAAGAAATGTTAATGAAATCGACGTAACCAAGGTATTAATTCGTGACATTAGATTCATCCCGTGTCACTATCGATGCGGTTTCTTGCTCTACAAACCTTATATTTTAAAAATTAATTCCTATAGTAGTTGCCCTTGAAGAGGTATAAACGCTCCATAAATCACAAAATGCTCTTGCTTTTTAATATCTCTGCCATTGCTCTTCATGTCAGCTACCAATCCGTGAAATTATCATCACCGCAAACACCGAAGCGTAATTTTGAGCTATAAAATATTATCTATGTCTCTCGGATAATAGTTTCAGGTTTATCACCGACATAAACAGATTTTCGAGTAACCCTTTATGAGAAATATCGTAAGCCCCGTCGGGTTATGAAAACTTACTTAAACAATCTCTCTGCAATGGCAATACCACATGCATTCAAGAGTTTAGCAAAGTTTATTGAATTCTGGAGGGGTTATCTCATACCAGAAATTAATTTCCTATTCATTTACCTGTGAAGTATCGTAATTGATCTCTCGTAGAAATAATCAGAATATTTCTTAATAAGTGAACGATCAATCAGGTCGGTTACCAGATACAGAAACGAAAAATGTTTTATGGGTGTAACCAATCCATAGCAATAGTAAGGGCTGTAATGCCAAAGTATCTCGTGCTTCAAGAGATATGGGCTTTGATATTTTGAATAAGTACGCTCCTGATTGTAACACGAACAATCTTCTGTCTGTCATGAAAACATCATTTTCATTCTGCATTTGAGTCCCATTGAGGAATATAAATTCTCCTTCAAAGCTTTGAAAATATCCTGGAGTTCTAACTCTCGGATTATTAAATCGAGAGGACACAGATTAGTATACGATATAAAACGCCGCGTCGCGTCGCGAACGGTTGATAGCCCCCGATAGGTTTTCAATTCAATAGTTGGTTCAGGTGATAGTTCACGGGTTCATTAAGAGGGGTGTTTTTACTCGATGCATTTTCTTCCTACTAGAGTGTGTATTAGAGCTTCGAAGTTATTAATTTTATTATGAAATATTTCTTATCAGTAGTCTGGAAAATACTTATGACATATTTTTAGCCCCTTTGACAATGCTTATAGCATGTACCTAAAAAACTATGAATTCATCTTAGATACCATTCGCGTTAATGGTTGTGCTTGTGAAATATTATTATTTTATGCAAATATTGCTTAATTATGTGATTAAAATATGTCATATTCTTGCTGAGAACTCGTATTACCACTTGTATTACCTTTGTTTCCGCTTCCATCATACTACAGACTTATGCTTGAAACCAATGTATATTTTATCGTCATAGCATTCCATCCCGCTTGTTCGAGTGCGACGTGAGCGTAATAATAACATCACCAAGCCACTAATCGGATAGTTATAACCACTGAAGACTGTTTACACATCCTCCTAATGGGGTGTACTCATTAATCCACATATACTACAGGCTACTGTCGGCAACGCCGTTCTTCCAGTAATGTCGTTGTTGTGAGTAGAATCAAGATTAAATGGTTAATTAAAAATAGCAATTTTCCACAAAAATAAAATTTAATGCGACCGGTTTCAATGTTACTACATCATCATCAGGTGTAACCACCTGATGATGATGTAGTAACATTGAAACCGGTCGCATTAAATTTTATTTTTGTGGAAAATTGCTATTTTTAATTAATCATGATATTCCACCATATCACGCCTGAAACGTCTCTTTTTATTAAGATTAAATGGATTCAATTACGATGACACGTCATTTAATTACACTGACTTTTCTATGTAGGTTGAGTCGATCACGTAGTCGGGGTGGCGGAAATCGAGTGCAGAGAGGCACTCGCCGTTTTCTCACTCTCTCCCTCCCGTCGTCCCTCCCCGAGGGAGGTCACGATATTTTAAGGAATGCATCACGGATTCATGGAGGCCAATCCAATGTGGGAGTCGGGAAGCAGATGAGTAGGGAAAATTTGTAGGACAGGCGAACTCTTTCTTCATGATTGAAAAAAGTCGTATTACTGTGCGTAGCTTGATTTTCTATCTGAACATTGGTTCTTTCCTTACCTAACTTTAACTTAACCTTTTCCTTAACCTCATTTGCCAAAATCTGAGCCTACCGGCAATGAAAGTAATTATATGAATTGCATGAGTAATACGTACCAAGTTAAAATGTTACAAATATGTAAAAGAAATATAATCAATGAGTTTCCCGCCTCGATTAAGTCTAATCCAGTTAAAGTAACTGTTACTGGCTGCTCTATGTGGAAATACTTTATGATTTATCTAGGAGAAATAACACTTAAAACTTCCGCATGAAAATACTCTTTAATGCACCATCGGTTTCGTTACATGGCAATGTCGTCACGTGCTAATGATGTCACTGCGTAAAGAAAGTTGTTGTGAAATATTGAGTATTTTCATTTCGGAAGTTTAGTGCTATTCATCCGTGTTAATCTGGCATGTAAGTTATGGCAAAGGTAACGCTTACTCACGCATTGAATTCCTTCACCAAAATTTGTACAGCACAAATATTTGAGAGCGCTATCCAATAAACAACCGTTGCTTTATATTCTCAAGTATTTTTTTAAAAATATCGTTTATTATTTCCGAGAATTGAGTTCCGGCCATATTGAAGTGGGTAATTTTTGAAACTCCGTGGGTACGATTTTATTTGGTTTCCGTGTACCATCGTTGTTAAATGAGGGAAAAATATAAATCATAAATATTCACTTAGGATAGGAATGGGGTTGATCAAAGGAATTATGCATTTATATATGTTTTCATTGTGGTTAGATTCCCAGAAATTCAGTGTGAAACTTTGCAGATGTATAAGGATTACTTGATTGAATCCTTCAACCCACTCTCTACCCCCATGGCGCAAGTTTTACCGCCTCGAAAAGCATCTCTGAATTAACTTCAAGGAGCATCTCTTCGTGAGTATCGTTGATACTTATAAAAATAGTTGTGACGAGATGCAAGGGAATTGTAAGTATGTCACGCATGACAGGCTCCGATAGTTCCCATGTTTCATCAACTTGTGTGCTTAGTTCTCAAGTTCTCTTTCCTCCGTATTAGTATTCATCCGTCTTAGTATTCATTTTCTTGTCGCTGTCGTTACGCGTCAGAGGCATTATGGTCCTGGATGCACGATCATGTCCGACCTGCACCGTACAGACTGTGACTTCATCGTGTACGGAGTATTAATAATGAACAGGCGAGGTACTAGCATAGAATGGGCTTAGGCTTTAACCGAGTGACGGTAAGACTGTTGGAAATTTTTAATGTTTTTAATCGTTGCGATGGATGTTTAAATGTATTTTCTGACCAGTAGCTAAACTTACCTGAGAGTTAATGAAAATCGGTAGATATCAGTGATTTTGGCTGCAGGTTGTGGAAAACGAAGTCAGAAATTTACCGAATTCTGGGAGAAAGAGAATGGTATTTGATGGGTAGTATTCTAACGAGCACTCTGTTCGTGTATCTCTTTATGCCACTGGTGAAGCAAATGATGAAAAATGGAGTTGATTAAATTCCTAGTGCTTCTTAAGGGTGAGATGCACTGAATGTATAAGCCTGTTCTATTTCTGAGAAAACCTTTATAATTTCTTTATTGGAAAACTTCACGGCCAATCAGATAAGTAATTCCGTCTATCCAACATTCAATACGTAGAAGTACATTACGCGGAAAATCTAGTGCCGCGAAAACATGAGATACTTGTCGTTCGTCTGTCGCTCTTAAAATGTTTTTCAACCCTCGAATTTGAAGAATGATCGAAAGTAATGGAAAATGAAGTTTTCAAACATTGATTTTTAGGTTATTTATTTAAGGAACTAGATGAATGGGGTAAACGAAGACACTTTTTTCAAACAAAATTGTCAGAGACTACGATGTCGAGACGATTCTGTACATTTGAGTCGTCTGTGTAAACATAATCGCAGATATATCCCGGACCTATTCCCTCAAAACATGTTTGTTGATACCTCGAATTTCGATATTTCGTACGAAAACAGTGCTTCCTTTGCAACAAGCGCGAGGTAGCCATACAATCCATGTGCATCGTATTCGCTGGGCCTTGTCTGTGATTGGAAACATGAACATTTTGAATCCCGCGAATCGTCATTCAACTGCGAAGTCACGTATCGGTACATTTATTATTTATTTATAAGGAAATCTACCGGTTAAGGTAAATTTTGGATGGAGACAACTACCAAAAAAAATCAATCGTAATTTATACCATTTTACCATTCTTCATCCGGTCGTTACAGCTGGCCTTTTACGCGACCTCAAGAAATCACTGCCGAGTTATTAGCAGGGCTTGGTTGCTCACCCCCAAAGACCAGCCAGATAGGATAGAGAGCCTGTCAAGGTCAGAAATCCTTTATTTTTGTCAAGGCTTATGCGCTTCCCTTCCTTTTCCCCACTCCCGCACCTCTCTCAACCCCCTCCCCTTACACACACGCATCACCCCCACATACAGCGCCGGTCCCCCTCCAAACCCTCCACGCCCTTTAGCCAGCGTATCCCTCTCACCCTCCCCACCCGCCGTTCTCCCCTCCTCTTTTGTGTGTGCAGTGCCGTAACATAACCCAGGGTCCACTCGAGAGCGCATTTCTCGGAAGTGGCCGTGGGAGGGCGGATGTCCACGGCGGCTTGCATGGTGGTGAGGGCGTGAGGTGCACAGATGTTGGAGCTGGGGCGATAAGTTGGCTCACGCGCGAAAATATCGACTTCTGAATCCGCGACGTAGGGGGTGGGACTTGAGGAATGCGGAAGATGGGCAGACTTCCGCGGAGAAGTTTATATCCGACGAGCGGAGAGGATCGTTTCTGAGCAAGGTAACAGATCTTTCGCTTTTATATCTATTAATGTCATCCATCTTCCTGTAATTGTCAGCAATGGCTCGGACCCGCGAACCTTTGGCCCGTCGCTTCGTAAATATACCTACCTGAGCCTCAAAGTCTATTGATCAGCGTACCTTTCGGTATTTCAGTTAATAATGCGATAAATGCCGCTTTTCTTTACATTTGTTTTCTTCAGGACCGGTTCTTAACTCCATTTATGTCTGGTTGTGATAAGGTTTGATGTTTCCTGAATAGAGAGAGACACTATAAAATGTGAACATTGCCTAAGGAGTACCTAAAACGATGTGTACGCGAAGCTCAATTGCTGACTCATTGATAAAGAAATGTTTTCGTAATGAGGTTTCCTGGAGAATTTTATAGGAAGCCAAATTGCCGGCCCCGGTGGCGGCGGGGTAACGTCCTCGTTTGCCATTCCAAGGGTCGCGGGTTCGATTCCCGCCTGGGTGAGTTTCGCTCCATCTAGGGCTTGGGTGTTTGTAAATGTGACCATTGTTATCGTTGTTAATAGTTCGATGTAAAGGCCAAAATGTGCTGTTTTCGGACTTATACTGAATAAATAAAAATAAATAAATTATGGCTTTATTGTTTGTTGGCATCAGGATCTTTTCTGAAGATGTAGTTTGATAAAATGTATCGCATTAGAAACCAATGTAATAAAATTTATCACGGATGGAGTGATGCATACATTCAAGAGTTCACTCTTCCTTTAAACGATAGGCAAAAGTAGAAAAAAAATTTTTGCATGAAGTATATAGGCACTTAGTGTACATGTGTACGAGTGTTTGTGCATGTGTGCAAATATATATTGATATGTACGTGTTGACTCATGCATGAATGGTGCCCCTAAAACCCCCTGCCGTACATCCTTATCATGGGGTATTGTGCAGATGTATCTGCAGATATCTGAGAAAATAATAGTCAAATATTGACTATTCATTTTCTTGTATGAGGGATATGTCCTGGCATAAATTGAGTGGTATGGAACACTACAAATTATATCCGTCTTAATAATTAAAGCAAATCTGTAGAAATTATTTGTCTGTCCAGCAAGGAGTAATTTTTGCTTGAGAGGGTAATAATTATGAATATTATTTAGAATCGAATATTCCTGGATATTCGTGACCAAATACGTAGAATAACAGTTTTCCCGCGTACCAAATTTGGCAAAATATTTCGGTTTTTGTATTATCATGCCTAGTTATTGTAAAATTTGTAAGTAAAAATAACTTTGGATATATGCATTCTTTATCAAATTCAGTGGTCAAAACATTCCAAGGATCCGAAATCGAGGGAATAACGTTTGTGGCTATTTTTTAGAGTGATAAGCATGCAAATTCTTTGTTAAATCATCAGGCATATTGAGATAGAAAAGTCATGGGCTTATAATTTCTTTCCTCGAGTGCTACCATATTTGATCGAGAAGTATAGTTTGCTTTCAAAAAATTCACTATTAAAACAAGAAGTGAAGTAAATTCTTCATAGAGAACTCAGTGTTTATCCTGTTGAAATACGAGTGAAATATAAACGGAAGGTTAAAAAAACAACCATTCCAGAGGAGACGTAATCCCTGATGGCCTATGAAGTTATTGACTAATTAGTTCGATAAGAACGGTCCAAAAAACGATTTCATTTACCGCAAAAGTATTTTTCGGTAGCCTCTTCTAAAAACTACTACTACTACTACGATCTTTCCTGAAATATGGCATTTTTTTCGGTTATGATAGAGAAATTCCGATGCACCTTAAAAGTAGAATATTTTTGAAACAAAAATGTACATATTTGAGGAATTAAATTTTTGTCGGATGTTTTGGAATATTATCAGCGACTCATGCCGATTAACTTGTAAATAATCAAGCCATTTTTTAGGCATTTCAAACCTTTTAAATGATCAAGAAGAGGACGACGAAATTAAGTTTGCCCCTAACAGCTATTGCAGAACATTTTTGTAAAACGAAGAATTCAGTTCCCTCTTTTTACAATATTTCATTTATAGTTCTTAGTTTTTACTCCTTTCCTCGTTTAAGATCCTCCTCATTTCTTTCCATAACACTCCCCAGCATCGCAAAACGACTCTGTATATCATGCAATGGCTATTTCATGCTTATTTCTCGCTCGCCATCTCGTATTTTAACATTTTTCTCCGCCTCTACTTCAAGGGTTTATGACCTTTTCTCATCTTCATCCCTCAGAAACCATGTTTCTGAACATTAAACAATCAACCTAAATATTCAATTCTTCACTAAACTTATAGTTTACAGTTTATTCAACTGCTTTGTAGGAAAAGGATATTCTGAAACACAAAAATAAACACGTGCGAGAAAAATTTCTATCTCAATTACACGGCAAACGCCAGGAAAAAATACCCTCTCTTGCAGCTATTTCCCAGATTTCTTGTGTGAGTGAATTACGAATGTTTACAAACTAAATATACTCCCTTGTTATGCCTCTTTTAGTCTAAATCCCTGCCCAAACATGAGCATTATCTCCGCGCCCAACTTAATTTTTGCCCTCCTAGCCCTCACTCATATCTTGGTAACCTCATATCTGTCAGAAAATACTTCGTGATTCAATACCAGCTCTTAGGCAATCCTTGGTCATGTTTCCAATCCATTCTTCAACTGATTCGACTCAACTTCTTCGCGAAAGACAGATCTGAATACATAAAAGCTCTCTTTGACATCTCTCCTTTGCAAATTCTGCCGAGGAACACACTGCCGAGGTGGCTGTCGTGTGCAGACACTTCTTCTTCATATTTTTTCAATGGCTAATTTTCGCTCGGGATGACGTTCCCCGTGAGCTTGAGAGGTTCGTTTGGGAAGATTACTGCAAGCTCAGCACGGCCGCAGACGTGCAGAGCGCGCTCTCTGTTAATGAGCCACGGTGAACTGTCGTCTGGGGTGAGACGGCGTGAATGATGAGGAATAAGCTTCGGGGAGTGTGATACGGCCAAGCAACGGTTCCCTAAACCTGTTCACCATCCAATATAGCTGGTTGTCATTATTCTGCTATGTGGTTTGCGCGTTGTTTTCTATGCGATATCGCATCGCAAAAAATGCGTTGCAAATTTGGAACGTGTCATTGCCAGAATTCTACCCTCAGTCATATGCAAATGGGCATATTGTACAGTAGTCAATTCATGCAGCGGCGAAGAAATACGATGTGCTAGGCGAATTTCCTTCTCATTTCACCCCATCGCCAAACGAACCTTCGAAGACCTTCATTAGGCTGCTTTCTCACCCATCCATGCCATTTCCATCATGAAGCTCTCCCACTAGAATATTTCCCGTAAATATTTGCTATGGTGTTTAGCCAACGAGTTGTGCTGCTTCGTCCTGTTGATATTGCATTATTTATATTTTTAATCTTGTTATCACACGATATATAGGTTGTAAACATGGCTTTTGGCACCACCGCCACCGGATACACCTTTCGGACGTTTGCCTGTTTCCCTTATTCTTTCATCCACCTCTTTCAACGAAATAGTTTTCCAATTCTCTCTACTTTACAATCTGCACTAATTCATGATATCGATTTATACTTTGTGGTTAATAGCTATTTATCATAATACCATGGGATAAACAAAAAAGGTTATTCGGTCATCGAGGAGAGGAAAGCTAAGTAAAGAATTAAAATAGGTTCATTAACTGGAGCAGGTGGAACAGTTTAACTACATCGGAAGTGTTTTGGACGAAAATGATGAAAGTTGTTGGGACGTAAAGAAAAAGAATGGCATTAAGAAAAGAACCTGCGCAAGGAGGAGGGAATTGAAGACGGGGAATTCGGATAAGGACGTTACGAAAAGGCTGGTATAAACTTTGACATGAAACATGATTTTGTACGGCTCGGAAACACGGTCGTTGAGGAAAGACGGTAGGCGTAGATTGGAGACTTTTGAAATTTTGGCGTGGAGAAGGTGAAATGGACAGAAAGGAAAACAGACTGGGAGGTGCTAGATATAATGGGCAAGATGGGTATTTTAGGAAGAGGGAGTCGGAAATGGTGATGCAATTTAGTGGTAGTGAAGCGTTCGGTTTCTAAGTGATGGATGCCGGGTTTAAACCTGGGTGTTGCTTCTGTACACTCCCAAACTCATCCGATGTGTATGACTTATAGAAGAATCATATTTTGATGAGAAACTGTGGGTCAGTCTCAGAAACATGGACTAAGCCCCTTACAGATCGCGTGAATTTCGTTCTACAAGGGGCTTAGAGCGAGAGGAACTACCTATTCCTACCGAACCAAAAATATACTTGTGGTTAGCGGTATCTACTTTATTTTAATTATTTAACGTATTATGTGATAACTATCAATTAAAAAAAAATTAATTTCAATGCCTGTCGTCGAATCAGCCGCTACCAAAGATCCTGGCGATGGATTTCAGGGTACCATATGCCGGTAGATAGTTTGCAGATAGCTGAACAATCGGGTTGATGGAATACAGCGTTCGAGATAAAATGCGTAATGCGGAGTCGATAGGTCGACGCTTTCTCGATGCGCACTTGGTGTACATCGTTGCATCGTGGTGCTCAAATCCAGCATCTCCCGACCCAGATCCTCGCGTGACGCAGTGGAGCGTGCTACCAAGAAATCACCGTCTGGTCAGCATTTGCACCGGCGTCGCCCTGGCTCGTCTACGGTAGCAGTGGTGCGTCTGTTTTTCTTCCTCCTCAACCTCGGGAGAGCAGAAAGGGTCCCCCGCTCCTCTCACGGAGGCGTCTTGTGGGATTCGGTGTGGTTGCGGACAGGCCGTTAAAAAGGGTGCTTCACGCCGCCACTGCCATCTGGTGGGCGACGTGAGCGGTGCGACGGACGGGAATTGGCCATCCGAGGATGAGGGCAGACGGAGATGGTGGGAAGGGCGGGGGAGTCGGTGGAGTGGATGGAGGAATAGGAGGGAGGGGAATAGGAGAAGGAGAAAGGGCGTGGAGGCTCTTTTTCTTTCTAAAAGGCTCGTTGGGGGAGGCGGAAGGGAGGCAAGGGCGGGGGATGTGGAGGAGGATGGGTCGTTTCCGGAGCACGCTCTCCTTTTCAGCTTGTCACGGGGAGGGAGTGACTAAATAGATCGCTCCGAGTTCATCAAGATAACTATTCATTCTTAAAAACGTGCCCCTGCAGTGGCTTCCGTTTGCGCAGGGGCAGGGATGCCATTAGGGGTTGGGGGAAAGGGGTTGTTTTTGAGCCGCCAAATATTGGGGTGCGCACCCTCCCCGAGCCAGCCGCTTGCCTCGTGCAAATAAACGATCCTTGAAGGGGAGAGAGAGAACTTTCCCCCTGGAGTTTATGGTAAAGGTTCGCTCGATATTTTTGGTATTATACATAACGGTGGCTTCAGTTTCACGAGCATGTCCTCGGCCCTCTTTCGCTTTCGGGGGGGGGGGGGGGGGGTGGATCGTTAAATATTATTTCGCTCATCCCCGCGTCCACGCTCTTCGCGCGATCACGTTTTTGTTTGTCAACTTTCCGCCAGCCCCACAAACCTTCAACGGAGCATTAACCTCGCTAAGGATTGGTAGGGTTGCGGGTTCCAGGCGATTTGCATTTTCCCCCCTTCATGAGATGAGAGGTGTCTGTTAACGATGGCCTAATCGAGGGCGTCGACCCATTCCTAATATCCGAGTTTTCTCGGAACTGTTCCTGGCACTCCGGGAGGGAAATCTTTTCTTTTCAGGGAAGCAGGGCCCAGATATAAAATTTGACGTTTGGGGTGGCTGTCATCTACGCATCATTTGCCCTGGTGGGAGGCGAATTATTGTATTTTTGCCACTAATTCTTCTTGAGATGGAGTAAGTTTGTAATTTTCCGAGAAGGCAGTCTTGAGGTGCCTCACCTCTCGGCTCGGTATTTCTTACACCGGGTGGCGTTTCAATCGGGCAATTCAAAAAAAAGCTAGACATGAGCGAATTTCTTCAAAAATTCGGGAATAAATGGAAAAAAAGTGTCTAACTTTTGAAAAGGCCGGCGATTTTTACATTCAGATCGAGAATTTCCGTTGAGAGCAATGTTCCTTTGGTTGTGAGATCAGTTCGTGTTTGTGGCAGGGCTTGGCTAAAATCGAGACTATTGAGCAGGACAAACTTTGGTGCTACCAGTGACACTTGGAGCGATGAGAAATTATGCTCATAAATTTTCCCTTTCATTTTCCGAACACTTTTCCTTTTTACCAAAACATTCATAAAAGGAAGGCACGTCCTTCGGGAAAAGGGGAAATGGGAACATAAACTGTCTTTCCGCCCTTATGAAGCTCTCTCATTTCACTTGTCTGCACTTTGAGTACATTCCAGTTTTTTTGCTATTATTTATTACATAGTACCCTGCAAGCCACCCTTACAGTGTATGGTAGGGGGTGATTACTCACGAAACTGCTTTAGACCCAAAATACTTTTCCTCCTAGCGCGGTCGGACAACATTATTCTGATCCCTTATCGTTCTTGGGAAAAATTACATTTTAAATCTATCTGTTCTATACTTGATCTCTCTATTGTTATTGACATGATCTCTCCGACCGTAATACGATGGGGCAAATAATATATTTTCAACATCATTGCTAAAGATACATCCTACCAATTGATGCAAGAGATGTAATCTGTCATTTAATCTGCAATTTAATCTCTAATTCTTCGCTCCGTGAGTGCATGCCAACCTAGGTCCTTTGTTAGTTTTTATACTCTACTCTGTTTGTCATTACAACGGTCCACAAATGCAGCCTCTCTATGCTACAAGCGATTCAATTCGGCTATCAATCCAAATCACTACTGACTTTTTTTAGTTTAATTCTAATTGCCAAGTGTCGCATGTAAACCACTTGATCGTCGAAAAATAAACATATCTTACTATTCACCGCGGAGTCAATGTCGGATACGTAAAGAAGGGATAAAAGACGTCCGATAACACTTCCCTGGGGAACACATTAAATGACGTCTACTGCATTAGAGCTAATAAAATCCATGGCTACCCCTTGTACGTAACCATCGAAAAAGTCTTTCTCCAGGTCAGGATATTTTAATGCGTGTCTTCTAGCTCAGTTAGTAGTTTACTATGAGGTACTTTGTCGAAAGCCTTTTTCAAATCTAGAAAAACCGCGTCCAATGGAACATTGCTCTCTCCCAAACCAGAGATGCCATGAAAAAAAGCCTAGGCTTTGTTTCTTAGGATATGCATGTACCCTCATGAAACCCGTACCGTGACACCGTGTGAAATGGCATTGTAATATGTAAAATAATGGGCGTTTGAGCAAAATCAAATAAAAGTATTCATCAAATTAATGTAAACAATAAGTCAGTATTTGTTTCCTTTTCATTAAAATAGCAAATTAACTCATGCTTAGGCATCAACATAATTTTAAAATGGAGAAATAGTAAAAGTAAATTTAGAATAGGATGAAAAAATAAAACTCTATAGAGAGGGATACTGGCTGTGAGATATTCTGTGGAAGTGGAAGGAAAGATGCTGGTGGACAATTGAAGAAGGGTAAAAAGTTAAAAGAAAAGATATAGAGACGTAGGGAAGTGTTGGAGTGTGTTAAGTAAGGGATGAAGAATACTGACTAAACGGGCAGGAGTGAGAATAAAAACAAGCATTCTGGAAGGGGGGATAGAAACTGGATAGATAACTGAGCAAACGGAAGTTGAGTAGCTGTAATAATTTGGCGAAAAAGACTCTCATTCTAATGCAACAATTTTAGAGTGTAAAAATAGGCTCTCATTCTGTTTTGAAGCGCTTCTTTTTCCAAACATAGCTCTGCGCGGTTAAGATACTGTAGTGATCGTAGTTAAAATGATATGCATATCTGAATTGTGGGGTTTGTCGGGAGCAATCCTTTGGAGGCAGGAAAAGTGGCTGAAGGGGGTATTGACTGGCAGCGGATTGTTGAAGACTGTAATTGAGGGGAGAATGTTAGGCAAACGAGGAAAGGGAAGGAACAGAATAGGGATGTTGGACGGGATGAAGGGAGGAAGAAAGTACTCAGAGCTGAAGAGGGACCTGATGTAAAGTAGGATGTTGTGTTTTGCTAGGGGTCACAAATTATTTAATTAGTAATTATGTCTATCCAAAAACCTACCTTAACCGGTAGATTACCTAATAATAATAATAATCTGAATTGTGTTCCTATTTACTTGTCGACGTAAAACCTTCGGTGTTTTAAATTAGTTTCTCCGAACCAATTACATTGACACATCTTCTCATGAACTTCAAGAGATTACGGAAACGATTGATCAGGGTTTCCTTATTTTTTTGCAGACGAGGGGATAATTGAACGAAGGGAAATGTTCACCTAGAGTCATGCAATCCATTTGTTCAAGTTCGCTAATATTTAATTTCCAGATTATAACGCTGGGCAAAACTTAACTCCTATACATATACGAAAACCTATGCCTTTCAGATAAGCAATCTAAACTGCTGTATAAACACGGTTTCTAATCGGGTGAATATGCCAGATAAAGACGTAGCGACTTTTGTGTGTACACACAACCTCCTTGGCATGTGGGACGTATACCTCGCGTCAGCTTTTTATTTTGCCCGGTGACTCGCCAACCTGTTTCCTCGCAGATAAGAAGGCTTGCATTCCTTCCAGATCGTGTGCAGTACCGCAGCTAGGAATCGATATTTTCAAAGATTGCTTTGAAAACCGTCGCTGATCTCCCGAGGGTTATTTGTTCTCTTCCTCTTAATGACTATCGGATTCCTCACCCTTATGGGTGGCTTTTCTCTTATTTTTACATACGCATTCTCCTTTAGTCTCACGGCCATGGTAACTTGATAGAAAGGAAACGGAAACCGGTGGTTGGTAAACCGTGCGAATGAGACGGAGACGAAATCCCATCGATTGAGTTAGCAGTTTCTATAAATTTCAAATTACGTTCACATATTTCCATGAAATGAGATTAAATCCTTCCATTTCATTCCTAAGCATAAACCTGAATTTCAAAATTTGCCAATGGCTCTCAAAATGTGCATATCGACTCCATGGGGAGACTTACGTATAAACATTTTATTATCATTATTTGTTCGTCTACACGTCAAGGTAGGTTTTGATGGGCATAAACTTAGCACTCCTACCATTACCAAAGACACGACCTGAGCCCACGCTAAAATAAAAACCTTCTTCAAGTCCGTATACATTCTACCTTATTTCATTCTTCATACAACGTTTAGGCGACACATGGGAAATCAAATTAAAATTAGCATGTAGTGGTGCATTTTTGGAATAGGAGTACTTCCCTCCCGAATGCCTTTTGCATGAAAAATACCGAAATAGAAAGTGTAGACTCGATTAAATATTTAGGCATTGCCTTTACTAACGAAAACGGTGGCACGAAACGAAATCGCCGGCCTCGGTGGCGGCGGGGTAACGTCCTCGTCTGCTAATCCATGGGTCGCGGGTTCGATTCCCGCCTGGGTGGGTTTTCTTCCACCTAGGGCTTGGGTGTTTGTAATCGTCTCCATTGTTATTCTTTGTTAATAGTCCGATGTAAAGGCCAGAGTGCTGTTTTCGGACTAATGGCTAAATAAATAAATAAATAAAAAACTCCTAAGTTAAAAATAACTTGCATATGGTGAATACGTGTGTGGATAAGCTTGCAGACCATTAGGATTTAATACGTGCACGAGATAATTGCGGAAATGTGACGAGAAGGTTAAAGAGCAATGATATCTTTATCTTTCTGGCCTCATTTAGAATATGCTGCTAGTATATGAATATAGTGGCTACTAGAAATAGCTAGTTTAGTTTCATGATGTTGGGTTGATTGCCGAATTAGATCGCATGCAATATGGAGGAGCTAGACATGTTATATGCTGTTATAATAAACTGAGTAGCATATCAAGATTATTATCGGAGCTACGTTTGGAATCATCACTCTCGGGCCGAAAGTTAAATTACAGATTAAATCTCTTGAATTAATTGGAATGCCTCTTTGGATGAAATTGAAAATTTATTATTAATTCCATCGTGCTAAAGTAGGTGAGCTCATGAAAATAAAAAGAGAGGTCAAGTGTAAAGTGTAAGATTTAAGATGTAATTTTATTCCACCAGCAGTAAGGGATCAGAAACTTTTTCCCATTTTTCGCAGTCTTCAATATTTCATCGCCGATCATGGAGCTCCGATTCAACATTTCCTACCTATTTTGGTTTTCTCCCGACTATCTTATTTCCTCCCATACCACGCTTGGTACTTCTTCGTTTGCTTTCCCCTCTGTCTATTTTATCTTTTCTATCCTTGTCACGTCTAACTATCAGACGAAATATAAGGGTTATATTTTTGGCATAATTTTAAACATTATGATTTTGTACTCTTTATGTCAAAATATTCTGGCACTTATTCTGGCATTGATTTGCTTAAAGGTAATAGTTTTTTTGTTTTCAGAAAAATTAAAAAATGCCATTTTTTTACTTCCGCTAACTTTATGTATTTTATGATTTTCTCAACCAATGCACTTATTTTCCTAATTAAAAATTATTAGTTTGATTATGTGTTTTCACCTAAAAGCATAATTTATGCAGGCGAGCGAAACTTATGTATTTTGGAAGGCGTCGATAATAAAGTTTGAGAATGCCATAGGTGCTAAAGTTCGACTTCATCCTTTCTTCACGGATTGGTGGATTTAGTGGAGAGGAAATGCTAATTATGTGATAATGTGTATGGAATTGATGGTATTTACAGTTGATAAATACCACTTGATTTTGTTTCCCGACTAGAAGTGGATGTAATTTAAGCCTTGATGTCAATTAATATCTCCTTGCCGTATATTAATTCGGACCACCGGAACGTCAATTTAAAATTTAAAACGGAATTTTCTCCTCTTTGAGACGGAAGTAAATTCTGTCCTTATTCCTACTTCAATGTTGTAACGCAAACTCTTGTCGTGATAGATAGTCATAAATATTAGTAGATCGCCTTTAAACCTTTCTCTCTATTCTCTCAATATTTTTTATATTATCATCTTCGTTGGCTGGTTTCTTACCTATCATGTACGTTGTTTGTAAATATATAGCACGTCTCTTTAACTCTTTCCTTGTATTTTACCTGCTTATTTCTCAATTAATCAATTCCCTCTGAGGTGTCGTCAAATGTTCGCTCAGGTATGTTGTACTCCCCTTGCAAAGCCGCATCCGGTGTACTTATTCCGCAATTTTACCCAGGGTTGAATTGCAAAACACCTTAACCTCGCATTTTTAAACCATGTTTTTAAATGTTCTCCCATGTTTGTAGTACACCACTATTCGCAACTTCGCACTCTATTATGCCGGAAACATATCAATATTGAGACCTTGCTCAGCAGTGAGCGTTACTTTCACCAAGGCGTGCGCTCGAGGATTGCCAAGTGTGTGTATACTGAAAGAAGGACGCGAATAATTTGCATCCTACTCCTCTATTCCGTGGACAATATGTTATCGTGTCAAATTCGTTTTTTTGTGCTTTGATTGGAAATATCCAAATTTATTTTGATAAATGAACTCTCAAATTACTTTTGACCGGAGAAGAATATCCGAAACCACGTTCGATGAACCTTTGGACGAAAATTAATATAATCCACATGTTTATGTTTGAAAGATACGTGAAACTTGGCGGAAAATTAAGTCAACCCCAATGAAAGAAGTACCTACGGTGAAATCGCGGATGGAAAATATATTTTGAATACTGAAGGCACGACTAATATCAGTCTGTCGCATCATTTTATATGCAGTCTTATTTGTAGTATTTTCCAAAATCACTTAAAAATGCAGCGCGTGCTTGTAAATGGAGGTATATTGATGAAGTTTGCGGCAGGAGTTGAAAATTTTCCTTTTCTTATTCCTGACATCGCGACAAGGCGTCATAGCACGTTCAAGTGGACCTTTGACTCTCTCACTCGGCTACCCAGACGCAATTATATTTGTATAATTATGTATTGGTAGCTGAGCGGCTTAAGCTTTCAGCCGCTAACTTTAACCTTACTATTCAAATTCGGACGATTCCTCTGGATAACAAAGATAAACTCAAAGTGTGATTTTCTGGGTTTCAGATTTTTTTACGTGAATATTTGATTTACGCATTGCGTAGGGCTTAACAGCCAGAGCGGAGTTCTTAGCTCACCGGCCAAGCCAGCTTTTGAATTGCTGATTATTTATTTCTTTTTTCATTCGCCCGAAAACAGCACTTCCACCTTTACATCGGACTTTACACAATGATATAAGAATTTGACAATTACATTCACCCAATCCCTAGGTAGAGAAAAAATCCCTAGGCGGGAATCGACCTCTGGGTTGGCAGACGAGGGATTTACCCCGTCGCCACCGGGGCCGGCTAATATGTCTTGTTATGTTTCTTATTAACAAAATTGAAATATTGTGTCATTGTGCATTAATGCGGAGCACATCTTTAAGGTATCAAAGAATAATGGGATGTTCAAGAGGGTGTCGTCTAAGGTAAATTACTGTAACAAATATATTTTACATTACACCTACTCAATACTTCGGAAGCCGCCGTAAGGGGGTATTGGGCCATATACATAGAACACATAAGAATTTTTCCAATCGGTGAATATAAGATAAAGTTTTCCATTGTTGTCGTGCTCTCACCATAAACACCGTTCCTTAAGTTAAATTCGCGCGGTACGAAATTTGAAAACAAAATTCGAAGCCTGAAAATTATAAATTTCCGCAATGTGCGTCTTGATTTGTGTTTTGTGCACGACATTTATTATCAATCCTGTTTCATAATAGTTTAAGATCTCATGCATATCGTTAAAACACATCTATTTGAATTATTTTAAATTCTTTGTGTACTTTCAAAACTTGTCTGTTTCTTTAATGGTGACACACGCTAAATTTGACCAATCTCAAGATTCGCAATGGGGAAAAGAACGTTAGTAAGCCGATTCAACCAATTCATATACAATAAATAGCACCCCTGAGACTATATACCACCCAAGTTTTCGCTGATTTCGATTGTGCTTACGTATATATTATACTCAAACATTTCCCAGCTCCTTTTTTTCGTAAATAGTATGCAGATGTCATTCGCATTCCATGGTCTTATGCAAATTAAAATCTTGGCGCAAAAAGAGGTTCGAACTTGAAGGAGACATTTTTTGATGAAGGCCGGTACGGTATTGGCTGGGGTCATAGGTCATATTGCCCAACGCGCCTGTGCCTGGTATGGAGTATACTTGAACACTCCAAAGTCCAATCTATTTGATCTTTGGAAAAGCTCCTCGACGTAACTTTACTCGCTTTCAAATGAATCATTAACTAACAGATTATACAAGTATGTATGTATCCAATACTGTATGTACGCATCCAATACTTTGGTATAGAATATTGGCTTTCAAAATCTTTTATGTGTTTGTTCGTTTAATTGCTCCATTCCATCATCATATTGCGCTCATAGGAATAATGCCATTTCAACCATCGATTACAGTTAGTTTTTATTTCATCCATACATTATATTCATTGGCAGTGGAATTTTGAGGACTGTGATAGAGGGGAGAATGTCGGGCAGACGAGGAAGGGGCAGGAATAGGATAGGGATGCTGGACGGAATGAAGGGAAAAAGGAAGCATACAGAAATGAAGAGTTTGCTGTTGAGTGGGATTTTGTATTGTGTTTTGTTAGGAGAGACAAGATATTTATTTGGTAGTTGTGCCCATCCAAAACCTACCTTTACCGGTAGATTATATATGATAATAATAATAATACGTATATTTTTTGCTTATGTTAGACAGTATAAGTTATGAATATGTCTTTGCTGATAAGCTCAAAAAATCATTACAGTGCCGATAAGCTCAAGCACATGTTATCATAGCCAAATTTGTTGACACTCAAAGTATTAATCAACCAATCTTGCCACGTGAGCATGGTTTAATTGGTTTGTATTCCTTTTTTGTCATGAGGAATAAAACAAAGGTAGTCGAATGTACACCATAATTTCTGAGTTTTATCCGAAATCAGTTGTTTTTTATTTAATTTAATTGATACGAACTGGTTGTAATGGGTCATTCACCCGAGAACGGTTTTTTTATTCCACTCTGATCAATTCACATTTACGATTACGGCGGTAAGGCCTTTTGCGAGGCTCGCGACAACTGTAATCTAGTGAATTGCATATGAATTTCGTTCGTTATGAGACTGAGAATGTGTTGACTTACTTCATCATTGTTAGGATAACTCACAGAATAGCCACATATAAGATCCGTGTAGCCTATTTTAAAATCGTGTCTTGCCTATTGTTGTAAGGGATTTGATAATCGAGGTAGCCTTGTAGGTATTACCTGGTCGATACCAAGCAGTTTCGTGTTTAGGTAAGTGGCAGCTTTCCACTGTGAGGTTCATAGGACAAGGAACAGTGCTACTCCATTGTTATTAGAGGAGAGAATCCTCGGGAACGGAGGTAGATGGGGTAAAAGTATAGACATTTGGGTGGAATTAAGGAAAGTATACAATATGCAGACTTAAAGAGGGGATTTTGGCAACTTATATCTCGTGGTTTAAGGATGTTCTGTATCATGTTAGATAGAGTTTAGGTGTGTAGTGTTTAGATACATCAAAAACCTATCCCAAGCCGCTGGCCAACTGCTTTTGATTATTCTATCTCACAGTTTATTTTTACTGCGTGTATGAATGTATTTTCACCTGATGATATTACACGGCAGTGAACCCATGGTTCGAGAAAAATAAATTGTGAATGTGAAATAGCAGTGAGCCAAGAGCCTGAGTCCTCAGAGTCGGATGAACGCAGTAACAGATTTAGTCGGCGATTGAATTATTCGCTATAAAAGACGAATACCTGGAGATGGATAAATCAAGGAAATTTTAAAAGGGAGAATCTAGTGTTTCAGAACTCGTCAGAGCCGGCCAGCGTTTCAATATGTACTCAACGCCCCGGGGACAACTCGAGATAACTCTTTTACCACGGTGGTGTATGCACGCGCTTTCGGGAGGGGTTAGACCTGTGTGTGTGTGTCAAGGGGAAAGTGTGGTGTTTTTTTCTATATAGCTCGAAGTAAAAGTGCTTTATGTTTGTCCAGTGTTGCCATGTCTGGAGATTAGCGATAGCGACGTGCACTGCCTTAAGAGATACGGGGAACTAGTTCAGGTGTTGATACCGCTCCCGTCAGTGAGTCAGTGCCGTTCCTTACCGCCTGACATTCGTTTGCGTCGCTCTCATATTCTCAGACTTGGATTAAGTTCTCTCGTCCAACAAATTTTGATTCATCAACTGCTGCCCAGGGATTAGTGTTGCCTCTTCGTGTCATATGGAAGTTGTTCTGAGAAATACGTGAGTACAGTTGAGCGATAATTTCTTATTATAAAGGGGACCTTCTTTCCGAATATTTTTCGTCTACACTCTTAACTCGCAAGCTACCGCAAGGGCATGAAACATTTACCTGCGTCGGTGTTATATCCATGACTGGCGGGTAATATATTTATTTTATTTAGTTATACCCGTTTACCACATCTTAATTTTGCTTCTTTCTCATCGGACATATATGGTATATCGTCTTGAGGTCGTTTGAGCACTTATTGGAATACTCTTTCAGTTATAACTAACATTTTCTGAGGTAAAAATGTTAACGCATTCTTATGCACTGATGATATTTCAAAAATCAGCTGCTCCGTCAAGTTCCTATTTCCCAGCATACGGCAAGTTCCTATTAAAATTACAAGAAAGGTACTATTCATGTGCTAAATTTATATTTTCCTCTAATGCTAATAATATTTTTTTTTAGCATTGATAAATTTAATGGTGTCAACTCGTTCGCGTTTGCGGAAAAGTTGTAATTTTACGAAAAAATCAATCATTTCGTCTCAATCTCTTCGTTTTTCAAAATTCAGTTGGTTCTGCTTGTTCATATGACGTCGGGTTTGCGTAGTAACAGGTGAGGTTCTTGTTTGTCGTCCGCATTAATTCTCCTGCATTCTCTGTACAACGGACAATTCCGGTAAAGTGTAGCGGAACAACAAGATGATCTCATGTTTACCTTTATTGGAAATAGGTTTCAGAAACACGATCATATGATATTGACATCCTCTTTGTATTGTCCCACCTCTTCCGGTTACTCCCTCCGGGTTTCACAATGTGCATCGGGAAATGTGTTACGCCAAAGCCGTCATCCGTCGAGAACCATCACCGATTGGAAATTCATATAAACTGTATGGTGTGTGTAGCATTCACTCATTCTTGGAGATGGGAGGAGGGCAGTCGTTTTCTTTGTCTCATATGTGATTTCCCACGCGTCAAGAGTTTCGTGTCGATGGGCTTGATTTTAGCAGGTTGTGTCCGGAGATATCGTCTATGTATAGCTTGAAGTGGGAGGAGTTCGGGTAAATGGCCGAACACTGCCTAATATGTAAGGCCAACTCATTTTACTAATTTAGGGGAAACTCCTATTAATATTACCGAGAGCCTTTCCACCGATGACATTCCGGTAGCCATCAGAAATTGATTACTTGTGGCAATTACGACATACTTAAAGACGTTTGTTTACTGTATTCCCCTGCGTGAAAATAATGTTCAAAACATTCTTCCCAGAAAAGCTACTAGTTAACCACTCATTATCTTCGCTCGAAGTTCGTTGGATTTAACCCCTTCGATAATCATCAACTGATAATAGACTTGATGAAAAAAAACGATCTTTTCGATGGGCGGGATAAGCCAGGATTCAGTCCTAACATGAATACGCCAGTCCCAAACTTATCTCATCCATCGCGGTGCGCTCATTTCTCGAGATATTTTCGCAAGCATCTCCAGAAAAACGCCTCCTCAACCGTTCAACCTGTCATACCCTCCCCCCTTTCATCCATCCCTATCCATATTTTCAAGATCCAAGGTCACTTTCCCAGAGACGCGGTTCTCTTTGGCCGTTGTTCGTCGTCTTTGCCGCGTTCTCGGACGTCACGATTCATCTCTGTTGTCGGCATCTTTTCCAACTGGCTACTGGTAACGAATTGAAGCTGTTTGACTGTTCGGGGAAAGGTTTCTCGAGTGAATCATGTCGGTCAGTGAGACAACTATAATAAGATAAAATTTTCTTTTTTCACTATGATTCGAGCCTGAGTCTCGGAAATTCCTGACCGATATGTTGGCACAATTCGTGCTCATTTAAGACACATTCAAGCTTCTTGCTGCTTAGGCCGCATTTGGAAAATGCGGCTAGTATTTGGGATCCATGAAAGAAAATGTTTTGTATGTAATAATAATCATATGAACTAATATTTGTGCATGATGACTGGTGTCTCACCAACCCTCGCCACGCACCCTTGCAGCGGCTTGCGGAGTATTGTATAGCATAGTTAGATCAAACGAGTTTCCGAAGAGACACTTGCAAAACCAGCTGTTCCCGCTTTCACGTTAAATATGTGACACATGTAAATCCCGTGGTCGATAGGGTGAAAATGAAACAATAGACCTTGTAACGTTAAGCGGCAGCACAGGGTAAAGATATATCCCGAAAAAATGACAAAACAGAACACAATATGACGAAGTTGCCCAAAATTGCCTTCAGTTTAATCTACATTGCGTATAATTGCATTTCAATGTACAGGTAACTGGTTCGCCGTAGGAAGTTCACACTGTAGGTAAGTTTTCCGATCACAGTTCGTGAGGTTTTGTTGTGATAAAAAATTGCGCGAGGCAAGAGAGACTATTTAGTCTTTGCTGAAGCTTATTTAAATTATTTCATCTGGAAGTCTGATCTCCCGAAAGAGAGTAAGGTCTAAATATTTCCATACCCTCAGCAGTGAATTTGAGTGTTTCGAACCCCACTAAAAGTACGTATTCGTCAGACTTGCTCTCCCTGTTTCTAAGGAACTGCATATCCAACCTAATGAACTAATAAATAGAAATTCGATGAAACGTTGGAAAATATAAGAAATAGTTTGGCTTGAAAGAGGTTACAACCCGGATCCCCCGATTGTCGGGCAGGCTTTTTAACGGATTATGCGTTCTATTCTACATCTACATTTTTGCATGAATGTATAAGCCACTGTGGGTGTAGTTTTGCATGTGGCTTTAGTCCTTTTTACAGGTGGTGACCTAACACCCCCGCCACACGCCCTTGCGGAGGCTTTCGAGGTATTATGTAGACGCATATCTACTTAATGCCCCGCAAGCGGCGCTGTGGCGGGGGGTGGTAGGGCACTGCTCATAATTAAAAAAAACCACACGCAAAAGCCACAAATGTATACAGTCCACAAACAAAATATGGTATACATTCATGCAAAAATCCTTACGCCCCAGGCACATTCAAACACACAAACTACCAACTAACATACACATGCACCTACAAATTTACCTGATATCTTTACAATGTTTAATTTTGTTCCGAATTTTAAATTACATATTTTTAATATTTATAAAATGACTTCGGTTTCTCACTATTATGATTCATGATTATTCGGAGAAAGAATGAGTATTTGTATCTATCTGTGCTGGAATCTATCTCCCTTATTTTATCTTCGTGGTCTGATTTACGGAAGTAGTGTGGGGCCATTATAATTCCTTTAGTGTCATCGTGAAACTCGTTTGTTCTGAACCTTCCTAAAAGTCTAAGTCTCGCTTGTTTTCTTCGTATTTCAAGTGGCTCCCAGCCTAAATCCCTTAAGAGACCTGTCACACCTGTATTCTTATTGTAACAATTTTTAACGAATCTGGCGGATTTTCTGTGAAATTTATCTGGTTCTTTTTGCCAAATTTTCTCCCAAGGATCCCAAATTGCGGCATTGCAACTTGAATTATTGTTTTTGAAAATAAATTCATGAATATAAACTTTCCCGATTATAGAAAGAAATTAATAGACTCGTCAGATCCCAGAATAGGTATCTCAACTGCAGAACTTAGTGTAGGTAAACATTTCGTGGCAGTTGACGCTGTGAACGGGCATGAAATGAACCTTTCTTATTATTTTGTTGGCGCTCATATTACATTTGTCATGAATATTTGGGACATAAAAATAACGCCATCTCATAAATTTTAAGAAATGTAAAAGAGCTAGCCTTGATCGTATAGCTATAAAAACAGTTGACTGTCACTAGATCATGAGAAACCAGATCGTAGGTTTAAACCTGTCCAGTAAGTGCGTAACAGTAGATATTTTTTGTCCGTTACATCATTAGTCAACATCGTGTCATTCGTAAGAGAGTTCTCGTTTTGAAATTACGGTTCACGTCATTTCAGTATCTACTTTGGAAAGGATCAATTTTGCAGTTTCAAAGAGATTTAGAGAAAATGCGAGTCGAATGACTTGCATTCTGCTACAATATTTTTTGCGAATCTTTGAAAATGCTATTAATTCTATGATTAATTTTTCTTCATCCTACTCTTGTAAATGGCATTATAATTTATATCCACCGGAATGGAACTTTCGGTTAAGTCCATACTGAAAAAACAAATTTGAATTTACGAAACTTCCTCATGACACATTCTCTCGTTTCACATTTAGGATAAGTCTTCTGTTTCAATGCCTCGGTTAACTACGGCTACTACCTATTATGACGGCTTAACAAATCAGTTTTAACCGATGTGAGCCATTCCAAGTTCATGGACTGGACCTACACAAGGCTTAGTGATCACTTTAATGATACCCGTTAGGGATTTTGGCGCGTTACCGCTTCCGCTCGGTCCAAATATTTTAAGGTAATTCTGATCCGGTTCTCAGTTCAGACCCGGAGGCTCTTCCGTGAATCATACTGAGTGACCACATAATCTCAGATCCTTGACTCACCATGAGCACGTGAGAGGAGGAAATATCCGACACCGCAGGTGGGCCTTTCAAAAACGTAATATAATCACTTATATTGACGGCATCCTCATTTTAACGAAATTTGTTGATATTTGGGCACTACAAGTATTACTTGTACAACATGATGTTCGATTTAGAATCCGCATGGCGATGTGAACTGGATATCGCCATAGTCCGGAAACAATGGCATGTCAGTTTAAATGAAAGATACAGAATTGTATGCTCCAGTATCGCAGCATTTCAAAACACTTGCATTCACTACGCATTATACGTTCATATACGATTTGATGATACTTTGACGTATACATAATAAATAAAAACAACTTGGATGTAGAAGAAAATAAAAGATAGAGGTCCATAGGAGGTTTATAGCATCAATATTTCTTGCCCTACCTGAGAATCATAGATCTATGTTTTCCTTTAAAATTAAATTTGGCACAGTCCATATTTCTGTATCATTTACAATATTACGTTCATTCACCACTCAGAACCGCATTGCAACATGGCCTGCATATCATACGTGGCAGTCAGCACACCTTAGCGTTGAATAAATCTGGAAATGTACAAGGGTTATATGATTTTTCGTTATGTTGTATTGTGTAAACGTATATGTTATATTGTGTAAACGTACACGTATAACTTTGTGGGTGAAAACGGAAGCTTTTGATCTCGTTATATTCTACGATCGTTCACCTGGACCAAAATATCTATTCTCATCCCACTAAAATGCACGCTTATCTCTGAGAGAAGAGATACATTTCCCGCAAAAAAGACTTTAGGTGAAACACCACGGAATTCGCGAACATACTAAAGTTCAAATGTCAAGGTGTAAATTACCTACTCTATGGTTTCAATAATTGATCCTTGCGAAAATAACATATAAAAATTGATACTTCTCCGCAGTATAAATTATTTATTCAAGACTAATAGACCTCGTGCCGCATGGTCATACATGCGGAGGGGTTTGGGGCATCTCTACTCTTTCCTCTTGAGTTAGGATTTTGAAAACATTCCAATAAAGAATGCTCATTGAATCCAAGGTTTATTAAGATTAAGCACCTTTTAAATGAAAGGAAAAAACTTATTGTTTCGCTACGTGGATGGAGAGCGTTTTGATTGCCGATGAAATGTTGGAGGCTGTGATAGAAGAAGGGACAATGTATTGCAAGCCAAGAAAAAGTAGATGGAGAAAAAGATTTGGCATGTTGGGCGGGATAAAGGTAAGCAGAAAATATGCGGTATTGAAGAAGGGTTCATTTAATTTGGGTGTCAGGTTGTGTCGTGTGATTTGGAAATGTAGCGGTGATTAGTTCGTGTGTTCCTCCAAAACGTACCATGAACGGCAGGCTACCGTAATAATTGAAATTAAATGAAATTATTGACTTTGTAATTCCACACAATTTATTTAAAAACACGACCCAGGTTTCGACGTTGAACGTCTTCATCAGGATGATGATGAAGTTCAACGTCGTTATGTTCAATATGTTATGCAAATTCAATAAAGTTACGCCGGAGACAACAAATTTTACCGTAATGGTAATCGCAAAAAGTAACTTCTAACGATCACTGCGCAGGTGTGGACAAAAATTACCCATTCATCGTTAAGTTTTGAATTTGTTGCCTTTTTCCCAAAAAGGTAACTAATTCAAAATTTTCAAAATACAAATTCAAAATCCCACCCGTTTTCCCCGCGTTCAGCTCACCCTTTAGTCGACCTTGCGTGCTTTCCGAGCACGGAACTCATTGTCAGCCGACAGTTGTCCGTTGCCACGACAAGCCATTTACGGCCTTAATTACTCTGGAATGACCCCCTTCCCCCCTCCATTCACACCCATCATTTACATGCGTAAGCTATTAATTCATTACTTTTCTGATCCTGATTCCACCTTCATGCAATTTATTTTTTTCTGAATTGGTGGCATTATGTTTTTTTTAGTGCTAGACACGTTTAGATTGTATCTGGGCGGAGCGGTGGGGAAGTCACTAAAATGTAGGTCGTATCTTTTTGGGAAATCTTACAATTCCCACCACTCGATGCGTGAGCACAACAGGGTCCAAGTGTGTTAGGTCAGTGTGCATAACACACAAGGAGCCTCTTCAATGATAACCTTGCGGGAGGTTTCCTGTTTGATCGCCCGAGAGCGTTGCTTTTTAATTACGCCGAACGCATTCGTCTCAATCTTCGAATCATCATCGTGAGTTTTCCGTGGGAAGATTGATAAGTACTCCTCCTCGGATAAAAACCTCCTTATCCAATCCAATTTATGTTAAATTATTTTAAGATCTTGTTTTTTTGTAGTTCTTAATATGGAATCTGTGATTTGTTCTGATGATAACTAGTGTTGATGGCTGTTAAAAGAGGGACTGTTAGCTTATTCAACCCGAATGCTATTACGAAACAAAGTCAATTGCAATCCATATTAATCCTTTAAATACCTTAGCAAATCGTCCATTTATAAAATGAAATTTTAACAGCATTATAACATAAAAAGAAAAATCAATAATTGTCCCACAAAATTGAATTAGTTTAGACATCGATGTGCTCCATTCACACAACGGTGCGTGAAATGCATAGAGTGATCATGGATGGAAACATTTAGCGATTAGCTACCTTTTAAAAGATGCCTCCTCACACACTGAATGAATATTGTTAATATGACAATGTCTTAACGACGTAACAATGAAAAACGCTTTGATTAGGGATGAAACGTTGAAGACTAGGCATAGTTAGGGATTAGGGAGCGTTGTTGGCAGAAATGCAAAGAAGGTGGGAAAGATAGATGCACGGGATTGTGATTGGTGATCGTAAGCTGAAGATTGTGATAGAAGGGAGGGAGGGCGTTAGGTAAGTGAGGTAGGGGTAGGAAAAGGATTGGTTAACTGGACGGAGTGAAAGGAGAAAGGAAGTAAGCGGAGTTGAAAAACGGCTTATTGCGGTTAAGGGTGCCAAGTTATGTCTTTTTAAGCGAAGCTAATAAACGCTTTGTGTTTATCTAAAAAAACATACCGTAAAAAATGGTAGTCTACAAAAAAATACTAGGATTTGGCTTTCGCTAACTTTTAATCCTTGTCGTGGTGTATTATTATTATGTGTTTTACCAGTTAAGGTAGGTTTTGGATGAATACAACAACCAAATAAATATTTTGTTCCTCCTAACGTAACCCAAACCAACATCCTACTCAACAACAAGTCCATCTTCAGTCGTGGTGTAGAGCGTACTCAAATTTTTTGCCCAGCAAATTAAGTGCCCAAATTATTCGGGAGTATTTCATAGGTAATTCTTAGAATTAGTGAATCTCATCGTATGCATCTTAGTTTTTCTAACACGAAACCGTCACCGACTCGAAGCTGGTGGGATCTGGGTGGTAATTCCAGAAAATCATGTGGGAATGTCACGGCGAGACATGCAATTTGTGACCAAGACAATATTTTCTAGAATGGCGCAAATTCATTCTTTCCGAGAAAACATCGCACCATGCTGCCACCATAACTTGTCCTTCTCTCATTTTCATTTGCAATCGATTTGTGTGGGCGGAAACTCCGCTGTAACTCCTCAGCCTTCGGTGATCGCGGACTAAATTTTTCTTTCAGCCGGGTGTCGTTCCTCGTCGAGTTGGGGCGGGTAATATAGTGCTTTTATGGGCATTTCGATCGGTTCCCCGAAAAGTTATTCTTTGAGGGTGGTAGTCGTTAAGAGGGGTTTCCCCTTGCAGTATATTCTTCGCCGTTTGTTCTCCGATCTCTTTCTCGTAACTTCATCTCAGTTTTCTCCTAAAAAATTCATTGATCTGTTCCACCATGCATTCTATCCATCTCGATGTCGTTTATAGTTTTCTCGCCTGGTTACGTAATTATATACATCTTTTCGTTTCAAAATAATTTTATGCGGGGGGCGCAATGTCACAGCTGGAATTCGGGGAACATAAATTTCTGTTTTGATGCGCATATTTAGTGCGCCGCTCTGACTAGGACATAAAGTGACGACCCAGAATGGAGATTGTATGGCCACTCCGCTTGCCAGCTATGAAAATGCATTAGCACATCGAAATTACGTATTTTGGTCATTTATTCTACGGAGTTATATTCGGACGGGACGGTTCTCATCCACCCGAAAAACATGAAACTCTCCACTCATCCTTTGTGAAGCAACCCATGGGGAAGTCCGTGGTGCACTTGTATTTCGTTCACGTGTGAGTCTACTAACAGGATCTTCCCAGCGTTACTGGACCAGTCAACATGTGTGCCCCTAATATTAATTGCTGCCCGGTTAATTACATATTACGAGTTCGTTTTTTACTCCTCCATGTTATGCTTCCGTGAGCATTTTCCCAGATACAAACAGCACTTCGGACGAGATGTCTTAAAGCACGGTCTTTCCGTCGAGTTAGCGGAATTATTCCGTAAGTATGTCGAAAAATGAGTGGAAAAAGTTTCGGGTGCCATCATGGAGAACGTTTCATTCAGTTCAATGACGACGTTTCAGTCAAGATAGTTCACCAACGACTGGCAGTGGCAGACGAAATACTTAAGGACAGCGATAAATTTTACTCACTAATTAGTCTTCCGTCATGATTTCTGAAGTTCCATTAAAAAAGATGAGGCAGGAGCGGCGGGTTAGGAAATGGGTTGTAGAATGATTAAATGGATTGACAGGAAAGGAGTATCAGCAGGCTATAGAGAACTTCACGAATGGGAAAAAGAGCGGATTACTATCGAGAAAAAATGGAAATATATCAGAAAAGGGATTTCGAAAGCCGCAAAAGAAACTGTAGGAACTTTTAATGGGAAAAGTACAAAGAAACCTTGGATCACGGATGAGATAGAAAGGTATGAGAGATTAGAAAGATATGTGAGAGCAGGAAATGGAATAATATAAACACAGAGTTCAGCAGAAGGACGTACAAAGAGTTAAACAATAAATTGAGACGGGTAGCAAATAAATCAAGAGTAGCATGGTGGATGACGCAGTGCATGGATATGGAATGTATGCAGAGGAAGGGTGAAAATGTTGCACTATACTAGGAAGTTAAAACATTATCGGGAAGTAAGAAGGGAAGATCTGTGTTTCAAGTTAGAGATAAGTCGGGTAAGATAATAGTTGAAACAGGAAAGATCCAAGAGAGATGGGAGGAATATATTGAAGAGCTGTATGATAAAGAACTTAGGCCAACAAGGTTAGAAATTGAAAAGGAACATCACATAAAAACGACGATCGCTTAGGTCCAGGCATACTCGACAATGGGGTAGAAAGGGCGTTAAGGGAGATGAAATCAAATAAGGCCGTGGGGGTAGGTAACATTCCTGTGGAGCTACTAAAAGGTTTGGGAAAATGCGGAGGGCAGAGCATATATGGTCTGATTCGTAGTATCAATGAGGAAGGAATCTGGTCGGAAGACTTTGCGAGTTCAGTGTTAGTTCCTATTCCGAAAAGGGTAAAGGCTACATCATGCGAGGACTACAGGACAATGAGTTTGATATCTCACGCAGCCAAAGTTGCTCTCAGAATCATCAACAAAAGGATAGAGAGTAGGGCAAATGATTTCTTAGGGGATGATCAGTTTGGGTTTATTAAGGGGCGAGGCACGCGTGATGCCATTGCAGTTATGAGATCACTATTCGAGAGGAATATAGAATACAATCAGGGAGTATTCGCCTGTTTCGTAGATTTTGAAAAAGCGTTTGATAGAGTGAATTGGGAAAAACTGATGAGCATTTTGAAGAAATTTAGGAATACATTGGAGGGTCAGGGGGCTAATCCGTAACCTGTACATGTCTCAGACTGCTCAGGTGCGAGTGTGTAGTGGAGTAAAGAAGTAAATGTGGGAATATTGGAAAACTGGTTTTGAACACGGTTGTGTTGTAACGAGTTTAAGTAATACATTTTGGGCAAGGAATTAAACCTTAAAAACGAGCCATTACCAATCATGTTTTACGGCAATTTTATTGATGTAGAAGGTAATTTGTACTTCAGAACGATATAGAATTTCTTCAACCCATGCGTTAACCCTAAAGTGTCTCAAATCAAATAACAATGGATTTGAATTCCCGAAAAAAATAATTCAAACTTTGCGAAGCTTAATTATTAAACGTTACGGTAATTATTTCGACTATAAATTGACTGGAAATCCTGGAAAAGAATTACTGATAACTTGCTGACTTATGTGCTATATTGTCAAATTGGCGCGAATGTAAGGTGTGGAAAACTATAAGATACCGAATTCAGATTAAAGTTGAAATATAGGTTATTTGATACAAAAACTTTTAGACTTTGTTTTACATACATGACATCATGTGCCCAATATGAATACTCAATATTATCTCGCAAGAGAGTTGAAATTTGTACGTAAATCATGTGTTAATAAACCAATCTAAACCAAAAGTATTCGTTGTTAGTGAAAATTGTACATCTTTGAAGGAGAATAAAAGATTTGCTAATGTAATCGATTAGTCTGTTGTCAGAGGCTGATTATTCAAATATTCATAGCATATGATTAAGTGGAATAATATCATTTTATCTATTTGATCCGCTTCACGTTCAAATTCGTGAGATTAAAATTTCCCATTTAACTACTGTGTAAATCAAGAATAATGAAAGAGAATCATGTTTGTTGTTGTAATTTTTGATAATATAAATTTAGTGTATGCCAAATATTTGGACAGAGCATAAAACTTTAGGTTAGGTCTTTCCTCTTCTCGGGTTTTCCAGACTTTACCTTTCTATCACAGCCTTCAGTATCTCACTACGCACCTCCGGCTTCTTTTTATATCTTATATATATATATAAATATATATATATATATATATATATATATATATATATATATATATATATAATTATGTGTGTGTGTATTCAGGTGTAAAGCGTAAATTCTTTTTGTCTTGAAAATCCGATGTGATAATCAGATAAAAACTGTGTTAGGACGACTCAAACGAGGATTTAATTGCCTACCCTGGGTGCACCAGATATTCTCATGGAACTTCCCTCAGGTATGTCAGAATGATACGAAGAGTTTTTTTGTCTTCTGGCGTCATCCTTGGCCACCTTCAAGATCAATTTAGTCCAATACCGTGGTTTTCTCTTGCACAAATAGTTTTTGACTGGCTCATTAACAATTATACGTCTAGGAGTTTTTCATTCATAAATTGCTCAATACAATTCCCCTCTTCAAGTCCTCTTGTACGTATTCCATCCCTGTTTATTCGAACGTTGAAGATCATCGTGTGCTTTAGTGAGCCTTACATGTTCTCATATCTTAAGCAATAAACGCTTTTTTCCCTTCAGAGTGGCCTTTTACAGTCACCATTTCTATTCTTTCGATAATTAATGTTTTAATGCCCATTCATTATCCTCCTTTCCCACATTTCCTTATCGATCTTCTAGATCAGCCTTGAATACTCAACCACCTTTCAATAACTTAAATAAACAAGCGTCCTTGAGTACTGATTCCATATCAAGTTGTGTTAACTCCTAGTAAGTCTTCTAAATCATTCTTCATAATATGCTATTGTCTTTTTCACCTTTCACCATGCTTATAATGATTTAAAAAGTTATTTATTCATTTAATACGCATCGGCATTAATATAATTTCATTATACAAGAATCCCTTTTGTAAATGAAAGCCTGGCACGTGAACATTACTTTTCAGTTGTGGATTTGCTTTTGTATTTAAAGTGAAAACATTGGCTCAGCCCTTAGCGTTTTAAGCGGTTCGAAAACAATCAGGAGGTACTTGGGTCGGAGTTCACTGTTGCGAGGGAAATCCGGTAAACCTCAAATGGACCTTCAGCACACAATGTAGTCCTATCAAGGCGTCTTTCATTCAGTCCCCCCCATTTTGGTCTCGGCTCCTCCGCCAGGTCGAGTCCGATTGGCCGCTGAATGCTAACAAAAGGTCGATGTTTTGCCTAGAGACTACACTCAGCATAATTTTACCATCTCAAAACCCCTTCGTTGTTCTCAACTCGGCACCCTCTTTACATTCCGAGTACCGAGCACGAAACAAATGTTGCGTACGCGTCCTTCAGACAAGACGTTGCGTCGGGGCACGGTTGCAATGCTGAGACTCTCCAGCGAACCCCCTCAGCCTTTCCTTCTCCCAAAATGCTCGCCCGCTTAGCATTTCGGACCCGTCCTCCGTGTCATCGCTCCAAAAGTGCACAGATGGAGGTGGCGTAGCACACCTTTTTGGACATAAGGTCGCGCGCCTTCGAATCATCCGGCTCCAGCCTCGCCGAGCTCAGGCGGATGTTGAGTCTCCTTCGATTCCCTTTCACTTTCTCTAGGTCTCTCCCCGAAAAGCGTCGGCTTGGCAACGCCGCGCACCTCGCGGCGGTCGTTAAGCTGCCCCGGCGTCTTGGTGGTCTTCTTGTGTAGTGCAGCTTCGGAGAGTTTTTTTTTCTTCCCGCCTGAATGGGAGAGGAAGGAGGAATGGGTGGTCGGTGGAGGGGAGGTCTTTAGGGGAAGGGGCAAGAAGAGCTCAGTGCACCGTGAACGGGAGGGTGTGAGCGTGGCCGTTTGTAAGCCTCCCCCTCCCCACCCCCCATCTCTCTCCGGATTTGTTGTATGTATTCTTGTAATAAACCATTCGCGAATGGAATCCTCTCTTGGGTGTGGGTAAGCCAAAGAATAGGAGAGCCGAGTTCCTTTTTATCACCTCTCCGGCTAGTTCCGTGAAAGGAATTCCATTTATTTTTTTTACTTCTCTTGATGGCTGCTTACGGTAAACGGGAAGAGTCCATCGTTGTATGCTTACAAGTCTCCTCCGTCTGTGTTAAGCGCCTTCCGATGGTCCAATAGATTTTTCGCATTCAGCTCGAAAAGCTGGAGATAAAATTCATATCTTCAATCTTTACGCGTCTTTAAAAGAGTCGTGCATCTCCTTGTTTCATTTTTTCCGCCAGTTAATCGCCGCCCAATGAGATATCGCTTTGAACAAATAAATTGAATGACATTTTTGCCATCTTAACAGCTCTTAATATCATTCATGTTTTAATAAATAACCATCCTGGTATACCAGATCGTAAAAAAAACTTTCAGGATAAAATGGATTCATGAGAGTACATGCTTTTCGATCATAATATTAAATAAAAAGCGCGTGATGAAATTGGTTGGCTTTTATGACGATAAAGATCACTTTTCTATTGGACTTCGTCGAAATGAAATTTGTCGAAAAAATAGCAACATTACGTTATATCATGCAATACCTTTCTTAGGGAATCCGGAAAACATTTTTCAAATATTTCTTTATTAAACTAGACCATGGATAGTTGCGGAGTTATGGCGAGTATGAGTTATGTAGTGCTTGGCGTGAGCCGATTTCCTTATAATATCCTATTGCGGATAGCCGTGCTGCTTGTTCTTGGCCGTCAGATATCGGTAGAAAATTATCTGTAACCATTTGCATTTAGAAGCCCTGTTGTTTCTGTAATTTTTCTGCTCCCGTTTTGGTGCAATCGAAATGCACTTAATTTTCATTTTCAAAATATTTTTATTTTTAATTTCGTTTTAAGCTAATGATTTTTGAAGAAAACCCGAAGTGGATAGGCCTGTAAGATTGAAATCTAGTTATTTGTGTATCGGCAGTAATTTCGCGACTGCATATTTACATGATTACAACCTTACCTTTTTTCGGAGGGCGTTAGTATATTTAACCTCTCCTATGCAAGCAACACACCCAGTGAGTTAACGAAATTCGCGAGTATAGGCCTACTAATCGATGGGCCGATATTATTCAAAACACATGTTTTCTCTATAGCCACTTTTCGCTCATTCATTTAGTCCTTTGGGATTTAAAATCTAGGGTACCTTCCTTCAAGGTTTCACTTTACGAGCCAATTGATTTCTTCCTTTCTATTCTGTCAAAGAAGTCAATTAGAGTTAGAATTTTTGATGATAATTCTTTAGAGGGAAACGTTAACTTCTGGTCAATATCGATTTCAATAAGAGCGGAAGGCAATAAAAAATATTTGAAAAGTAAATTTGAAACATTGCATTGCAAAGTACGATAACTAATTCCGAAATTCTGACGTCAGCGAGGGTAAAGTTATGAAATGGTGATGTCACTCCTTGCATTCCGAAGAGTCATATTTGGAGGCCATTCACTTATTATATTTTTCGTGGAACAAAGTTGATGAAATAAAGTAAGTCTTTCCTGAAACCCCACGGCTATATTTTCAGTTATCCACTGCGGTGTGAGGATCATCTTTGTAAAATTTACAATTGGTATATTTCACGAGTTATGGAGTACTTCATTGTGTTAGGTAAAGTCAATGGCGTCGTCGCCGTTACTGATGATGATTTGATCTATCCTTAACCCCATTATTTGCTTTTTAACAAAGACTTAGAACTTTCAGTGACTTCAACGCGTGAGATTTCCAATGCCGGCCGTGAGTAATTTTCTCTAACTGCGGGTTTTTTTTTTTTACCGACTGATTTTCCTCTAAACGTGCGTTTCAACTTGCTCTTTCCTCTCATACCAATTGGCTGGCCTTCACCTTTTATCAGTTTCACTTTTGGTCAAAAAATTGTTGACCCTCAAATGTCTAATTTATACTTAATGTCATGTTGGGAAAACTGGATATTGCAATGATACATCGGTCACTCGAAATGACTTGATGGGTTTTAATGATTATTGAAGTAGGTACATGGTGATATGAAATCGCGAAAATAACGAGGAGATTAATAAATTGCAATGAAATCTAACACTGCATAGGTTTTGCAGTAGTATCACGTTTAAGAGTATTTAATCGGTGGGCAATAACAGTGACGATTACGTTTATTATTGGATATTCCGAGAAAGGAAACTATACTGATTGATGGAAATGACTTTTCTTTAATAGTGGGTAAACGGTAAAGATGAAATATGTCGGCCTAATCAGAATTAGCCCACTTTTTTCAGCATGCCCGTTTATTCTAATACCCACAATGATTTTTGAGCAGTTATCTGTAATATTTTCTGGAACAAATAAAATTCAGAATTTTATCTAAATTTTTATGCTGAATTATAAAGATGCAGGTCGTTCAAGCTTTGTAATCTTCTCGGGTCTTTAAGTAGATCAGATAATTAACTGCCTTGAGCCCAGGGGTCGGGTAGGCAACGCAGCAGAAGACAGGCAGTGGAGGTCCAGTAGGCTGGATGCAGCAATTTTGAAAATTCTTCTATTAAATAAAAGTTGAACACATATTATTGAGCCTTACTTAGTTGTCTCCGAGTGATTCAACACTTATTTTGGCGAAATAGTCTAATTAACCTAAAATTAAGAAATTATTCCTTGGTTTCCTCACAATTTATTCGTTAATGCTTATGGTTTTTACTGATAATTCTCATTTCTATAGTAATTTATGTAAATTATCATCGCGGCCATGGCAGTTATCTATTCAGTCTGCCATGGTCAGCAGTGAAAAAATAATCCGTATATTCTAAATGACTCGTTCATTCTATAAAGGAATGTTTCCACAGAGTGAGGTCAGTTCTTCACACATCCTAATTTTTGTCTAAGAAAAAAAGCCGTTTCCACAACTAATTCCTGTCTGCAATGAATTTTCTTCGAATTCAAGACTGCTATCATGGCTCAGTACTTCGAATAAATGAATCATTGTGGCCATTCAAGTCCGCGATAGTTAAGGCATTTCCAAAGCATTTTGGCCTCCAATAATCTATCAGGAGATCTATATTCTGTTTAAAAGCCTACTGCACTTTTTAAGATGGAGAAATTCCTGGTTTTTGACAAAAGTTGGATGAGATTTACGAACGTACTTACCGTCGTTTCCATGGAAAAATGTCACATCATCGCAAGAACAATTATTTAACATGCTAATTGCATTCTAAATTAAAGGTCAAGTTCTATATTTGTGTCACTGGGGCTACCCGTATTGCTCGAGTGGATAAGTTCCGTGGCTCTGCATGCATCCGTGCCTTTAGGTCTTTTGTAATGCAACCTTTTCAGGGTTACCTTTGTCCCTACGCTGGCCGGCGTTGTTTTTGCTCCCGCTTTCACGATCCAAAGGCTGGTTTGCATGGCATTCTTTGAGAGCAATAGAACGGCGGGGAGGAAAAAAGCCAGCGTCCCATTTCCGCCGCGGGGATGAAGATGCGCTTATGCGTGGGTTCGTTTCCTCGTAAACCTCTCACGTTATTTTTTGCGACAACACCTCACTCTGGTGCTTTTCGGTAGTATATTCCACCGGAACGCTTATCCTTGATATCTCCGGGCCCCTTTATTATATGAGCGCCTTTTTTCTTCATTCGAGTGAATGAGGAGGTGAGGTCAAAGCTTTCCCATTGGCGGTGAATGTTTCCAGAGTCGGGTATGGAGGTCCGTTACGCGCGTACATTTTGCGTCTCTCTCGCAGCCGGATGCTGTTGATGGAGTTCCTCCAAACGGCGGCGTTTTGCCTCGCTCCCGAGAAGTTTTGATTGTTGGGTTGGCGTATTCCTTGCAGGTGTGTGCCCAACCATTCGCGGCCGGTGCTGCCGCTGGAGCATGGATCCTGTGCTATGAGAAGGTTCCTTCCCCCCCATTTCCCCTCCGCCGTCCTTAATAACAGGTTTTCTAGCATCCTGTAAAGCGAAATTTTGGTCGGTCTTTACGGCCCACGTTCTCCATCCACTTTCTGACAACAGTGAGGCTGTTTTGTTTTTGCTCCTTTCCTCACCGGACAGTCTCTATTTTGTGGGAGGATAGAGGCAGAAAAGAAGAATCTCCGCTGAGCTCGACTACGTGGAATTATCCATGGGTGTAATAAAAAAATTAATTTTTTTCGTCTGCTAGCGCCATTTTCCGTTGTTATAAAAATCATTTTTGGCTAGAATATAGCATATAATGTTTGAAATTTAAGAGATCACGGTTAACATCTTTTTAAATTTAAACTGCGTAAGTCATTTTAAAGAGTTCTTAAAGCTTTTATGATTATCCGTGTCTGTTTGGGTGGTGCGGAGTTGTATATTTACTGACATATTGAAAGTATTTCGATAGATTGGGAGTGTTCTTGGAATTAACATATGTTTACACGTTATTTTATATCATCGTATATTTTTCAGTTGCAAATATAAAGTTGAGCAGTATTCCTTATAGTGTATCTGTATAAATGTTCCACGAGCTCATCCATTTCGAAATGTTTGCGTGTGAATCTATTATTTATGCACCATACGAATAGGTTGAGAAAAGTTGACATGTAAAAGTTGCTACGTGAGACCAAGGACCAGTTAAAAATGAGAAAAAATAAACTACGATGATAATGAAATCTTAAATCTGCTGATGATTGTGCGATGGATGTTGAATAATGAAATATTTAATTGTGTTACTTGACTTAGTGAGTTAGAAGCACTAATTATGTGATTATTTTGATGCCAATGTGCATGACATAGACGAATCATGCGGAAACAGTTATCGATACATAGGGGCAAGTTGGCAGAGGATTATTTTTCGGTGAGCGTTACAATTTCGAAACGGACTACCTACACTTCTTATTTGTATTATTAAGTTATTTAAGTTTGTCTCTAAAAATATGACATTTATAGCTCTGGGCAAAAGCTAGAACCTAACTGAAACGACAAAAAAATCCAACTTTGCATAATATAACACCAAATGAAGGAAATGGTAGAAACTATTGAAAAGCCAACGTTAACTCTTGGAGCTAGGTTTCAGTGCAGTTTTTTCATTTAAGAATATTTTTTGTTTACATATTATCATTATACTTCAGCTAAAAATTAGCAAAAAAAATGGAGAAAAAGGAAACAAGACGAATACTTTTTTATTATTTACCAACCTGAACATTATAAAATCTGAGAGGTGATAACGTCAATACCATTTAATGACCATTTTTAATTCTATACTCGTATCCGTCAGCTCTTTTTGATTTCAGTTTATAATGTAGCCAAAAATTGGATTAACTCTTAAATCTACGAGCCCACGAAATTTCAGCTCCAACTATTTGATAGCAACTTAAATAACCATTTACTGCTTGAAGTTTAAAACTTTTCATGATGACTCAGTCACATGGGATGCCTTCACTGAATAAATAAACTTAGCATTTCTTTCTCCCAAAAGAAACTATATTATAATACTACCGGATTCGACGTGTAGGTGACATAATTAGGTATTACTTGAGAAATAGTGACAAAATACTAAGTTTATATTTTCAGTGATCATGAATTTTCACACAACAGAGCCTCAAACCATTAAATTCATGGGATGTCTTTTTTGAAGCCGTTTCTATGTGTCAATGGCAGGTCTGTAGTCGATATAGTTCCTTAACAACTTATCACACAATGATGTCTGAGCGATAAAGTCCGAAAGCATGCACCATATTTCTCGGAATATGTCTATAAAAGTTTATTTTTTCAAAGTGCGATTCCATCTGGATTGTTGATTGACGGATTGTTTTTATGTTGACATGAGTACCAGCAGAATATGGATGAATATCATGGAATATTGGGATGCTGCATAAGTACTATTACACACGCACATAAAATGCCTTTATAAATCATGCAATAATTGGTGTATTTGACTAATTTATTAAAATTTAGTCCTTTATTTAACAGCTAATTTAAACGGGCGCTTGGGTTCGATTTTTTTATTATTGCGTATCATGCGAGAGAAGAACGTGTACTTGAATTTATCGATGACGGTGTCTATCATTTTTGTTTTATTTCGGTAGTCGAATTTACCGATTAAATATGGAGCATAATAGTTTCATCGGTTTCGCAAGCAAACTCGGATGTCCTATACTTCTAAAAGTCACGTGAATCAAGAGGGTGCCAACCGAATTCCTTCGATATACTCGTCGCTCTTACTCTCCAGTCGTAGCAATTTTAAACATGTCTAGCGTGTATTCTCTGTAAGGTTCATCTTTTACAATTCCTCCATTAACGTTTTCTCTCACGGATCCAAAATACTAATCTCGTATTTAAAATATGGCCGAACTCTAGTGGACCTCTTTCTAACCAATTTTTGAAAATTTTCCTCTGATGAAACCTAGGCTTCAAGGATGATCCGCATGTTCTTCTGATGAGTGTACCCCATGAATGTTTTCCGAGATCAAACAAGTTCTAATTAAAATGGCGTAATCTATTCTATAAGGTGGCCTCTTTGGTGAAGTTATGCCATGTCTGAATTATTCAAATAAGTCTTAATATTGTTTCGGTTGTACTGCGACTACTTGAATACTTCCGTTCCCAGTGTTCGTATCCCTCCCGTTCGTTCGTAGTAGATCGGAGGACATAACTTCTATCCCTTAAGGGGAATGGATTCGGTGGTGGACATGGCCATTGGGGCTCCAGTCACCTCTTTCGATGAAGGGTAGAACGCTTCGAGTTCAGAATATCGCCCATCTGAGTAGGGTCCTTTCCCCATCTGTCATCATTTGTGAAAATGTTTAATGCCAAATGTCGCAGTGTTAATTTATGTCCTTCCGTCTCATCTTATTTCCACAGCATCCTTATTCAAGCAAAAAATGGTTAAATCTACTTTAATTAGTGGGTCAGCTCTGCCTTATTATTATAATTGGCATTCTAGGGTTAAGATTAGTGAAAAGGTTTTGGATGGACACACCCTATACAATGGTAAAACGACACACTTCCTTGCCTTTCCTAACCAAACACAACCTGACATCCGTCACTGGAGTGAGCCCCTCTTCATACCTCCTTCCTCCTATCATTTTGTCCAACATGCCTAACCCATTCCTTCCCTTTCCTCGTCTGCCGAACGTTCTCCCCTCTAACACAGTCTTCAAAATCCCACTGCCAATCATAATGCTCTGCATCCATCTTGCCGGCCTCATTAAGATTTCTCCCAGCAATCCTCTCTCCTCTCACACCATGGCTAGCACTTCCTCGTTTGTTTTTCTCACTGTACTTTTCAAATTTTCTATCATACACAACACCCACACATCGAAAGCCTCCAATATACGGCAATCATCTAGCTTTAGTGGCAATGTTCCCGCTCCATATTCAATGATCATGTCCCCACTGCAATGACCAATCCACGTTTCATACCAAATTAGAAATTACTCTTGCTATTCCACACTCCACATACATTTTTATTGCTTCTATTGCTATACGATTATTATCGTACAGCATTAGCTCGTATTATTTCTTGAAACCCGCATACACTTTGTTTGGTTTATCTCTACCTTTGGCTAGGAAATGTTTGATTTAATATCGATTAAAATCTGGTAATAAAATGCAAAATAATGTTTGATTAAAACGTGACAGCCTAGACCATTTGCTCGAATGCAACATTTAATAATCATGGTGTTGTTTGCATTACGCTCCAAATCTCCCTTTGAGCACTTCGTAGTTTCAGCGTAGCAGACCCTCTTTTTATCTCTGCTTCTTGGTGCGGAGCTTTTGGTACACGCAACAACCGTTTCGGCATATGAGCTGAACAGCCCGTTGGGAATATCCCGAGAGGAATAAGACAGGAATTGCACTCCGGGAACCTTCGGATGTATTGATGGGACAATCGGATCGGTAAAATATAGCTTCTGCACTTTTCAAGCGAAAATCGGAAGCCATAGTTTATGCTGAAATTAGCCTTCGGTGACCGTCGGAACAGGTCAAAATAACCGAAAAATATTATTTTATAGGATATATATATATATATATATATATATATATATATATATATATATATATATATATATATTGTTCAAGGAAAGAAACCGACCCTAAACCCTGATGTGTGAATTTGACACGCAGTTGGGCTTAGTATTGGGTGAGCTCTACTCTCACCTATCAGTCAATGCTGACTGATGCAACTCCATGTATACTGTGGTATACACACGATGGTTCATTTTTAATTTAGGTCCATTTGGTCATAAAAAAATATATTGTTTTGAAAAAGTTTTTGAAAGTTTTAGTTTCCTACAAACCTACTTCACTTTGATACACAAACACCATTCACTTATAAACACTTTCCGTAACGCTGCACCGGTTTATTTGATTCCTCAGCGTAGAAGTTCACTGCTTGGAATCCGAACAAGTTGACAACGACGGTCTTGAATTTCTCTTCTTATGCCAACTGTTGTCCACCAAACTACTATTTCCAGTGCAAGGAGAAAAAATAGCAGTCTGATGAAGGTCGGGGCTGTCGGTAGCCTTCCTTTCAACATTATTTGCACTTTGTAGCGGTCGGCGAGAATTTTCGGCATACGTTGCATATAATTTTTGATAACCGATCCTTTCTTGGTGCGTGCAACAAAAGAAAATTTATCGGCTAGAGCACCAATTGTCGATCAGATCGCAGTTCTTGGTCCACTTGCTGAGCGATTCCATCGGTTTGAATACTGGGCTTGCCACTTCCTGCTCTTCGCCATGCACATTTGTGCGGTCATTTTCTCAAATCTCGACACCATCGCCTATCGTTTTCTCCCCACATTACTGCAGTAGGTCATGTGCCGTAAAACATAAATAAACTACTAGTAGAAAAAGACAAAATTAAAAACCCCAATAAAACAATGTTTATGACAAGAAACATAGAAACATACTTACCTGTAGGATAAACCCCACTTCTGGTTAAGAGCATTAAAGTACAAATTCAAAATCTAAGTAAAATTAAACCATAAGATAAAACATCTTTACCTAAATAAGAGCCAGTAGGGTATACTATACCAAAAGTTATATAAAAGAGTCAAGAAAAAGTATACTCTAAAATAACCAATAATAATTTGTCAAAAAACATACAGGGATCATAAACAAAATCTAGGCACAACTCCCGATGAATTTGGACAGTTGATAATCCTTTTGCGTACTATAATCGAATCATAGAATACACTTCGCAACTGGCGGGAGCAACGATTTTTCGCGATTGTCATCTGTATTCACCGACAGGAAAAGGTATCTCGATCCCTACTTGAGGTGCTTTGTGGAGAGCACTTTGAGTGAGTACGCCGTCCGTCGGATGGGACGTTAAACTGCGGACCCCTTGGCGCCTTTCGTAAAGAGCAGGCTAATGCCGACGCCGGGTTTCTCTCCACCCTTCATCCTTTCCTGTCCATCCCCTATGGCGCAAATGACCTTAGCTGTCGGTCGCCTCCCCTTTAAACTACTACTACGAATACTCGATTTAAAAAAATAACTTCACCGGCTTCGAAATCAATCAATAGGTGGCGCTGCATGTGCGCACCTCTGTTCTGACCCGCAAATTTTAAATCTATGAAAATAGCCCTTACTTTTGGAATATGCCACACATATTTCATAGGTTCAGTGTTTTGTTGTTATTTTTTTCCAGAGAATATCAAATCATTATCGGGCACCTTTAGCCGTAAGACGGCGAAAATATCATACGTAGTCAAAGCTTTGTTTTCCAAAAACACTTGGAAAATGGGGTCACGAGATAATAGCATTTTCCGTGGTGATTTCTGGCATTTAAGAGTAGTGTTGGTAATATGCTATGGCATTCAATTGAATTTGCGGAGCACTCAACTTTCGGAAACAATTTTATTTGCAGAAATATATTTGAGTGAACGGTTAATCTATTTATCCGGAAATGATTACTGAGAGATGGGGGAGCATGATATTGGGAAAGGCATTATGTACAATTTGCATACTACCCCCTATAACTTCGACGGTAAGCCAGGCAGTTAAGTACGAGGGTCATCCGGAAAGTAGTACCCGTTCGTGAAATAAAGACACAAAAGTAAATATTAACAAACATAAAAAATTTTATTTGAAAGAGGATACTTTAAACTACTTCTCAACATAATCTCCAAGCAAATTAAGGCATTTGTCATAACGTGTGACAAGTTTCTGTATTCCTGCTGCATAGTCCTTCGCCGCCAGCTCATTGAGATACGCGAGGGACCCATCTTGCACAAATGTTTGCATAATGCAGATGGTGTTTAACAATTTCATGAACAATTGTTCGAGAAACATTGGGAAAATGCTCACAGATGTCATCAATTGTGACGCGCCGATCGTTCCTCACGAATTCGTCAACTGAGCTCACCAGTTGGTCTGTAATGACAGACGGTCTCCCCGAACGCTCATCGTCGTGTGTGTTCCCCCTCCCCATGTTGAAGTTGCGACACCACCGCCGAACAGACGACTCGTCCATTACATTGTCTCCATACACCTCCTTTAATTGGCGATGAATATCACATGGGCGAACATTTCTTGCATTGAGGAATTTAATCACTGCCCTCACTTCACAACTGGCGGCGTTCTCAATTTTTTTAAACATTGTAAACAATCACGGAAACAACACAGGCAATGCTAGCGTCACGCAACTTGGCTCAGAGAAGGCAGACAAGCCACTGAAGCTATCTGACCTCGTCCAGCGGCTACTCGCGTCGTCAGCACTTCATGCGGCACGAGCGGGTACTACTTTCCGGATGACCCTCTTATATTACTCGACCGCATGCTACGAGAACGCGGAGAGCGGTCATTCGTATAAAATCTGTTTTACTATATAGAAATCGGGCGGGCCCCTTGAGTTATTGAAAATTACATCTCTGGACGCCTCGACGCCAAAGTGTTCATTTTTCCCCTCTTTTCCTCCTCGTGGAATGCCTTCCCTTAAACCTAGTCCTCATTCGGGTAAGACCGAGGTGTACCCACTCCGTATTTTCGATTTTTTTTAACATTGCCACGGATACGCTTTTTATTTTCGACTTGGCAGTTCCCATATGGCCGACTTTCCCCTCGCATGCTGCCGGGAGAGAAAGGAAAGGGCAGAAAGAAAAGATAAAAACGAACTGTCTGAGTGCGGGTGGAGATTATTCCGGCATTGATTGCGGCGGCGTCTTGAAACTAGAGGCTTTCTACCAAGGCCGCGAATGGGAGCGCCATCGCGTACGTGAAGTAAACAATGGGCAGGGAGGGAGAAGAGAGGTGAAGGGAGGGGGGGACGCGAAACAGAAGAGCAGCGCATGAGAATACTCGGCGCAATGGCCTAAAAACTGAGGTGGGCGATTGAAGTTCCCGTCTTCCACGCGAAAATAAAAATAACTGAAATGACGTCCCGTCTTTGGCAGTACCAAAATGGAATACAATGCCTTTCCCGTCGGAAAAGGCTGGACAGTGCAAGCATACCGGAGTGGAAACATTCTTGGACGCATTTTTTTTAATGGTCAAGAAGCAATTAAATTCGAGCCGCATCTTTGTATTCCGATGCAGGAGATGCAGTTTTTGTTATTTTTGTAATAATTGCACCCTTTATTTCCCCTATGTGATGTCCGATCTTAAGCAAGCAAAAAAAACTATGCATCGACCATTAGGAGATCAGAGTTTTCAGTGGGATGGATAAGACCGGTGGCTATTAGCCATCTAGCATAAGTTACACCGTTATGCTATTGAGGTTATTTCAAACACTTGGATTTGCTTATCCAAATATTTAAAATATGCATAATTCTGTGGAGAATCAAAAGGGAATTTTATGATGACGGTTGACCTCCTTTCCGTCTCTAGATAATTCTAGGGTCGGTGTTTCGGTAAACTTCTGCAAATTCCCGTGCTATAGTGATAGTTTTTATGATTAAGATAACAAATTAAGAACAACTCTAGCAATTTTGTGAGGCGTAGACCGACCGGTGGGTCCCTGAATCAAATCCGGGTGAAGATTGTAGCTTTATTCAAGCTGTGAGGCTGGTGCCGAAACTTCCTGGGAAAATATAGGGGGCATGAGGAACAGAACTGGCTCCCCTATCCTGATGCGTGAAATGACACGTGCGCACCAAGTCTTTAATAAGGCTTGGTGCGTACGTGTCAAGCTCTACTCTCACCTATCAGACCAACGTTGGGCTGGTTGCACAGGGAATTTCTAGTTCCGCCCCCCAAATATCAGAAAACCAGATAACTATAGCCATGGCCTCTTTGTATAGCGTTTCATTTTCGTTTTTCCAATTCTTTTGTGGGTTACTCCTTTTTTGACCCTTGCGGAAGTCCTGATTAATAGTCCTCAAGACACTGTTCAATTACCAACTTTGTTTTGATAGCCCTAAAATCCCTTTAGTTAAAAAAAATATTTCTAGCCATAAAAATAGGTTAAATTATTGACCCCGACTGCGCTAGATTATCCATGAAAACCGAAATGAGAAAGCTTGTTAATAACATGGAAAACTATCTACTTCCAGTGCATAAAAATGATGGAGAATACAAGTTATTTCTAATAGCATCTAGTTAAAGAATGTGTCCATCAAAAACCTACCTTATCCGGTAGACTATCTACTATAATGTACTTTAATATTTGAAAAAATATTAAACTATGCACTTCTTATTCAAAGGACTGGGGAAAAAACCGAATGATTTTTACTCTATGAAATCACTGCATTTCTGTGAACTTCAGTGTTTTAATAGTTTCATGAATCACGTAACTTCCCTCACGTTATTAATTTGCAGATACTCAGTGTCAGTATTTACTCACCCTGGATTTTAGTGTAACATGTGGCTACATTCGCCCTGGCATTAAAAAGCAGACTTGTATTTTTTTAAATATCAAAGATGTGAGTGTGTGTAGCTCGTATCGTTATTTTTCTGTAGACCATTTCAAAAACTGACTTTCAGAGTGAGCACGCCCTTTTTGCTGCTATGAGTCTTCGGGTTCTGTTAATGAAAAAGTAATCTATTTTGTGACTGCGGAATCAGGATCCGTAGGCATGCATAACTTTGCATACCGCACGTGCGGCTGTTATTCATAGTAGATGCACCAGGTTGGGTGTTGCTATTGTATGAAGAGGATTATTGACTTCTTTGTTCTTTGCATAATTCACTACTGGGCACCGTTTTCGTGCCGTGGATGTTGAAACTCCGGAGATATTTGCCAATAATCTGGAAGTACTTGAGATGGATTATTATGGTCGAAGAATATTTTTCAACTACAAAGATATCTAGCGTCACTCTGGGGATGAGAGACGAAGGAGAGATAGAAATTGAAATAAATAGGTGAGGCAGTCAAGGATGATTGGGGTTGGGTAAGTTAATATCTCGGTGAAGCGGAGAGGAAAGACAATTGAAGCTACATCATTATTCATTTCTTTCCGTTCCCCTTACTTCAATTCCAGGAATGTAATTTTCTGTGATCCCATATTGCTGGTAGAATAAAATATCTAGATGAACCAACTTAATTATGGTCCATAATGTATGAAATCTATTAGAGTCACAGAAACTTGGGGAACCCTATTTATCTCTTCCGAAGTCCTTGCCAGGACGAACAAACACTTGACCCTAGTATTTACATTACTCTGGAGAGGTGATAAAAGAAGTGCAGGAATGGGATTAAAAGGAGTAAAAGTAATCAGAGAATAGACTCGTATCCCTAGGATGATTTTGTAGTTTTAGCAGATCTGGTGTTGAAAAGATCTACAGGCATTCTTGTTAATGTTATTATTATCGGTTAAGTTAGGTTTTGGATTGACGCAAGCTAGCAAACGGTCCAGCGACAATATTATTTCCTTTCCTAACAGAACGCAACCCAACATCCAACCCTAAAATAAGCCCCTATTCATTCCACACACTTCCTCCCTCGCTCCCTACATTCCGTCCAACATGCTTACCCTACTCCTGCCCCTTCCTCGTTTATCCAAAATGTTTCCCTATACCACACTCTTCAACATACTGATGCCAACATTAATCAATCGAAGCGCTCTGAATCCATCTGTCCTGCCTCCTTTGGATTTCTCCCAACAACACTCTCTCCTCCCTCACCATGACTAGCACTTCCTCGTTTGTTTTCCTTTCTGTCCACTTCACCCTGTATGCTGCCTGAAAGATTATTTTATTCCTTCGTTTTTTCTGCTTATCTTACACTCCGCCTCATATTCCGGCCTGCAGCATTCCATCTATATTTGTCGGCTCCGTTGAATTTGGCCTAATTAATTCATCTTTGCTTCCAAAATAAAGTCTCAAAATAATAATAATGATAATTCGGCTTTATTCGGGCAAGATTGAGATTGCGGCAGTCCCTTCTTCCATCTAACTCATCGTCAAATACATTCAGTGAAAATATAATTATATTTGAGTGCTAAATAATATTTGAAAAAATACTAGGTAATGACAATCGATTTGCAATGAGTATTCATAAATACAAAGATTGTATATATATATATATATATATATATATATATATATATATATATATAAACACATGTAGATTTTTGGAATATAGAGACACAAAGAAAGGACACTCACAATATGTTATTTGACGTTTCGACAGCTCGGCTGTCATCTTCAGAATCCCAAGACTCGGCCGAAGACGACAGCCAAACTGTCGAAACGTCAAATAACATATTGTGAGTGCCCTTTCTTTGTGTCTCTATATTCTAAAAATCTACATCTGTGTTTGTTTTTATATATTTGTGTGTCGCCAAAGAGCGTTCCATTTCGAAGAGAGATATATATATATATATATATTATATATATGTATATATATAATTACATGCACATAGTTGATATACATACATTATTTTTCTAATAAAATGAACAAATTGGATTGAGTACACCGTGAGTACTTAGGTAATTGATAGAATGCCCAATAAAGAAGACCAATGGGCGAATTCATTGACCGAATTGAGAAGGAAGCGTTCGATAGGATAGAATGAGGAGCACAAGTCTGCCGGTATTCGGAGGGACAGAATAGAGAATGAATGAATATTTGTCCTACCTCTTTACATTATAAATGGCAGAAGGTTTATCAATTTGACTAGCATTTATTAATAAGCTCGTTTTATTCTTGGCGTGAAAAAGAGATATCACTTTCAAGCACCCATTTTCTTTCAATTATGTACTAGCCCACGAAGTCATTCTCCTCACTTAGCCTTCAGTTTATACTAAGATGTGGAATGAAACGGATTTGGTAGTTGTTGGGAATTTTAATAGTCAGAGCGCATACTAAAGGTTACAAAAGAATGGATGCTGAAATCCTTTCTCGAGTTACGCAACTGTAATTCTATGGTTACGATTCTCTTTCAATTTTCCTCTCAGAATGAAATCCACGCCTTAGCACGCCATAGGAGCATTGTAGTGTTTCATTGGGGAAATATTTGGAATACTTCCCCACAGTTCTCGTTAAACAGTGCCGTCACGCAAAGCTTCTCTCACGAAAATCTTTTAAATGTTAAGTATTGTAGTATAATTTATTAAGAGTCGGCTTTCAGTCATGGTCGCTTCCCTGAAGGTATATATAAATTCTATAGGATCGTTTGAAATCATTTATACTGTCCCCCTCACATGCCTCGGGCATCTTTTACAATGAAAATTTATTTTCTTTCCCAAGAGATTTCCAAGTTTGTCCTTTGGCGTTAGTCCAGATTTCCTAGATTTACGTTTTGGGGGAAATATATTATCATATAAATTATTACAGACACGGAAGATAGAGAAGTATTTCCTGGAAATCTTTTTATTTCGTGTTTCACGCTACTATGCGTGAGTACTTTTATTGTGTATCATGAAGGGCGATAGGTAATGGAAGTACAAATTTCGGAATAAGGAAGAATTGATAGCAGCATTGTAGAAGTTTAAGAATTTTGAAATCATGTGTTTCTGCTGAACTATGAAAGTAGGGATTCCTAAATAAAAGGGTTGTTTTGTTGTAGTTTGGACTATATTTTCCCTCGCTTCTGAGTCTATAATTTTATATTGCCTATGTTAAAGGAAATGTGAACATATTTTACGGAGTATATCAGTAAGTTTTTTATCCTTTAAAATCATATTTGTTATATATATATATATATATATATATATATATATATATATATATATATATATAACTTTGATTAATATCAATAAAAGGTTAACTATGACAATCCCGAATCTTCCGGCTATTGCATGTTTTTGTGAGTTATGGTTTCACGACGTTATCACGGAACGATTGACGCTTCAGTGGAATGCAAACGGCGAGTAGTCACCGATCCATTATTTCGCGCGATTCGATTTTGCGTTGAAAATTTTGAGTGGGACTGAGCCGCATTTTTTCACGCAATTAGATTCTACGTTTTTTTTTGTTTCTTATAAACATATAAAACTCTGCTGTAGAAACGTTGAGGTTTATTCGCGTTACTCGTATTTAGTATTCTCTGCAGCGAGAAAAATACTTTCAAAATTCAGTAAAGTCATTAATAATCCATAATGTTGACAAAATGGGATCGCCTTGCTATGATTATTTTACACATGCGCACAGGTAAAAACAAACGCTAGCAATTTTACCCCGGTATTTACAATGGCATATTTTAGCACTTTGCCATGACTGGCAAAAATGTAAATCTTAACTCGATCGTGACGTTGATTACCCATGATTTCTTATAGATATTATTTCTCATAGATATTATTCCTTTTTTGAGGAGAATTTTGGCAATAGCCTTTTGAATTTCAAGCGTGTGCGTTCAGGACCGCGTCTACATATTTTATCCATTTGTATCGCCGTTAATTTTCTAATATTCCATCACTCAGACGTGAACGTTATGCTTTAAATTGTGAATGTGAACGTCATGTTTTATGCATGTAAATTTTGTGAGAGAAAACGAGAAATGTTTTGAAAATATCATTGTTTTTCAATAAAAACGATAAACATTGTAATCAACCCGAAGGTCGCTTTGTTAGGTAATGATAGAGTTTACCCAGTTCTAAGCCCGATAGCGCGTGAAATTCACACATCAGGGTGTCAGTGCCTTTCCCTGTGCTGGATATGGTTTCTCAGGAAGATCTGGTACCCGAAAAGTCACATGGCTTGGGTGGAGTTGCAGGTGCCCTGAGAGGCTTGTCCGGGAATCGAACCCGGACCCTCCGGTCATTAGTCCAACGCTCTACCCCTGGACCAAATATTTTGTCATTATTATGACAAAATGTAAAGTAGTAGAATAAAAAGGAACTTTCAATGAAATTATTTTTAATCCAAATCGACGAATGAAACATTTTTAGTAACCAAACGGAAGTGTGGGATCAAGAACTATGTTCTTCATATCCTTGGAAATGTGAATTCGGCGTAAAAAGTTGTAAAATCAAGGTTGAAATGATAACCTAACTGATTTGTGTGATGGAAGCTATTTCGAAGTTTATCTTTGGTTAAATTTAGCACTTTGGTTGTCTCGAGCAAAGTATTATTCGGTGTAAAACTGTGGTCGCCGTGGATCATAGTGGTTGCTGAGGTTCATATTCCTTGTCTGAATTCTCTATCGCCGTCTAATTTCATAGACAGTCTCCCAAAGTAGCGGTTCATTAGAATATCAATCCTATTCTGAATTACCAAGCTGGTAATTTTATGCACACATCCGCTGGCACAATACGTTTGTTTTTTTCCCGTGTGATTGTCACGACTCACCGACCTCCGCATATCTCTGCCGTGGGCTCCAGGGCCTTATTTAAATGCAATAGAGAACGTGATGTCACGGGCTGCCTGCACTATTATTTTCATTTTGCCTCATCCCTTTGAATGCTGCAATCGAATCCTGCTTCCTTCCCTGAGGCTTTCGCCACCGTTTGGAATATTCATGACGTTGTTCATTGGAATCATCGTGGGTATAGTTGTGCGGTTACTCAAGAAATCAGTGTCCGAATTATTTGCCGTAAATATGTTTGGAAATCATTTTAACATTCATTTTAATCTTTGTAATTGTTCTATGGCGTAACACAGTCAGGATGAAAATGAGGCTACCAAAATATTAGTGCTCACTCGGCGATATCTATTGCGTCATTGAAGTTTCGGTTAACAATGCGATTCATCGCGAGTAGTCCATTGAATGGCCTAAGTACAGGAGACCGTCACAACCAGAGGTGAGAGGGCGATGGACTAAATTGTGAAAGATTAATTTTCTATCTGCTTACATCTGCATGATATCCTGTGAGCCACCATTATTACAATGTGAGGTAGGGGGTTTCCCTGGACTACTGTAGCCCTCCATTCTACTCTATTTAATGTCAATTCCCTCTATCCCTGATACCTTTTCTGTTTTACGTCCTTCTTACTTTGTCCTATGTACATGTCTCTTGGTCTTCCTTGTGGCATCTTCCTTTCTGTTTTTCCTTCTATGAAATTCCTAATCAATCCATATGCCTCAATTTGTACCCAATCAATCTAATTCTTCTCTGCCGTAAAGTTCTCCATATGGTCCTCTCCTCTTCTGGTCTTCTATATAATTCCTCATTCCTTACCTTGTCTGTCCATTTGATCTTTATCATTCTCCTCCAATGCTATGTTTCAAAGGCTTCTATTCTTTGCTGGTCCACTTTTAGAATATTCCAAGTCTCGGAACCATAGAGCGCCTTGCTCCATACGAAAGCCTTGACGAATTGCTTCCTTGATTCCAGCCTTAGGTTCTTTGAGCACAGTAATTGCCTCTTCTTCATGAATGAATCCTTAGCTTGGGCTAGTCTTTGCTTAAGTCGGTCGAACTTCTTTGATCCCATGTTATGCTGCTGCCCAGGTAGATGAACAATTCCACTTGCTCTAGTTTCATCCCTCGAATGGTGATATTGGCATCCAGCATATCTCTTCCGCACACGAGGATTTTTAGTTTTCTTCTTGCAGATGTTCATATTATATTCTCCTATTACTTGATCCATAGCACTTAGAGTTGCTTGCAGGTCCTCTCGCGTTTCCACCACTACTGGGATGTCATCTGCAAACCGAAGCATGTTGATTTCTTCTCCATTTACCTGACTCCTTTGATACCCATTGCTTGTGTTTCTTTTATTGCCTCTTCAAGGTATACGTTAAATATTGTTGGAGAGAGGTTGCATCCTTGTCTAACTCCTCTGTTTATTTTGGCTTCTATTTTTCTTCCAGTTTTCGTTTGCATTGTTGCAACCTGATTCTTGTAGGGGTAAGGGATAATTCTTCTGTCGTTGTAGTACAATTCAAGCGCTTCTAGCATCTTGAACATCTTGGACCATTCGACGTTGCCAAAGGCCTTCTCTGAGTCAACGAATGCCACATATAATAGTTTATTTATGTGTCTCATATTTTCGGCCAGAACTCTCAAGCTGAGAATTGCCTCTCTTGCCCCTCGGTTTTTCTTGAATCCGAATTGGTTTTCTGAGAGGTTTCCTTCTATCTTTCCTTCCATTCTTTGACTAAATATCCGAGTAAGGATTTTTGATGATTGAGTCACCAGGCGCAATGTTCTGTGTTCTTCATATTTACTAGTGTAGCTGTTTTCAGTTTCTTCGGTATTGCAATCATTATACTTTTCTCGAAGTCTTCTGGTATCTTTCCGCTGTCGTAGCTATCTTTGATCATTCCATGGAGGGCGTCCTTCGCTTTGACCCCGAGTGCATTGATTATTTCTCCGTTAATTTTGTCAACTCCTGGTGCCTTGTTGTTTCTCAGGTCTGCCATGGCCCTCTCGTATTCGCTTCTTAATATCAGCGAACCCCGAGTAATAGGACCAGTAATGGGAGATTGGAGCGCTGTGGTCGGCGAGGGGCGAGAGGGAAGTAGCGTGGGAATCTTCGGATTGGGAAAACGAAACCCCGCGGGAGAGAGACTGATAGAATTCTGCAACGAGAAAAACATGGTAGCGACAAATACCATCTTCGATCAACATCCGAGGAGAAGATACACATGGAAGATGCCTGGAGACAAAGCACGATACCTAATTGTCAGGAAGAGATACAAGAACCAAGTTAAGAAGTGTTAGAGCTACCCCGGTGCAGATATAAATAGCGATCACAACCTGATGATCATGGACAGCAGACTGCGATAAAATAAGATGAAGAAAGAGACACAACAACCCAGATGGAACACAAAGATACTGGAAGAAAATAGCTCGAGTAAAATTCACCAAGGCAATCGAAAGGGAAGTAGAAGGAAATAATGATAATACCAGCACTGACAGTCGATGGAAAGAAATGAAGAATGTAATTACCAAAGCTGCAGATAAGCTCCTTTTGAGTAAGGTGGAAATATCTCAGGAGCCTTGGATAACAGCTCAAATAAGACGTCTGATAGACGAAAGAAGAAAATTCAAGAATCCAAGAAATGATAGTGAAGAAGACCTCTACGAGTATAAAAAGCTGCGGAAACAGGTCATACGAGAGTGCAAGCAGACAAAGGAAGAATGAATAGAAAGCTGATGCGAAGAAATTAATGACTACATGATAAATGATGGCTTATAAACTAGTGAAGAGGCAATTCGGGGAAAGAAAAACAAAATCGCAAAACCTCCGAGCCGCTGATGGAAAAATACCAATAGTTTATATATATATATATATATATATATATATATATATATATATATATATATATATATATATATATATATATACACACCGAAAATTCGAAAACGTGTGATTTCTTTCCTTTTTTGTGTTTCTATTCACTAGTGCTAACTTGATATCCATTATATATAGAGCTGAGTGGGTCGTGGTAGTCCAGGGTAGAGCGTTGGGCTACTGACCGGAGGGGCCGGGTTCGATTCCCGGTCAAGCCTCTCTGGGCACCTGCAGCTCCACCCAAGATATGTGATTTTTCGGGTACCAGGCCTGGGAAACCATAACCGGCACAGGGAAAGGAACTGGCACCCCTACCCTGATGCAGGGGGGCCATCCCTACCAAACCGACCCTCGAGTTGATTTATATATATATATATATATATATATATATATATATATATATATATATATATATATATATATATATAGTATTGTAGGAAAGTTCCTTGCAATAAAGCATAAGAATGCGTAACAAATTACTTGATGTTACTATCGACATTTTTCATCCATCGTCTGTGACTTTCTTCAACCTTAGGAGTGGGTTAAAATATATTATTCGATCCATTCGTGCTATCACCATCGTGTTGAGTGTTGATTTTACAATTTGACACAAAGAAGTTTCGCTTCATCACCATGAATATCGTAATCGTTTGGGCTGATCATTATTAGGCTTGTTTGACATATCTACCCCACGCGATTCTCCTATAGTCTAGCCCCTTCATTCTGTTTCTTCTCTTAGGCGTCGTATTATTCGTTTCGTGTATCTCAGCTGGGGTCTTAATTTGTAACTCCTTCCTTTCAGTCTTCACCAAACCATTGTTAGGCAGCATGTTTTATGGCATGATTTTCCCCTCTTCTTCATTCGTTTTATTTCTTCTCCCAGCAGTCGCAGAAACCCCTCGTTAGTAATGTGACCCTGCCATATGATTTCCAACTTTCCCATGCAAAGAAATCTTCGTCTTCCGCTTACTGCTGCTGCGTTGTCCGTGTGCCACCGCTACGTATATAAAGCAAACTCTGCTGAAGTGTTGCCTTACTTCCAGGCTCGTTTTTCTAGCTATTTTCATAATTTTATTCCAATGTAAAGTTTTTTTTGCATTGATTCAGTTTTTAAATGGGAAGACTTTGGCAGACGAAACTATTCCCAGATTAAATGGCAATTATCAGCTCCCTCTTTTTATTTAGGAGGAGGGAGCTGGAAATTCTCATTCCATTACAGCTCATCCAAATCACCCCGTTCCAACCGTGCATCCAACGTAAATTATGCATGAATTTTGAGGAAATGATGATTCTGTGACGATGGCGCAACAAAGGATGAATGAAATGCGATCGATGAAGATACCACTGGAAATCTAGAAGGCGTTATAAGGAGCGTGAGGTCATCAGCCATGTTAGCAGGAAAAACAAATGTACGGGTAATACGTTTTTTGCGTATTCTCTATGGCGGTGGTTGATATTTGTGCGAAGAAAACAGATTCTTTGATTCCATTATTTCAGTCTTTCTCATTTTGACACATTTTCTCGCCGCCCCTGCAGCGTCGTGAGTTGGGGTTACGTGTATTTCGGCGACCTAGCGAAGCACTTCCAAAGAACAACACCGCTGCAGTAAGATAAATCTACTTCATCTATAATCAGCCTTCCCAGTTCTTCTTTCATAATAATATATTGACAAATTTTTTAATGCATCGTCGTTTAGATTTAAGGTCCGGGGATGAAATTTGTTAGACTATAGAAACTTTCAGTTCGGCCAAGCTGTGTGATTTTTCTGGCTCGAGGTATTCCTGGAATGCCCCAGGAAAAGAAATTGGCCCCCGTACCCTGAATGATAAATTTTACATGCCATAAGGCTTAGATAGACGTTAACTTTGCTCTCACATACAGAACTAACCTTTGGATTGACTCTTGTGGATTTTGGTTGGTATTGCTTGCTGAATTATTTTTATAGTACTAAGCTATAGCTCAAGGTACATGAGCTATAACTTATTACTTAGTACAAGGTCATCAGGGAATTCGGAAAGTTGTTTTACCAAAATTAATACTTAAATGAAGGGACGAGTCAATCATCTTTGAATATTTCTAAAAACAAAGAAAATGTATCGGAGAGAACGATTTGGAGCGATATTTTAATGGTCGGAATTAGATTTTGGCGAAAGGAGAGGACCCTTGGATATTTTTGAGAGGAAAGCATGGGGAAGAACAGAGGAAATAAGCAGGGTAAAATTAATGGAAAACGAACTGTTGGATATTGTTACGTTAGGAAGGAAATATCTGGAGGAAACTTTAAGACGATGAAAGTGTGGATGGAGATATAGAGAGGTGATGTGAGTGTATGTATGAGGAATCTGTCCTTCACGGTAACCTGTCTCATCACGGTAAAGAAACCACGACCATCAAATACATCATCCAACAAAATACTTCATGTAAATAAAGTAGTTCATTGCTTGTATCATCTTCTAATTTTATAATCGTGACTCAATCGGCAATTGAGTTGAGCGACGAATAATTCATTGCACTTAAGACCTTACCCCATCCTGCTACGGTGTTTCATAACTGCTGATTTAACCGCATGGTGCCTATCACGTGAAAATGAGTGCATTCGAGGGGGCGACCCGGGGGTCCTTATCATGACGTTAAAAAAAAACTCGTTTATTCCAAACTCTCCGGTCGGTAGGCGTTGGTGATGGCGACATCCCCGCTTCCCTCCGCCATTCCTCATCCCTCCTCTCCTTCCCCAAAGTCTCCGTTTGTTTGATGGAAATACCGCCTCCCTCCATCCAGCCTCCTCCTCCTCTTTTGCTTCCCCCACACTCCCCGCCGCCCCACGATATGACTTCACACGCCCACGTGACCGCATCTCATTGACCTTGGGCGTGCTTCGCGCGGCACCTCTCCGCGGTGGCGGCCGGCGTCCAGCGCCATCTGCGAATGGGATCGTCCCCCCTTCCCCTCCCTCACCGAGAGCATCCATCCTTTCCGACTCCATCCCTTCCTCTCTCCCTCCCTCTCCTTCCTCTCTCACTTTCTTGGCCGGCCGCTCCGCCTTCTTCCTCCTCCTCAGGCATTCTTTTTTGTTTCTCTTCCCAAGGCGCCCCTCACCATCAAAGCTCCTCTCCGGTCCGGTATTCCGGGTTTCGCTCTCAACCTTCCTCCGTGCCCCGAAGCGCCACCTGCCGCGTGTACTGTCGGATCTGGTGGATCTCCTCTCTCTCTTCCTCCGCGTGTGGAAATCGGCATCCCATTTATTACGCCTCCCATTCAGGACCCTTCTTTTTACGAGTACTTACGCTCGAGGATTCATCCACCTCTCTCATCGTGCTCTATTGTGCTGCGGCACGACAGAGGTCCAAGGAAACTAGTAATGGGCTCCCCAAGTCGTGCTTCTTCGAAAGCCATTTTGTGTAGTCGCGCAGCTATGAACGCATTTCTCTCTGTTCGGGATGGGATCGGTTCCGCGTCACCTTTTTTTTGCTACCGCCTAGTTTCGGAGGGAAATGAAATGTTCTACCCATGGAACGTTGCATTCAGTTTATATCTGAAGATACTCCGTGATGTTTGGCCGCTAAGTGGCCACCAAACCCTCAGGGATTTGCTTTGATCGGTGAGGGTAGAGTTCACTTCGTACATTCAGGATATTCAGGGTATCCAAGAGTCTATTAAGTTCATTTGCTTCAACCAGCAGCAGGTTTCTGATTAAGTTCTGGTATCCATAAAATCAAACCGCTCCACTCAGGTTTCAATCTGTGACCCATCGTATTGTAACGAAACACCGTATAATAAATATGGTTGATTGGAACTGTTTGCCTGCAAAACTATTCGAGATCTTCCCTAACAGGGTAAATGCTTTAAAGAAAAGATGTGAACAATTCATATAATTATTTGATTGATGTGTTGTGTGAATTGTATGTAAAAGCTTAGTTTTGATTTTTTTTCTTTTTGACTTGGGGAAACTGATGTTAATGAGATTGGGATTTTCTTTTCTTTTTTGTCTTAGAGATTGGTGTTTGGAAGTTTCCTTTAATTGTATTGTTTTTTTCTGACTGATTTTATTTATTATCTTTTGCGATATTGATTGGATTTGAGATGTCATTTAATTTTTCCAAGACAAGTTTGATTGTAATACTTGGGACCTTTTAGCCACCTGACATTGTCTATCTGCGCGTGTGAATTTTAATAATAATAATAAAGGCTTATCTCATTAGACTACCCCTCCCGGAATTCATAGCGCAGGGGTTGGCTTAAACGGGCATAGAAATATCATTTCGTAATTGACTCTCATATTCCCACTTTTCGTGAGTTACCAACGAAAATATTTTTACTGTAAGAACATATGTATGATGTACTTGATAAACACTACGCTAATCTGCATGGTACAGTGAAATGGTACGATTTTATGACATTGCACCACGCAATCCAGCGTACGAAGAAGCGGATGGTGACGAAAGAAGCGGGAGGAATTCTCTCTAAAAGAAGCGGAAGACTTTCCTTTGAGTAATTTCCTTTTTGTTATCTCCAGCCTACCCGTTCTGTATGTTTTTCATTTTTCATAAAAAAATAATTGCATTAATTTGCTTCGATACTGAAATAGATTTTAGAATTATGAGGATTAGCCAACGGTCGGTATAAGTTCCCTTCCCGCACCAACCTTCATCGGTGTTTAAAGGTTGAATGTTGTCAATTAGACACCTTTCCACAGTAATTCGTAATATCCATGTCTCATCTTCCTCTCACTTGCATTCAAAATTAATAATAAAAAGTCGGAAAAATCCGCGGGGAGGAACGACCGAATTTTTAAAATATCGTATTAAATTTTCATCATATTTGTCAATTTTGTTTCAGAATTCTTCCTTTGTCTTATCTTTCCCTTAAGTCTTCATAATGTACCCAGAAACACTTTTATCTTTTGTACAAACTCTCAGGGAATATGAATCGTGGTGTCTCTATGGAAATATAGTATACGACATTCCATCTTCTCCTGGTGCATGAAATTCTATATCTGATTGGCTCATAAGATTTACACAATGAGAGATATGCCATGGAGGTAATCCATGGTTGATGGAGATTATCAACAGGTTTACGTGTATTATGCTCTTTCGGGATTCTACTGTGTTATAGTAATGTCCCGAAAACTCTGGCATTTTTGTTGGCATTTTTAGGTCTCGAAATACCGATTCCTGGATTTTCTGGTCATTTGTATGCATCCCATATTCTCCAGAACATCTCCTGATTGCAGCACTTTTTTTTAACCCAAAAGTCGTTTTCCGCGTTTCTGTGCGAACGTATACGTTACACTCGCATCTGTTCATGCTTTTTTTGATGACCTTGCTGATAAGACAAGTGTGGTGAGTTTTAAATAGTCATTTTGCGGCAGAAAAGAGACACTATGGCTTGTCAAGAGGGTCATATTAATAGCAAAACAACCGTAAAACATAAGCTAAGTGAACGGTGGTGGATTCGCGAAAACAATGAAAAGGACTACTGAATGGAGTCTATCAGATGAAAAATGACCATTTAAGATATTGATTTATTTGTGTACATTATTATTACGATAATTAATGAAATAAGGGAATGGAGAGATTGAAATAGTGGCACGAAAAAAAAACTAGGAGATAAAATGACATGTTAACTTTACCATTGAATTTGTAACTTGAGACAGGTCTATAACGAACCACGTACTGGGATGCATTGTAAGCTTTCATTTGAGCAGTAACTACCACCTATGCACTGATACTTGAAACCTGTGTCTTTCATTCTATATGAACCTATTTTAAAACACATTTTTTATAAATCTCGGAAGTGTTTTGGACCAACACGGTCAAAGTAGTAGGGACGTAAGGACAAGAATTGCGTTAGGCAAAGAGGCTTTCACAAGGAGGAGGGAGTTGATGACAGGGACGTTGAGTAAGGATGTTAAGAAAATACTCGTAAAAACTTTGATATGGAGCGTAGCTATGTACGGTGCGGAGACGTGGTCATTGAAGCAGGAGGATAGACGTAGACTTGAGGCTTTTGAAATGTGGGTGTGGAGAAGAATGGAGAAGGTGAAATGGACAGAGAAGAAAACAAACGAGGAAGTACTTGGTATGGTGGGCGGGATTTTTTCCAATTTACCTATCTAATAGGTAATTTGTATTCATATTATAATATTCTGGTAATAGGTAATTAATATTCTGTTCACTGATTTTTATTCAAGAAAGTGCCATTGAAGGTTTTATTCACGAAACCACATATTAGAGTTCTTTCGGCAAATATATTTCTAGGATTCTTGTCGTTTTGCATCGCTTTGATGGAAAAGCTATCGATTAATGCAGCCAAAAAAAGACAGCATCTTAATTTTTAGCGGAAAAACTGGAAAAAAACTATTTTCCATCCTTAATACGATGTTCTTTAATTGCATGGCTCTTTTCCTCGGCGGAAATTGAGTGCACAAATCATATTTTCGCAGAGCGGAATGAATCCATCATAATCAAAATGGAATTACCGAATCAAATACATCATGTCGGTGAATTTCTTCCTTTTTTTTCAGAAACACATGCATCTTCTTTATTGTTTTTTTCTGTTTTTGGCATTTGTGCATCGAGTATAAGACGAGAATGTTGAATCGCTTTCTCTTGACTTCAGTAGTTTTGGATAGTGGGTGTAGATGAATGACCTTTTGAAGTAGTTTGAGTAAGCAGAAGGAATGAAAAGAGATCCATTTTCAGAATAATATAGTATTAATGATACTGCTTTGCCTTTTCCATAGTGGCATTTCCTGTGGATGCATAAATTCCTCTCTGCAGGTAGTCCGTTAGAATGTGCTCCCGCGATCGTGTTTCCAAGTCTGCATGTAAATGCCTTGATTTGGGGAGAAATAAGTGCGATAAATGTGCCTACCTCGAGATGGCACTGACGAAATTGAGGTCTACGGTTTTGCGTTTTACTTTATTTGCGAGGAAGATAGGGAACGGAGCGACCTTGAAATGTCTATTGGTAGACTTGGAAATGCTAACTATAAAATATAGATCCATTAGTTTTAATGTTAATATAGTTTATAATAATGTTGGGTTATGCTGTAAATTATAAACTTTGCTCATTTTAATTTCAGTTAAATTAAATGAGAATTAACTTCAAGTCAATCTTCATGTTAAATTAACAAAATTATTTTAGCAACCGCCACAAATCGCGAAAAATATACATTTATGATGATTTCCTCAAAAATTAATAAATTAATGTAGAAGTTGAAGAGCAATTATATTTCTCTAAATAAGGTGAAAATTAAATTTTTCTCTTTCTCTTTCCTTTTGCCTCACATTGGCTCCAGCATACAATAATTCCAATGTCGGTCCCCTTCATTCTGACGAATTAACTTTTAGCGTGTGAATTTTTACGTTTAGGTTTTTTTGATTGCAAAGTAAATTTTTCGAGTTTAAAATTTTAACGCAAAAAAATGAAAGTGGAAAGCGTTTTTTAAATTAATTTTTTAACCTATATTATTAACGATCTACTCATTACTAATCAAGTCTTTGCTTTTTGGCCTATTTGGTACCATGCGAACCGCCAACGGCAGATAGGGAATCCTTCATTATGTAAATTCGAGGGAATATGATATATTCGCAACGGGAATGTCAGATTATAATTAGCTTCTTCGAGCATTGCTGTTGGAGTACATTTCTTGCTGTAAAAGTTAAACTTTACCTTGTTATAACGTAGCCCGAAGGTATAGACGAATTATGCGGAACTTTAGCATGTTTCAAGGTGCACGGATGCGGGTAGAGAATGGAACACCAGAAAGGGCAAAGTTAGGCAGTCGGGTAAGATAGGACTGTCTATTATTACCCTTTTGCTTTTCAAACGTATTCGCTGAGGAAATAGTAAACGAGGTTTGGGAAGAGCTAGAGGTAAGAATGGGGTGTAGGTGGGGAATTCATAATCAGATTCGCGGATAATGAAGATTTTGATAGCCAAAGGATAGCCGTCCATCATTGCAGAGCACATTAATACAGTGGATTGTGTGAAGTATGGGATGAGAATCAGCATAAACATTCTTATAGTCTTCTAAAGGAGTTATAGAAGTTGAATACATTTCTGTGATTTTAAACTAAGAATACTTTAGAGATCCAAAGAAGACACACACTTTACATACCATAACATGCCCGATAGACATGCTGTTCGAATAAGAGATTTCTAGCTTCTTGACAATTGATTAAGGTTTTTGTAAAGCCTGCTTAATTATTGAGTCAATTCAGAATGCATATGAACTGAGAACACATGTAAAGCATTGCTTTTACAGAGTAAAAATCAACTCAGAGTGTAAAGTCACAGCGTAAAAATCGTTCACCTTGACCGGAATTCGACCCCGTATCCCTTGATCAATCAGTCGATACACTATGAAATTCATGTTTATTAATGACGTCCGTGAATGACTCCATAGGGGTAACTGTAGCGATGTATCCCGCAGTTCTTCGAATTAAAAAGTAACAATCTCATTTACATATGGCTAATAGAGAAATACGATTCGATGTTGTTTTGATTCAGGAAAATCTCCGTCTTTTTTACTCTGAGTTCCATTGACGTCCAGTGCTCCGGGTATGAGAGGAAAATATTTGGCTGACCGACTTTATTTCATGCCTGGTATTTTTATCCGCTTAATTGTACATCAGTTTAGCGCTAATAGGCTCATTTCAGGAGGTTGGAATCATCGCACACCGTGTTTAAATGCAAAGCGGCTGATTTTACGTCGTCAGTCATGTTGCAAAATATGTTCAAAGGTTGGAGATCCTGAAAATCAAGTTTATCTGCCTGTTTAGTATGCATACTCCATCATCATCCACTTATTCGATTTCATGCGAAACGTTTATGATGCCAATGAGCTCAACAAGAGCGCTTCCTTTAACAATATATTTTGGCCTTTTTTTCTCCACCCATACATTTGGAGCTTATTTTGTCGTGAATTTACGTTTCTAAGTTATTTCATCTGAACGAAAATTAATTTGTCATAAATAAAATTCTTCATAATTTTATATAACGTTGATTTACGTTTACATAATAATTTAAATTTCAATTAGTTGTTGCCGCCACTAAAGAAAAATGCAACTTCTAAGCCATCAGCAGTAATGACAATGAAAAGGTCTGAGTAATTGAAGAAAAATTAAATTACTTAATGCTCTAATTGAAATCTAAAAGCTTATTTTTGATTAAGTTAAATTTAAGTGAAATCTGCGTTAAAATCGCCTTTTTTTATATCCAATGTGCAAAACTCAATATATTTGTACATCAAATTTACTATTTAATCGATTGAGGTGATATCAAAATTGATCGATATTATTAGCAGAAGATAATCCTTACGAAATGAAATCAGTTACTTCAAGCGTGCTAAAATTGAAATTTGCAATAGCCCCTATGAATGACTGCTTCCTTTTTTCATTTTAATTTTCCTTTAATTGTTGTACTTTCGTCATCGAGGTAGCGTGCAATTTATATGAATGCACTTCGCCAGTATCAATTAAAATGACCGAAATTCAGAGTATTTTCATTGCCCCAATAAAGCCGACAACTTCGCCGGCAATGTTCCAAAGCGGGGAAAAAAAAGAATTCCGACTCTCCTCACACCCTTGTTTTCATTTTTCCTTGAAGATTACACAACTTCCGCGAAGATAAGGAAGTGGAAGCTCTTTTTCTTTCTTTTGATGGTGATATTATAAGTAGTAGAGCACGCTGGAACAATTTACTGGTTCATTGAGGACGTGAAACCTAAAAGTTGGAATGCAGTATTTGGCCGCAATGTCAACGAGAATAAATTTGGTGATGTGGTGTTTACATGCATCATGATTTATAATCAATTTAACTGCAGCTGGAGTAGTATAACCAATTGCATAAGGAAATAACGTTAGTTTAATTTCTCGAATATTTCCTACTCAAAAATAAATTGCGTTTATGGTTTGATTGTACAAAAATTATGTGAAAAAAGAAAAATATATAACGTGTAATAATAATTAGTTCCCATAAATTGTAAATTCCCTCTTTCGTCCTTCCCTATCAGACAAAGTTGCCTAATTATCCCTTCGGATTTTTTTAAAACTCTTACTATCCTAATTATGAGGATTCTGTTATTTTTCTTTCATATTCTGTAAAAGCCTCTCATTAAAATTTTTAATCCATAAGGGCGGAAAATAATTCATTTGGTGTTTTTAAATAATCTAATTTTTGGCTTTTCTGCAGGCATCATCATCCCAGTCTTATCTAGCGTCATGTATCGACATTTTCGTTCTTCGTTCTGCTTGTCCTCACACGGAAATAAGGAAATTGGTATCATCTCAGTCCATGACATGATTTCCTCGTCGTGTAGATATCTGCAATACAATTAAGGTCATGTAAATAAAATGGATACTAGAACGAATTGTGAATAAACACTGAGATGGACTCTCATGAAAATAATAATTTTTATTTACAAAATAATTGTGTAATTTGACTTGATAGTATTATTAATTAATGAGGATCATATAGTAGCGAATAACACTGTGCAGTTGTAGATAAATATTAATCGCACATTTCAATTCAGTTAAGGATGAGTATGTGATGTTACACTTGAGCTTACACAGCGGAGTTGCCTCATACTTCCATCGATGTTTTTATCTATAAAAACGGTTGCTGTGCCGGTTATCCCCACATGGTCCTAGTTACCCATATTTCCATGTACAAAGATAGGCAAAACCACTATCTCTGAAAAATACAGAAGAGCTCGAACGAGTCGCATACATGGACCCAGAGGACTGGCGATTGAGACGGAATCTTGATAATAATTCTTTAGAACGATTCGAACGCGGGAGACGTCTTCGGTCGATATGGCGCCTTTGCAACTTTTGGCATATTGCAGGATATATGCCGCACGCCTTCGCAAAACTCTTTTCTCTCCGTAGATTGGCCGGCGGAAAAATACAAGCAGTTGGCACATGACATGACCTTCAATGCAGTATGATTCCGTGCAAGTTTAAGGGCATCCCCGATCCACTCGCAGGCAGGCATGGATACATCGTACCTATGACACGCTGAGCGTTGGCTCGGCTCGCAAACCCTGGCCGGGGCTGCTACATCCCTTCCTTCCCATTTCCCAGGCAGGAAGTTCTCTCCGAGACTTTATATTGTGCTCGGCTCTCGTTGCCTATTTTTTCTTCTTCTTCGACCCCCGCGAATTCAACTGAGAGAGAGATAGAGAGAAAGGTCGTGCTGGATTGTCATGGAATTGGCGTCGTGCCCACACGTTAAAAATTGAAGTATCGAACTGCACTGCGCTGCTGCACCATTCCCAACGCGGCCCGTTTCTCGACCTCTTTAAGCCCAAGTATGTATAACTCTTCCTGTTTGCGAATCAGATTAAACTACGTTTTCACCTGTGTGATGTATTCAACCTGAGCCTTATATACACGGCGTCTGCGGAAATTATTTCTCGATCATGGGATCACTCTAATTGTTTCCCGGTCCCGATAATGACTCATAAAATGAGTGTTTTCGGGTCGAAATGTTACATTGCGCCTTCAAATGTCGTCTTATAAGTAAGCGTTGTGATGTGCTCGCCGCAGAATGATTCCCAGTTTTTGAAAACTTGTTACTAACTGTAATTTTCATTAGCCTGAAGCTATTGTTACGAACTGAATTTGAATTGCCTCATCATTTATCAAACTGCGATTTAGGTATACATTTTATTGCATTCGTTAAAGTTTATCTTTTCGTGGATTTCCGATCATTAACAAACGGAGCTGCGCTTTTAAATAGCCTTCACAACAATTGTTACATTCATAAGGGTGAGCCTCTATCTATCAAAGATTTGCCACCGAGGAGCGAAGAAAATCAAGCCAAGAAAATAAATAATCAGGTGAAATGAAATTGCATACTTAATTTGGGGAAATTCTGACCTTAAAACCTTTAAATTGGTATAAAATGGAGTATTTTCGGTATTCAAATTCATCGTGTTTGAAATTTTTGAGGCCCGGTTATGTGCCAAATGAAAATATATTCTTTCTAATACAACATGGTGTCCGCGGTAAGTGTAGGCTGTGCGTGTTTTGTGGACATTTATCTCTCCATAAAACATAACTTGCCTTATTAAAGTCTCAAATAGTTTAACATATCATGAACAAAATGCAATTAATAACGAGGTTGTTTCTTATTGAACATTATTTGCCGTGTGCGTTTGTCGTCACTTTAGCCTTCTTATATAGTACGTAATTCTTTGACCCTTATAATCAAGAAATCTATTTGCAATAATGCATAATATACAATCCTAAGACCGAGAATTTTGTTGAAACTGTGGGTGTCTTAAAGTGAGAGCTTGAAAACCAATGGAATTGATTTTCATATATATTTCGGGTTATTTATGGAATCCTAATAATTAGATAATATATATATTGCAGTACATGATTGTTTTTAGCAAAATGTCTGCGGTTTACCTTGAAAAATTAGGCTGCCCGTAAAGTAGAAATTTTCAAATATCATTTGAAGGTATTCCTTTAACTAACCCAAGAAAGAGAAGGGATACTGAACCCTCACCCAATTCAATTTATTCACTTGCCTACAGTAATGTCCGTTTCGCAGATACTTGAAAGTAATTCCAAAGAAACTGCGGGAGATACCGTAATGGTAACTTTTTACGGAGTAATTGCAATCAAACAGTAACTCTTAACGGAGTTATTGCATTCAAAGTAATGTTAAAGGGCCTCATTGAAAAGTATTGATGCTGTGCCCACGGTTCATTGGATCTCATCAAGTTTTCTATTTTAATCAACGTGTTACGTATGATGTGATGAATAGCATGACATAAAAATAATGACAAGCAGATGGTACTGTCTACTTAATTAATCTCTGGCACTGTAAAAATCACGCAGTTTGTATGAAGCTGAGGTTACCTGGGGTCACCCTGTTTTGAATCCTTATCCTCAGGTCAACAGAGAAGATCCCTGATTACTAGGCCACGACTGTGTATGTTTATGCTCGGTATATGGCCGTCTTCATCTTTAATTAGTTCATCTAGTCTATTGAAATAATAGCAAAGCGTATGGAAAATCCAATTTGACACATATGGGATAAAAACTAATCATAAGAAAACGAAGGTACTCAAGAAATAAGAAAGCTAAGTAAAGTCGGAGGACATGAACTAAAATTGGTAGAATATTTAACGTATTTAGCAAGTTATTGGATGGAGATGGTCAAAGTAATAAGGAACTGGAAAGGAGACTGCATTAGGTAAGAAATATTTGCACGAAGAAGTTAATGACAAGCACTTTCAGTAAATATGTAAAGAAAATATCAATGAAAACTTTTATTTGGATCGTAGATTGGAGCCATTTAAAGGTTGCTTTGGAGAGGAATGGTAACAATAAAATGGACTGAAAGGAAAACAATGTGCTAGGGATGGTAGGAGAGGAGAAGTCTCTTGGAAGAAATTCAAAGAAGGCAAGGAAAGCAGATATAGGGCATATTGAGTAGCAATATAATTTTAACAGTGTACTAGAGGGCGTGAGATAGTTTGAGTTAGCGAGGTAGACGGAGGAAACGGTTAGACATGTTGGACAGAATGAAGAGAGGTAGAAAGCATGCCGAGTAACGAAGTCCAAGGGTATTCAGTGTCGTGATAGGTGGGGCTTAGATGTTCATTGGTGTTAATCATAGGCTTCACCCAAGAAGATTAAGGGGATCATTTCTGAATGAAAAATAAAATATTTGGCATTTTTTTACAGTATGTTACACTGTGTAAACGAATAAATGCAATGCAAAAAATACAAACTAAAGGATATTAGTACTTCCGATTGAAAGAAGGAGAATAATTTTCAAAAAAGGAAATTGTGATGGCTTACCTTATCTAATCGTTACGTAATATGATGTTGTTCACTTAATTTATCCGCGAATACAGGGTTCGTCCGGAAAATAAGTGTACTGAGCTCAGGAAAAAAAATTATTGCACTTTTACATATCTTAAGCTAATATTCCTCAAAATAGGACCCTTGTGAGTCGATACACTTGTTCCAGCGGCGTTCCCATTCCTGGAACGCTCCCGCGAAGGCATCATCGGGAACCTCTCGAAGACACGTCGTCACGGCCTCTTTGACGGCGTCCAAAGTCCCGTATCGCGTTCCTTTCAAACTCCTCTTTATCTTCGGGAACAGAAAGAAGTCCGGTGGTGCCAAGTCCGGGCTGTAGGGCGGGTGCGGCAGCGTTGCCACGCCGTGCTTGGCCAAGAAGTCCGACACGACAAGCGCGGTGTGAGACGGCGCATTGTCGTGATGCAGCCGCCAGATGTTTTTGATCGCTGGCCGGACGCGGGCGACTCGTTTTCGAAGCCTGTCGAGCACTTGGACGTAAAATGCAGCATTTACAGTTTGTCGTTCAGGTACAAATTCGTAGTGGACGACTCCCCTTTTGTCAAAAAAGACAATGAGCATCGCCTTGATCCGAGATTTGCTCATGCGAGCTTTCTTTTGACGGGGTGATGATGGGGTGTGCCACTCCGCACTTTGTCTCTTCGACTCCGGGTCGTACTCAAAGATCCACGTCTCGTCACCCGAAACAACGTTCTCTAAAAAATGTGGATCATTTTTGCAGTGATCCGCAAGTTGTGTCACGATTTCCAAACGATTGAGTCTTTGATCATCACTGAGCACTTTCGGCACCAACTTTGCACAAATTTTTCGCATCTGTAATTGCTCCCTAATAATCTCGTGCACTATTGTTTTTGGCACATTACACTTCTCTGCTATCATCCGAACACTAAGAGGACGATCAGAGTTCAGTACATCGCGAACTTTTCGCACATTTTCGTCGGTGAGTGTCGTTGATGGGCGTCCAGGCCGTGGTTCGTCGTCGACCTCTTCTCTGCCCTCCACGAACATCTTGTGCCACCGAAAGATCATGTTTCTGGACATGGCTGACTCCCCGTAAGCCTGGTTAATCATACCGACAGTTTCGGTAGACGATTTCCCAAGCTTTACCGCAAATTTGATGGAATAACGCTGCTCCAAAAACTTCGGCATCGCGTTCCGTGACGTGGGTCGAGCGTGGAGGTTCGCGTTAACAGAGCTCCTCACTACACCACAGCTCAGAGCCGACTGCCTTTTTCAGCGTCGCTTGCCAACATACCCCCCTCCAATCGCAGCCCGTCAGAGCGGTGCTGGGCGCGCCTGGAGCGGCGGGAAAAAATCAGTACACTTATTTTCCGGATGAACCCTGTATACATGTGCCTTCATAGTTGACGAACTGAAACTATTGGTGCAAGGACGCAATACGTTCGATACACCTTATGCTATTAATTCGAGTTGTGTGGTATTTAAAATGTAATATTTTCATTGTTTAGAAATCATTAGGGTGTTAATCATCATTTGAGCGGTGGTAGTGTGTTATCCCAAGTTGGTTGAGCGTGGATGCACATGGATTGCTCTGGGGGCGAAACCGGATGGCAACTTGATACGTGATACCTTGACATCTCGAGCGAAACCGCAAGATATGCGATTTTATGAGTACCAAGTGTTTTTAGAATGCCACAGGCAGCATAAAGAAATGTGCTGGTCTCCCTACTTTGAACGTGTGAATTTCCGGCACCATACGGCCTGCCGAAAAATGATCTCCGCCCCAAATTATCAAACCGGCCTAGTTGAAGGTGGTTTCAAAATATTCCAATCTCCACCATTGAGATAGTCTTAGCCGTGGTGCGTCTGTCCAGCTCTAATGTAACAAAGTTCCCCATGATAAAAGACCATGCTACTATCCTTCCATTTGGGAAATATTCTTCCCCGTTTTTATGGCATGAATTGGGAACGGAAAGAAAGACGAAGATTTTTTAGGCGTGGCAGTGGAAGGGAGCAGTTTGTTCGGTGGAACTCGACAGCAAGAGAATTGGTTGGAAAACATATTGATTTAGGACAGAATGTTGAAGAAAATGTTAGGAGAGAGGACTTAGAGAAGAGAGTGCACGAGGTGGAGGGAGGAAAGAGAACTCATCGGAGTAAATTGTATGGAAAGCATACGAATATGGAGAATGATATACTGAAACTCAAATTACGAGCATTGTTTGTAAAAGAGCGCCTAGAAGTACCATGTGCTGCGTAAAACCACGGTATCATGTCATAATTTTCATGGTTTATCTAAAAACTAATAGCAGTCTTCTCCTAATGGTAAAAATAATAATTACAGGGAAAATATTTTCCAAGCTTCCTGATGGGTGCTAGGATATTCGCTCTCAAGCCAACAACTCATTCTGGGGTTGGTTTCACAGCGACAAAAAAATCGAGTACTGTTTGTTAGCAGCCTTTGCAGTTTTGTAGAGACTTCCAGATGGGCTTAAAATTGAATACTGAATACCTAAAAATGCTCCTAAAAGTCATCATGGCAGTTAATGACTCCTCATTTTTGGGTCATTTCCTTTATGCCCAAGGAATGATATTACACTTCTCCTTCGTCCGAGTCCATCCGCTGTAAAAACTAGCCGTCCAAAATATTTCTGAATCAAAAGTCTCAAATTTCTCAAAAGCTTCCATCTCCCTCCAAGGAACAAAAATATCGGAAGTGACTCGACAAATTGATTCGGATCAAAAAAGAGAACATTTCACTTTTTACCAAGCTTGTTCCACTTCCTCGTCGTTAAAATAGCGTCTTTAAGATGGGTTAGTTTTTTTTACCAGGGGATTACAATCAACGAGAGTGCAGTGGACTGTAAGTAAATGATCTCAGGTTAGGGTTAGAGTAAAGCGTTAGGGTAGGCTTTTGATGAACCTTCCAAAGATCACTTTTGCCGAGCTACTGAAATGTGTGTTGAATTGGCAGACAACGCATGAACGAACTTCAATTACGAAGTGCATTCAAATCCATTGACACTATATCGATCGATACACCATTTTCAAAAAGAGTTGTGGATTTTTTTCCAACTTCAGCGCGTAGGTATTAGTTAAAATATTTTCTTTGGAAGTTTTTTTTCGGCGTTACTTTAATTTCACTTTTTTCCAATTTATCTCGGGCGTCATACATGCGTGACATTTGTTTTACATGTGTTTTGTGATATTGAATGTACGCGTGTTTTGTTTTGAACTCACTTGTCCGCGGATCTAACATGCACGGTATGGGGGCGTCAGGACGAGAATAGCGTCTGATTCGGCGCGGCCGCGATGCCCTCTCCGTACGCAGCCGTGCCGCAGCCTCGGCGTTTGCGTCCGGCCGGCACTGAGCAAGTTTTGACAATTCGCGACGTTCTCTGCTTTGACCCTTGCTCATACTAGTTGCAAGTTTGGTATGATTTATTACTGTCGCGCAGACCTGCTCCGCTTTCCTCCCTTCTATACTTCAGTAAGTACGTACGTATATACGATGCGTGAGACATACGGCTCGATGTTCTGCATTTTTCCCATTTATCTATACTTAGTTTCTTCTATATTGCAGTCATCGCACTCTTCTCAACGTCCTCTGGTAGTTTTAATTTGCCTAGCTTTGACTATTTCAAAGAGGATATCCTTCGCTTACACCCCGAGTACCTTAGTTATTTCTCCGTTTATTTGCCAACTCTTGGTGCCTTCTTGTCCATCCGGTATTTCGGGGCTCTGTTGAATTCGATGCTCAGTCCCTCCGGGCTCCGTTCATTTTCTTTTACGAGTATCAGGATACCTTCTTCGATTCATTCACCTTCAATTGATTTGGGCCCTTTTGTAGAGTGCTTCAACATAGTCATTCCATATCTTCCCTATGTCTTCGTCTTCTGTTAGTATCTCTACATTAGTATCTTGGACGTTGTGGGATTTTTATTTTCTCTGATATATCCTTCACCAGTTTACAAGCAGTTTCGGTATTTCCTTCTTTACGTTGTCATTAATTTCCTCACAGTAGCCTTCTGTCTACTCTTCCTTGGTCTTCTTGCACTCTCGTATGACTTGATTTTGTACCTTCTTATAAAACGTTTCCTCAATATCATTTCCTGTATTTTCATCTTGCCGCTATGCGATTTATTTTAGCTGTTATCCATGCCCTGACTGACGAGTTGATCATATTCTACTTCGGTTATAATGTTCTCTATCTTCTTCCATCGTACTTCTTTGCTTGTTTTTTATTTATTCCTCAGAGTTTTCTTTCGATGGTCTCAAGGGAACTTGCAATTGCTTGCTTTTCCTCGTCTATCTTAGGGCTCTTGCTGGGTTCTTGTGTTACGTTCTTCATCTTATTTAATCGCAAGGTATTCGGTTACTAATCTAATAGCTTAATAGCTAATGAATAACCCATGGTAATGACTTTGGCGCAGTAAAGTGATGTATCAAGTATATATTTTCCAAAAAGGATATTTTAAAAATATAATGATTAAGAATTTACGCTATTCGGAATTATTGTTTGAGCTCATCTCGATTGGTTAGAGTTAACTTATTTAGGTCCCAATCTTTCCAAGGGATTACGCAAACATACTCATGTATGTATTGTTTTCCGGTTGACAAAGAGTGATCGCCAAAAACCATATAAAACATATCTTTTTGTATTTTCCTTCGACCGGTTCAAATTTTATTTTATTTGGAAAGTATATAAAATCAAAAACTGGAATATTGTCGGGGAACATGGACAAATGTGCCACAGTATTACGGGAGATTGAAAATTTGTCACCACGCGTGACATGGGAACGAGAATGAAGACGCCGAAAAAAACATGTGGCTTGAAAAATATTGGACGCTCCCCAAAGTGGCGTTCAACTCTCTTGTGTTGCGGATCACATCGGTGCTCTCAAAAGTAACTGTGGGTCGGATTTAGAATTCAGCGTTATTTCCTCCGAGAAAATACTACCTTGATCAAAAATTTCCCGGAATTTATTCAGAAAATTAAAAATTCAAGTTTATTCATCTAAATCTATATTGTCCCCTTCAAAGTAATCCCCATCGACTGCAACACACTTATGCCAGCGCTTGATCCAATCCTCGAAACATTTTTTATATTCGGTTTTCGGTATGTCCATCAGTGCTTCCTGCGATTTTTCCATTACTTCCTCTCGGCTGCTAAAACGCGTTCCCCGTAATGGTTTTTTAACTCGATTGAACAGAAAGAAGTCACAGGGAGCCAAATCAGGTGAATTCGGTGGCTGTTGGATGGTATTTGTTGCATTTTTCGTCAAAAAATTACGAATAATGATGTGAGCACTGTGCGACGGTGCGTTATCATGGTGCAAAATCCACGAGTTTTCTGCCCACATTTCTGGTCTCTTTCGGCGAATTGCTTCACGCAAACGTCTCATAACGCCCAAATAATACTCTTTGTTTACTGTCTGGCCTTCTGGCAAAAATTCATGATGCACTACACCGTTGTAATCCATGAAAACCGTCAGCATTGCCTTCTTTTTTGACTGAAAACGACGTGGTTTTTTTGGTCTCGGCTCATTTGGTGAACGCCATTCACTTGCCTGATGTCTGGATTGCGTGTCGTACTCATAAACCCACGTCTCGTCTCCAGTAATGATCCTTTTGATGAATGTGGGATCGGATTCAGCCTCGCAAATCATGTCTTTTGCGACGTCAACACGGTCTCTTTTTTGCATGAAATTGAGGTCTTTTGGCACCAACTTTGCTGCTACACGACGGAAACCCAAATCATTAACCACAATGTCTTGGGCGGATCCATAGGCAATGTTCAAGTCCTCCGCTATTTCTCTGATGGTTAATTTGCGGTTATTGACCAACATTTCTTTTACTTTATCAATTTTTTCACCGACTTTCGATGTCGATGGTCTGCCACTGCGTTCATCATCTTCGATTGACCCACGACCACTTCTGAACCGCTCGTGCCACTGGTAAACGACCGTTTTTTTTAGAGAATCGTTGCCGAAACACTTTTCCAACATTTCCAACGTCCGTGCGCCACTAAATCCGTTTTTTACGCAAAATTTAATACAAGTTCGTTGTTGCAAATTTAAATCCATTTCTGAAATTGTAAAAAATCGCCAACACACACAGAGATAGATGTACTCTTGTCTACGTAACTTTTGCAAATGTCAAGTTATGACACTAAGATTTAAAGGGAATATCAACAACAGATGTACCAATTTAACAAAAAAAACAGAACTCAAATCGGAACGATGGGAGCGCCACACGGTGGTTATTCCGGGAACTTTTTGATCAAGGTAGTATTTTCTCTTCTTGAATTCGCCGCGAAGGAAATATTATTGAGTTTTCGTGAATTTCCCTTTTTGTGGCGGCACAGGATTTAATATCCTTAACACTGACATGTGAGGTCATAGATGTAGAATCCAGCTTCCGGGGTTTGACAGATTAGTTTTCACGGGCACGATTGCAGGACTCCCTGGGCTGGATGTAGTCCACTGACTGTAGGTTGTTCACCGCTGAGATCTATCCTGTAGGCGTATAGAATAATTACCTTTCCCCGCGAATAATGGATTTTTCTCGTCTGGGAGATTCTATTTAGGACAAAAAATGTTATGCGCTTAAACGAATCGGATGGAATGCTTGGTCCAGAGTGGATATCCGTGTGATTACGTAGCTTGAAGCGAGTATGTCTTTCTTCGCTTGTAGTTTAAATTCGGGCGCCTTTTGTTCGCGTTGCATGTGAATCATTGGCATGGGCACAGCTGCTCCGTATATATATTTCTGCAATAATTGTCTCGAAACCAGTCCTGGCTCTACCATTTTTTTTCATAACCTCCCCACGTTGCTTATCTTCCCTCCTCGGAGGAGGAAAAAAATGTGTTGGTGAATGTATGTATTAGTGTGTGTATATATATATATATATATATATATATATATATATTCATTCACATGGATATAGATATAAGGGAAAGGGATAGGATGTATTATATATATATATATATATATATATATATATATATATATATAATATATATACATACATATACAATGTATATGTGTGTGTCTCAGTCTTAAAGGGGAGGATGGGAATCTCCCTCTATCCCCGCCTTTGTTTCCCATGAATCGCACGGGAAGGTTATGAGGAGAGAGGGAGATTGAGGAGGTGGCAGGGGATGCGGGAGAAGGAGGAGGACGAGAAGATGACGGATGAGCCCGTAATTCTCGGACGGCGCGCCGCCCCGGAGGGATGCTAACGGATGAATCGGGTCGAAGCTTTTTTTAATTTTATTTCCACCCCCCCCCCCCCATACTAACCTCGACCCCCCCTCTCTCTTCTTCTTCTTTGGCTGAGCATCCACGGGCAAGCAACGTCCCGAATTCCGTGTTTATTCGATCGAGACGCTTCCTTTTACGCTTCCAAGACGGGAACAACGGTTTCAATATTTGGCAGAAATCCCAGATACGAAGAAACCTTACCCGTCTTCCCCGGCCCCCACCTCCCTCCAACAACTCCTCTCAATTCCGTTTCTCTCTATGGAAGGGAGACGTGAAGGATTGAGGATGGCGTGTGATTGACTCCCCAACCCCCCCTCTCTCTCTCTTTCTCACCCTCACGCCTCTTCCTCTTCTCCACAGTGGCCATGCAGCAGGGAGTCGGAAAGAGACGGAAGGAGAGGGGACGGCCCGGGGCGCACAGGCGACCGCCCGGGGCGGGACGACGTCGTCCACCGCGGAAGGAGCGGAAATCCAGGCAGATGGAGGGGCCAACGAACGGTAAGAGTGGAATTGATGCACCCGCTTCGTTTTCCTTTTCAGTTTTCGGGACTTAGAATGCTGTCACCGTAAGCGACAGTTCGGTTGCGGTAATCACTCACGCGCGGCTTACTTGTCGAGGATCTGCTGCATTACTCTGTCCCAAAATATTTTTATGTGTCACACCCGTGTTTTTTCCCTTTCCTGTGTATTCCAATATTATTTTTTAGGGGGAGATATAATCATGCCGTGTTTTTCACTTCTAAATCACTCTCATGCACCTTATATACTCATAGCTTACGTTAATCATGTAAGGGTGAATATAATTACTTTTGCTATGTACTCCGCAGTAAGGTATGTTTACACCATATTCATATTTCATTGGAAATGATGACATTTTGTGATGTCACTAGTAGCAACCCAAGTTGTTGTCCGTACGAAATCTCGATAGTTGTTAAAAATTTGTGAAACTCTTAGTTTTTCGTAATCCTATTTACTAAATAACGTATTTAAATGCGATTTGGAATTTTGAAAGCCATAATATGAAAATATTAATGGAATAATGCGTTTGACGATAAATATGCCTAAGTGAATAGAATGTGTTCACTTTATGAGATTCTAATTGATTTTGCCTTGTATGTATATATTCAGTCATCTTGAATGCAGGTTGTATTTCACTTAACTGGATCAAGGTATTTATGAACTCCCTGTGATGCGGTACTAATCAAATTTGCCTTCAATTGAAATGTCAATTGAACGTGCGCTGAATTTCCATCATTGAAATGGTTCCTTACATGGCTCTACTTATTTCGATAATATGGTGTCTTCATTAGATACAGCTAGCGTTAGTTAACTGCCTCCATATTGCTACTCGATCTATGTTTCTAATATAGAGAATATTTACGAAGTAGGCTGAAGCATGCAAAGGTTTATTTGGATTGCGCACATTGCGGATATTTTTAGTTTGTAACTCTTAATGTTAGTATCGTATCCTGTCATTCATTCCTGTGATGAATAATGATAGCTTCGAGCGAATGCGACATGACCGGCCCACACTCAGCAGCCGTTATGCCTTTAATCTAAAATACATATCTAGATTTATTCATCTCAGTAGCATAAGTGCAGATTTGGAAAAGTGCTGGTAATTACGTGTTGGCTCAAATCGGTTTATTTAACGACACGTGATATTCGTTCGTTGTATGCAATTTTTTAATGCGACGCCGTTAATCATGAGATGTTTTAGCTTTCCTGATGATAGAAAAGAATAGCCCCTTTCTCGCCTGATTAATACTCAATGAACGACCGAACCGAAAGTGTTGTCACCCCGGGTGCGCGTAAGTGCTGCAATTAAATTTATTACTCGATGACATATCTGTAGTTAGTCACTCAGAAATGACTCGTATCGCGAAATGAAAAAAAGATGCTGGAAAAAAGTTTTTTGTTTTCATCTAGTATATGTTGCTTGGCTTGGAATAGGTAAAAGATGAATGTTATTTTTTGCAAAACCATATCTATTTCTCAATCCAAAAGTTAAATGCGCAAATGGCATCCTCCTTAAAAGTATTGATATTAGGACAGTAAACGAATTTTCTGTGGTGCGAATGACTTTAGCACTAATCTATCGCACAATTTTTTCCTCGTTGAAGACAAATATTTTTTCTCTTCAAATCAATTCCATTTGAAATAGAAGTGTAGTTATTTTGATCCACCAGTGATCTATACTCCATTCTGCATTATTGATAGAGCTAAAATGGAGTCAAGGACAAGATGCAAGAGAATTAGGGGTCGAGCGATCGCCCCCACACCTTGACAATTTGTAGTTTAAGTAACTGAGGTCAGTTTTCCGATCCCCTCATGCTGCTGGCATGTAAATTATTAAGATGTGGGTAAGAAATATTTAAGTATTGAAACATCAAGGACAGTCAAGAAATCATCTTGTCAAACATTTAGGTTTTGTATTATTAGGACATATTCCAAGTCCTTTGGCTCTTCAAACAATGATGAAAGTACTGAAATGGTAACGACCTCTTGACCTCTGATGTCATCGGAAAGACCTGAGGTTTTTGTCCTCTATGTAGCCTCATTGGTGAGAAACCATTGTACATTTCTGGCCATTGGTACGTGAAAGAGTCGCATAATGTCAGTTTTGGGGTCCATTTCTTAAAGTTGAAGGATTGCATTACAAACTACTCAGCTTAATATAAGCAGGAAAATGGAGTAATTGCGTAAGAGCTTTCATTTTATTTCCTGATACATCTCAGAAACTACAACTATTGTGAATAAGTGAATGAGCCAATTACTCAAGACCGCGACACTGAAGCACAATTATCTCAGGTGATTATTACGAACATGTTATTGGCGTTTCTCCAAAATAATCATGTAATTATAGCATTGTGTACTGTTATCAATCCTCGGTCCAATGTTTCTCCATGTTTTTAATGATTCCTCTCTCAATTTTCCCTGGTTTGCGTTAATAGAATCGAGTAGTTAGGGACAAGCAAACGGTGAAATGAGACCCCTTTTAACAGCTCAGTGGTGCATATAGTGAACTATTGGGACAATATTTTTTCTAAAGAGTATTTGCAAACTTACCGAGTAATATTGAATTAATTATTTTTGGCTTGATGTAGTGATAGATAAAATTATCTGGTTTGCGTTAATAGAATCGAGTAGTTAGGGACAAGCAAACGGTGAAATGAGACCCCTTTTAACAGCTCAGTGGTGCATATAGTGAACTATTGGGACAATATTTTTTCTAAAGAGTATTTGCAAACTTACCGAGTAATATTGAATTAATTATTTTTGGCTTGATGTAGTGATAGATAAAATTGCAGCTAGGCTTATGAAAAATTATTTTAGCTACAATTGATCGATAAAAAGATCGCTTCTATAATAATGTATCTTCCTAAAATTAGCATCACTCTGATAACGGTTGCCTATGTTACGAGTTGCATTTCAACGAGAACCTATCCAATTAGGCTCAAATGCGCGCTTAGACCTACCCCTATAAATAATTTTCCGTCTGAAGAGGCTTCAAGCAGCTCCTTTGAAAATGTTGGGAGAAGACCTTCCTGCGTGCCTCTGGCATTTATTTTGTGAATACGAGAAAATAATGGTTACTTATGCAATGGAGTTATCAGCCATGTTCATATTCAACTTACGGGCCTCGGTGGCTTCTTGTTTTCAGAGAAATAACGAAAACCTCGTACCGGATAATTGCTTGTCGGCTAGGTGCATGCCCTCATTAAGAAAATTAATTTAGCCTTCTGTCATCGTTCATTGGTGTATATCCTGCTTCGCTATCTCTTAGGTTGGGTGCGCTATCTCAACTTCTCACGCTTTCATGCTGGCTAAATGTTTTGTTCTGCACTTCTAAGGCACGCCATGACATTTCCGCTCGTACGTGTACTAGTGCTGAGTCATATTTTCACAATGCTCGTTTTAGAGGATTTTTGTTCCGTATAGGTGTACGTACTCTGGATGAAGCATTCCGTTGGCCACGGTAATCCAAAATCGTGGACTGGTGCATATTAACGCCTCGTTGAAGGATATGTGGCACATTCGGGAAGTAGACATTAAATTAATACTTTAGAAATAGACGATTGTTGATTGAACGGACCATTTGCAACGTAAGACGTTTAAATGTCAATAGACTAACTTCGTCGAGTAGTTTCTAACATTAGACGAAAAAGTTCAGTTTTAGTTATCTTCGAGCTTAATGTAGTAAACGAATAATTTTGAACGAAATACTTATTTTGATTCCGAAAACGGCACAGCCGCAGCACATATTGTTAAAAAAGGTTTTGGGACCTTGGCCGGAGATATTTTCAAAGAAATCCATACGTGCACACGCAGGACATAACATAACACACATACCTCAAAACATATGTTGCGTTACAATCTAGTACTAGTGTGTAGCTAGTACTGATTCCTTTTGGATTAGCATATCGGATCCGCGATTAGTTACCTATCTACTGCCTATGATTTCACTGGAAGATTAGGCACCTGAATAATCGCGCAGCTTAGTTTACATCGGCGAAGTCTGAAGGCTTCATTCCGATTTGATCCCGGGCCCTCCGGTACATAGGAGAATGATGAATGCACTAGGCTACTACGCCTCAAACTTTGTTTTACGAGGGGTATTCCGTGAAGAGCGGTCATAAATCTTTTATTCCATAATTTTTATTACAAAACTTTAGTTTTATGCTGTCATGCATATGTGGTACAAGCTTCGTTGACTTGACTCCTGTATTGCGTCAGCGGCAACCGTTGAAAATTGAAACATGTTCAGTTCACCGAGGCCTGCTTCCTATATTTCATTTTAAAATCACCATCAACCTTTAGCTTTGCTCAATATTTGACGAATGATGATCCCAGTTTGTGCTTCGATATTGGTTTAAACTCATCCCCAGATTAATTCGGGTGTGTTCCTCCAATAAATCTCTCGTTCCGTTCCTGTTTAACAGGATCCCAGTTGTAAGTACCAAAGAAAACCCTGTTGAGCTCTTGAGTTCACGGGTGGCGACATTTATTCGAATCCTATGCCAGTTTCGTGACCATAGTTTTGATAAGGTCATCAAGTAATGTGCAGCACACTTGCTTTATTTTATTAGATTTGTGGGTGCCTCGACGGTGAAGGTCATTTCGCTTGCTTTATATGTGATAAAATGCACCTTCCGATTTGAAATTCTCTGGCTCCTGGATTCGTTATTCACGTGTACAGCAATTACTCATTCAAATCATCGTGAAGAATTATGGTAAATCACCAGTTACCATTTTGCTTGTCCATTCAGAGTTAGCTGAATCCAAGAAGTAGTCAAATTTGAATTTTTCAGTGATTCCTCTGAATTTATCAATTTGGACTTCCAACTCTCCAAAACCATGGGATAACTATGCTCCTTGAAATCTTATGGAGGTAAGCATATTATCTGTCCTCGGGCAGCATTTATGTAATTGTGTAGCTATTGGAATTAGAGAGCTGCAATGGTTACAGGAAACGTTCTGGAAAAACGCAAATTCTACCTACTTCTGTCATTTTCCACGTTTTTAGACCGTAGTGCTTTCATCGTCAATAATACGGTATTTATCTGGGATTTGTTTTTTTAAGAAAACATTTTCAAAACGTCAGGAAACGATTTGCTCCCGTGTTCCCGTACGATAATAATAAAATATGGAATAAATGAAGAGGAGTAGTAGTCGAACTCTCAAAATTAAGTTCTCGAAAAATATCTTTATGCAAACTTGTGCATTATTTTAAAGCTGTTTTTGTGTAATGACTTTCGTAAAAGTATTTGCTGTCTGGCTCTTGTCAATTGAAAACTGCATCAATATATAACTCCACTATGATAAAAAAATGATATCTAAAGGGGAAAGACCGTCGGTATGCCGTGTACTTGGGGTCTTCCTTCAAACAAGGAAATATGTGTACTTTGAACAAAACATTCATTTTCGAAGGATAGGCATAGCTATTGATTGTGTCTAGAATAATTTCTCCTCTAGTCCTTTCAGTGTTAACTCGAAACCCAAATGAGAATATGCAGTATTTTTATGTTCTCGTAACATAAGCAATAAAGCGTATTTTATCCCTCAATAAATAAGGTTAGGTATACGTATTTACAATTTACCGAATCTCTCTCTCGTGACTGTACATAACGCGTACATGCATACTGTATCAATATTCCTTTTACCTTAATGCTTTAACTATCTTATTTTTCATCCATATACTCGTATCTCTGAGGGGAATTGCCCGCGTTGCTATGACATTTTAACGTTAAATAGCGGTTAAAAAAATGTTTGGTCGTAATTTAAAAATCATTACGTCACAAAGTAGTGCAGATGTGGAAATTGTGTCGGGTTTTGGATGCCAAACGACTTCGATAATTCTATTTCTACTGGAAAATACTCAATTCTCGATTAACTCATTTCTGGCCGCGGCATTCTACCTATGAGATTAAAAAGGTCACCCAAGCTACAAAAGGAAACCACATTAGCTTAGATATTTTAGACTTTTATTTGTCATCCCAGTTCTCGCCGTTGCCTTTTTTATCCGTGAAATGATTTGCATTCAAAATTTTTTTTCAACGGTAAGCTATTTCGTGTGCACACGTCAGAGTTTAACTTATTTAAAGCTCGGCCGTCATTTCCAATTACAGTGTATATACGTTATCATTATTCTTTCCGTTTTCATGAATGGCTTCACTGGTTTCATCCTTGCTAACTCTTTTGTCAGATGATTACTGTTGGCCATCGATTTTCGCGGTTACATTTTCTTCGCATATTTTCCACGTCGCGACGTTCTTTCCGCCCTTGCGCTTCGTTATGTAATGAAAATGTGTGCCCTCGGCAGTGAAATGTTGGAATTGAACGCAGTGAACCCGCGGAATTGGGTGTTGAAACATCTGCGGCATTGAGTTGTACCAGCCATATGAATTCCATATGAATCTAATTGAAGCTAGTCATTTGAGCACTGTTTATTTAGCTCCATTCTCATCTCACATCACCTAGTATGTCCATATGTATAGTCTAAGGGCCCTCGTAACTAGTTGGCCATCGTGAACGTGCCCATTTGGCGGATATTTCGGCCACAAGCAATGGCCACTGGAAAAAAATATACGAAGGGAAGGTGATAAAAAGATAATATAATATTTTCATTCACGTTGGCGTTGTCGAATTAAAGCTGCTACTACTTCTACTCTCATTCTCTTGCCCAAAAGCATAGATTTCACATCTGCGGAGCGCTACGCTTCAGTGATTTTAAATTGACTTGGTCTGAATAGAGTATGAATTGAATCACATTGTTATAAAAAAAATCCAATTTTTCATTCGTAAATTTCTCAACAACCCTCGGATGAGTTGTGGGCTAGCCCATTGTTTATGAGAGTAGATTAATATGTGATCAACCGAGGAAGGGCTTCCATCCTTTCCGAGTTGATTGTTCAGGCCCATTCGCATTTATTCTCGATTGACTGACGCGGGCCTCTTCCCTGAAAGAAAGTGTCATTCAAGCGGAGCGGATTTTAATTCAATGAGGATTTGTTTGGCCTCAGCGGATGTGTTAATACTTTAGTATCTTAGGAAGGCCGAGGGCATTAAAAGAATAAAAACTTTTATTTTAAACCACGGTCGTCACGCCTGCCCAGGGTGGAAGAATCACAGATGATCGCGTAAACAAATGAATGATGACCAGCGATTCTCCCTACGTCGTGAGCCACCAGGTGTTCGTGAAGAGCTTTTAAATCGTATGGTTTCTCATTGTTCGGGAGCCTCGTAGGGGTGCTGATGCGTCGAGTTCAAGCAACCCTAGTGAGAAAAACGTGCGCCTGCCTGCCAGGCTCTCAGTGGAAGGTTTGTGACTCTTTTCCAGCGGACAGTGGAGGTAAACCTGTGAATCAACGACTGGAAAATTGAATATTATTATCATATAAATCTCGTTGCAATTAGGCAATTGTCCTGGTGGCAACAGTCAAGTCTGGTCAACGGTCACTCTTACAATGCACATACATAAATACACAAGAAGAATATATATGAGACAAAATGCTCGTCACAAATGCGACACTTTAAGATTACCAACCGCACCTTTACCATCACACAAGGGTTAGGCTCAAACCATGCCTCCAACGCTCGGTCGATCGCCGCACTCCGTCCAAAATCATACTCTCCTAAATCTCATACTACCTTGATCAAAAATTTCCCGGAATTTATTCAGAAAATTAAAAATACAAGTTTATTCATCTAAATCTATATTGTCCCCTTCAAAGTAATCCCCATCGACTGCAACACACTTATGCCAGCGCTTGATCCAATCCTCGAAACATTTTTTATATTCGGTTTTCGGTATGTCCATCAGTGCTTCCTGCGATTTTTCCATTACTTCCTCTCGGCTGCTAAAACGCGTTCCCCGTAATGGTTTTTTAACTCGATTGAACAGAAAGAAGTCACAGGGAGCCAAATCAGGTGAATTCGGTGGCTGTTGGATGGTATTTGTTGCATTTTTCGTCAAAAAATTACGAATAATGATAGCACTGTGCGACGGTGCGTTATCATTGGTGCAAAATCCACGAGTTTTCTGCCCACATTTCTGGTCTCTTTCGGCGAATTGCTTCACGCAAACGTCTCATAACGCCCAAATAATACTCTTTGTTTACTGTCTGGCCTTCTGGCAAAAATTCATGATGCACTACACCGTTGTAATCCATGAAAACCGTCAGCATTGCCTTCTTTTTTGACTGAAAACGACGTGGTTTTTTTTTGTCTCGGCTCATTTGGTGAACGCCATTCACTTGCCTGATGTCTGGATTGCGTGTCGTACTCATAAACCCACGTCTCGTCTCCAGTAATGATCCTTTTGATGAATGTGGGATCGGATTCAGCCTCGCAAATCATGTCTTTTGCGACGTCAACACGGTCTCTTTTTTGCATGAAATTGAGGTCTTTTGGCACCAACTTTGCTGCTACACGACGGAAACCCAAATCATTAACCACAATGTCTTGGGCGGATCCATAGGCAATGTTCAAGTCCTCCGCTATTTCTCTGATGGTTAATTTGCGGTTATTGACCAACATTTCTTTTACTTTATCAATTTTTTCACCGACTTTCGATGTCGATGGTCTGCCACTGCGTTCATCATCTTCGATTGACTCACGACCACTTCTGAACCGCTCGTGCCACTGGTAAACGACCGTTTTTTTTAGAGAATCGTTGCCGAAACACTTTTCCAACATTTCCAACGTCCGTGCGCCACTAAATCCGTTTTTTACGCAAAATTTAATACAAGTTCGTTGTTGCAAATTTAAATCCATTTCTGAAATTGTAAAAAATCGCCAACACACACAGAGATAGATGTACTCTTGGCTACGTAACTTTTGCAAATGTCAAGTTATGACACTAAGATTTAAAGGGAATATCAACAACAGATGTACCAATTTAACAAAAAAAACAGAACTCAAATCGGAACGATGGGAGCGCCACACGGTGGTTATTCCGGGAACTTTTTGATCAAGGTAGTTTACCTTTCAAAATCACGCACCGGTAACACATCATTCACTTTTATAATACAAATTGTGACGTCGTCCACATCACATACAAACAATATTTTTAAAAGTACATCAGTATAATAATCACCGGTCAATGGAGTTTATCACCCAGTGGCTGCTTTACGCTTATTATTAAAACTTCTAAAATTGAATGGAAAGGGCTCAAACAAATTTCCAGGCAGCTGGTTCCATTAAAAAATAGTCCTGTTTAAATTAGAGTATTTTTTCTTAATTGTCTTTTGCGTTCTTATTTTCATTTTAAAACTCTGGTCGTTTTTTCCCTTCAAGTTTGGTGTTTCTCTCTCTTTCCATAAATCTTCCCACGCCTCGTCATTTTTAACAATAAAAACATCGCGCCTAACCTACTCCTTTTTCTTTTATTTTTCAAACTCTCCCATTTCAGTATATCTAACATTTCCGTGACACTATTTTTTCTTTGTACCTTCGGAGTATATATCTCGCTGCCTTTCTTTGAACTGTTTATATATTTTAAATATGTTCCACCTTATATGGATCCCATTCTATGGACGAGTATTCTAGGATAGGGCTAACCAGTACCTTGTACACTTTTTCTTTTGTGGCTACGCTACTTCTTCTTAAATTTCTCATTACCCAATGAAGTACTTTAAATGCCTTCCGTGTCACATTATCTACTTGGGACTCCCCACCCAAGATCCCTAGTTAAGTAAACACCTAAATATATGCAATGACTGCTACACGGGGCTCTTTCTCCGAAGAGGGTGTAAATATCCTTTGGTGCATTCTTTTTATTTTAAAATTTTATAAGCTTATTCTTACTAGCATTAGTGCTCATATTATTATTTGTAACCCAGCCACTAAGGCGATCGATGACATTTTGTAGTATTACGCGGTAATTTACATGCTCTACCCGTGCTCTCACCGCGGAACATGTAGCTGAAGAGAAGATTGAGAATTCAGACTTACCGCCTGCGGCCCAGGACGGCATTAAAAACGACCCAAAAGCAAATTTAAACTGAAATAACTAAATACGAGCTTGGCCAGAGTTCTTCTTCCAAGGGATGTTGGTCAATTAACGAGAGAAAAATTGCATTTTTTGACAAAATGATTCAATTCTTACTCTATTCAGACTAAGGAAATTTAAAATTAACTGAAGCGTAGAGGTCTACAGTAGTGTACTCTAGCCTCGTAATTTAATGAACTAATGCGTTTTCTATATATGCGAACAACTATTTTCAGACGAGGACGGTGAGAGTAAAATAAATAGCAAAATATCTGGTGAAATCCTCGAAAACTTGCTGAATATTGCAACCTCTTCCATGGAACCATTGGATATCGATGTGATAAGAGTTTCTCAAATACATTGTCAAATAAGCCTACTGGTTTAATGATTCTCTTTTCCTTTCATTGTTAAAGCAATACTTTTTGAAAAAGAATGAATTCTTATATTTTAGATGCTATATTTTCTTCACTACTTATCAAAAACGGATATTATGATAGAAATATAACCTTAATCTTAAATAGCAGACGTATCCTTTATGACTTTACTGCTTTAACAGCTGATAGCACGAAAATCAACTAAGAATCTTAAGCTAACCAGCCATCGCTAGTGCTTGTATTTGGAGCGTGATCCGAGACTTCTTCTGCCAAAGAAATCCAGGATATCCGGAAAAGAAGTTCGAAAACCTGGTGTATCCCCTCACATGGTGCCAAATAATTTCAACCCAGATGTTGGCGTTAAATCTTTTCGCGGACAATACACCCGGGTTTTGTTGTTTTGCTCCTTGATTTCTCCTGACCCTTTTGAGCCGCTTTAGTCAATCCCGGAAATGTGGCAAGGTTGTTGGCAGTCCGCTTGAGACGCTTGGACCCCGTGAAGTTCACGGTTTCGCATTCCTGAATGTTTAATGCCGATTTACATTCCGCGCAATCCTCCTCCTAAACCCCCACCCATTCCGGTTTGAAGGAGGCGATCCCTTCACCCTCCATCCCTCCCTCCCAATGACTACGCACCCGAGAGCACAAACGTATAATTAATTTTTAAGTCTCGAAGTGAAATTCCAACATTTACCACTTTTATTATGCAAAGTTTTGAGTTCCCCATCGTTTTTCTGGATGCCTGCCATAACCTATCCCTCTCCCCTTCCCGCTCCACCTCACTAAAGATTCCTTTCTTTATTTGCCGAGAGACTGCATCGTTCCGTTTTAGCATCGCGAGTCCCGCGGGGTGGTGGGAGAGTCGCAGATGCTTCGGCGCTTGAAGAGGGGTGCGCGGAGTGACGTACTACAAGTCCGCTCATTGATCACGAGGTTAACGCAGTGCCTGCTCAAAATATTTCGGCGGTACCAACTTCATGGTTGGGTGTGTATGTGTGTGTGTTTATGCACTAACTCTGGGTGGCGCTTAATGCACTTTAGCGTTGCATCGTGGCGTCTGCGCAATTGCTGACATTTCTTATCCCCTGGGGAGATTTGTGGCTGACGTCGCTCTCGCGTTTTACGTGGAACGCGTTGCCGTACTTCACAGCGGCGAAATCTCTTTGAAGCGATGAATGGCTTCGAATTTAGCATACCGGTATACCAGAGTTGATTACGAAGGAGTCTGGTCGCGTGGGTTATTTTTGGGAGTTTCTTAAGGTTAAATGTTATTCGCACGGGTTATTATAGAGGGTTTCTCAAAATGAAACGAAATATTCTTCCTTATTAATTTCATATTTTAATTGATTCCGAAAGAGCCTAGATTTTGAGCTCATTTAGTCTTCATGCTTGCTTAAAACTTCGAAGATCAACAGGGGAACTAGAATTCGTTCGTTTAATATCTTATTAGCCTCTTTCCGTTGAAAATGAAATTTTTCATCGCTGCGAGACTACGTCGTCAAATATTTGAAGGTGAACGGCTTAGTATTTTTCTCTCTGGTTAAAGCGGCTGATTACAAGGGTTAAACGACCTTTTGTCGGCTCAGCATCGGCTATTATTATAAAACCACTTTCATCAGAGGCTATTCTTGAGACTGAGCGCAATCTTGAATGCGGGAATGGCTACTTCTGTACCTAAATGGTATCCTGGAAACTTATTGGTATCGTCCCCACTAGCTATGAAAGGCTCATAAGTCGTCGACATTACCAATTCGTGTGGTCGAAGGGTGTTCGCTTCTTCCTATCGTTCCCTATAATTGCCTCTGCATTATTTCTGAGATTAGCGTCTCCCATTGCCTTTATGCCGTATTTGTTCCCAAGTGTTTCTCAGTAGTTATTTTCTTCTCTCGTTGCGCTAAAATTACAGTAAGTTCAATGAGGTAATTCACTCTTAGCGGTTGCAACTACTGCCCGTAAGTGTACCTCTTTCACCCTTCCCATATGTTGTTCAACAATGGTATAATTATTTTATTTCCATCCACTTACATCATGACCTTTTAGATATGGATGTGAGTGGCAGGACTCGATTCTTCAGCTTTGTATTTATTTCATTTAAGGCATGAAGATCTTATATGAAATTCGAGTGATAAAAATGTGTGTCGGAAAAACAATTTTCGGCAAGCTCATCCTTTCTTTTGCTCTAATCGCGATTTCTGGTGGTGCGAAAACAACTTTTGAATTTCCCAATGTTCGTTTCATCTAACACATATTTTAACCGCGTGATCACCCGGTCAAGAAATATTGCACCATCCTAATTCTTTCAATAGTCTTTCAAAACTTTACTTTCGTCTGTCACACTGACTGACAAATCGATCCTCTGTGTTTTGGTCTTTTATCTATTCCGTAATTTACACTTTTTCCGAAGACTATCAAATTAATTGTTAAAGACTCAATACGAAATAACACATCCCATGCACTCTTATAATACTTTTGCCTGCCACGTGCCAAGTTACGGCAGGCTTTTTAAGGAAAACCCGCATATATTTTTAATGTGCCCCTAATAAAAACTCTGAAGTGAGAGTGACTTGGCGTGTTCACAGCAATTGCTCTTCCAACTTTTCTGTAGCAATATATTTGCATGAGTGAAACTTTTATTTCATATTTTGAGCCATCACTGTCCTCATACGCAACATAAAATGAGAGAACGAGCCCTTTTCCAGTGCATAAACTGTAATTTCCTAGGTGATTGATGGCAGCTTGTTGGTCTCAAGGAATTTTTTCGAGTAATTAACTACGTAGTAGGAACATTCCTCATTGTGCATTGTCGCACTCAGTCAATTATTTATACATCCTTGGAAAGAAAACTCGTATAGCGCCTGCCAACTATTTTGAACGAAAACTGTATGGCCACGATGTAATTTATTTGGTAAACACGTGATACGGGGAAGCCATCAATTTCTTAAACAGCCATTGGAAAATACGCTGAATTCAATGCAATTCTGAAGTTACGCATAAGCCGTATTTCCTTAAAGTATTTATTTAGAAATCTTTACCTTATTTATTGCCATGAAAAAAATTATTACTAAGTAAAAAGAGGTGATCAGATTTTATTATGCGGGTGAATTTAAAATGAAAAAAATGGGTACTTTGGAATTCATCATTTCTTAGTCCCGGTTTACCTAAAATGGATTTCACTGAAATAAAGTATTCCATTTAGTTAAAAGTATGAGCTAAAAAAAACGCTAAAAAAGTTATTTGCTACAAAGGAAAGTATGATTTCGTGCATTGAAAATTTGCATCGTAAATGCATTCATGGGTCGAAAAATGCAGTTCGAGGATTATTCTACCAAGAGTGCATAGAATCAGATCAAGTTGACCTTTCACGGTGGTCGCAAATTAACGCCCGTCAAGCTATAATCTTGTTTTATCTAGGTTATCGACGAGCGTCAGTGCTTCAAGCCGCCATGCATCATGGCGATGTGCCCTGTCACTTAGAACAGCGATTCCCTGGGAAGTTCCGCTTGGCGTGACGGATTACTGAATTTCTGTGCACAAGCTCAATTATAAAAATCGTTGAAGTTGATTAAAAACTTTTTAGCAGTGAAAATACTTTTTATTTCATTAAACTACGCTCCGATAAAGTTTTCTGACTTGTCCTGCCATGTTTTCACCATTAAATATATAAAGGTACCTGAAAAGTGGAAAGTAATCAATATTTATTTTGACATACTACATCCTTTGAGAAAATAATAATGAATTCCAATTATTTGATCCTTTGGATTCGTCATACTATTCCGAGGAAACCCACAAGTTCCCTTCAAATTTAAACTTGTGAATCAATGAATAATACAATGCGGAATAAAAAAGTGAGAAGCTTTTAAATACGGTTAATAACATCATTGTACTGATTTTAAAAAAATGCATTAAAATAAATGTACCCTGCAAGCCGCCGCTAGGGTATGTGGCAGGGGATTGATGTGATTCGAAATTATTTGTCGGTCAAGTAAACTGCAGAGCTGTTGTGAAGGAGACATCTCACGGTCACGTGAGGCATTGTCTCGTTCGCCAAGGGTCCGCAAAGTCTCTCCACCGCCTAGATGAGAAAACACGCCCCAGTTTGTGATTCCACGGCAAAAGGCATTGGAGAGAGAAACTATGATTCGTAAATGGGAGTGTCACACAAAGGAGTAGCATATAATCAACTACCCCTCGTACGAAGTCCAATTTTGGGGTTTGGGCTTTGCCTAGTCGTTATGGACTCTCATCCACAAGAGTGAACAATATACGTAGTCACTCTTAGTGTTCCTTTGCTTAATAGCGAGGCTCAATCCATCTCAGATGTGAACGAAAATGTTTCTTTCAGAGTCAATGGGAAATAAAAATTTCTTCAGAAATAATTGCGAAAAAAATGTTGAATGAAATTATTAGTCATAACGTAGCTCTTTGTTATCCGTTAACCATGCACTTGTAGTGTAGTGGCTCGCGCTGAAATAACGCGAAAACGCCCATGCTCATTACCAAATTTATTTCGTAACTTTGTTGATGTGTTTTAAAATGCCACATTGTTAAAGTTTTCGTAGAGATTTGTGTGAGAATCAATTCTACCAATACGTATTTCTATCATATCAGCTCACATAGGAGTGCTGGAAACCAAGGCATCTCATAGGCATTGATAAAGGACGATTTATCAAATGACTGCCGTCTCATAAAATAATTCAAAATCATTCGTGGAATAATAATTACGCCTGCTTCGACTGGTGATTTTGAAATCGTGATGAAGGGAAGGCTTTTTATAAGGTTTTTCAAAAGATTATAATTCTTGAAATGACTTTGTTTACGATATAAATATCCTTATTGTATGTCTATGGTTTCTCAAGCCCTATTCAATTTAAAATTCCTCTGATGATGGCTCCGTCAAAACTGTGAAACTGAATTGTAATCTGTTCTCGAGAACACAGTTAAATTCATTAACCTCACTGCTGCGGGAATATTGAATTGTAATTGACTTGACTGATGTCTAATTGACGTAGCATAAATTAGCTCTTGAATAAAAATGAAACCTCCACCTAGAGATTACAGTTGCCTATCCGATGGGCTGTTGGAGGATATTTAAAACAAAGTGTAAAAAAAAGAGTTGTAGGAAATTTCAGATTTTGACAGAATAAATAAAATTTTATTTTCATAATAATGAGTCATATTCACTAAAATTTTAAATAATAACGAGTTGAAAAAAATTTGCTGCCTATTTTCGCTTACGAAATAGTAGGTAGTTTTGGCTTAATGGGTATTTCCCCGAGCACATGTTTATGCTGAAATCCATTTATATGAACGAGTGACATTTTTGCTCATAAGAATACAGCATAAAAAAATGTATGCATATATTTTTAATGCTTTGAAAATAAGGTATAATAATTCAAGGATGAAGAATATACTATGGGAACGAACCTTTATATTTACAGTTCCTTAAAGGTTGAGTTGCTACTCCTGGCACCTTGTTGGCAATGATCTGACTGATAATCAACCGACAGAAGTCATTCAGGATATATACTGTGATGTCTCTAATGTTTGTTCAGTTTTCTACGTGTTTTTTTCAAATAATGACTGTGTTCAAGAGTGAATAAACTTATTGTTCACGTAAGTATTCATGTAGCCTCACAACTTGCGTAGGCGTGAAAAGTTAGATGAACTTTATGGGTAACAAGCTAACTTTTTCCTTCTGGCCTAAACAGATGTAAACCAAATTACGAGTATTTGGTGTGTGAAAAGATATAATATCATGATCAACTTACATTGGCCGCTAATTGTTCAAATTCTATGAAAGTCACTTGATATGTCGTGTAGACTATGCTATCTGATTGGACGGTGTATAAAATACAAACTGTTCATCTTTTTAGGATAATGCACGATAAATTCGGAAACTCAGTCCTTAAACTTTTTAGTCGTGGTCATGAAAGATTCTATTCTTGAAGGCTTAAAAATTGAATATTAGTGAGATTTCGTCTTCTGTGGCATTAACTTTCCTTGTCCTGCTCAAACTTCTTTTACTATTGCTATTCTATTAATTTTCGTGAACACATAGGACTTTGAAATTCTAACATTTGAGGTTAATCAATAGTGTCAAGCCAAAACTAGTGTTGACGATGATTAACGGCGAAGGAATTCTTATTCGGTTCCGAAATTTTGTGAAACTCGCTTTTACGTGCTTGTAAATATTTCGTGTGATACTCTTTCCTGATTCAGCACACTTCACTTGCACTGACGCCCTCATGGTAAATTTCAGGGCGAGCCGAAGTTTTTGATGTATTTCCGTCACGCTCCTCATTCGCTTTTCTCGATCTCCGAAAGTCGGACAAAGTCGGATTTTTTCCCCTTGTCTGTGATTCTTTTGCTTTTCTTGACGTATCGATCAGAAGGGAAGAACTTTCAGTAAGCGCAAACGAACACAGAATTTTGAGTCGAGGTTTAAAGAGACGCCTCGCCGCGGCTCTTTCCTACGAACTCCTCAACTGCTGCCGTGTTTCTTTTTTTAACTCGGGCTGTTCGAACTTACAAGTCTTTATTTGGCGTTAGAATTCCATGTGCACCGCTCTACCGGGGTTTTCGTTAGCTGTCGATACTAGTGTATCTCTGTCTTCGGCGTCTACGGCAACGATTACATCGTCTACAGACGAATCGAAATTGCAGGCTGGTATTTTATCGATGATTTTTGAATGAAAAAATGATCGCTCTCTTGATTTATATTTTGTGTTAGTATAAATGCCTTATGATAAATTATCTTTGTTGTTCGTTTTCCGAAACTCTTAAGTAGCAAATCAAAATCAAATACACGTGACTCTTCAAAACGGGAAGCACCGGTTCGTCGAAAATAGTGTCTTCCTTATCTATGCATTGGGAACAGATAATTGAGAACGTTCATGGAAAAACTAATTTATAGAGAGTTTCTCTCTCAGATCACTCAAGTGGACGCAGCCTGTGGGTGGAATTGGCTTAGCCGAAAATGCTATCTCAAAAATAACTACATAGTTAATCTTTCAGCACTGAAGTTCGAGAAAGCCCCCCCCAATAATTTTTTAAACAGGCCCTACCTAGTGGAAGAGTAGAACCAACGTTTGACGTCTTTGAGCAATACATATATTTTTAGATATGTTAGTGCCCTGCAAGCCACCACTAGGGTGTGTGGCAGTGGGTGAATACACACCAGATTAATTTGAACACGAATATTTGACTCTACCACGGTCGGATAATGTTATTCTGATACCTTGTCGTTCGTGAAAAAATATGGCATCTTAAATTGATCTGTTCTGCACTTAATAACAAATAATACATTTTCAACTTCTCTGCTTTTAAAGAGACATCCTTCCAATTTATGTATAAGATTTGATCTTTTTTTACCCGACCATTCACAAAGTCTTAAATCGAACCCAGGATATTTTTGTCTATGCCACATGCTTATATTTTTGTGAGTAGTTTATTATGAGGTACTTTGTCAAAGACTTTCTTAAAATCTGGGAAAAAATGGGTCCAGTGGAAAATTGCTCCCTCCCGAAATAAGAATATCACGAACAAAAAGCTCAGGTTGTGTGTTGTGTCCTTTGTGCTTGCACCGAGATTTTATCCTTTCCCCAACTCCCCTCACTCCACCCACAATAAGTTACAACAATGGAAATAGGTACGTATCATTCTTATTATTTGAAGAAAAAAAAACTATTGCGTTTTATTTTAATACGTTAAAATTTCACCTTAGTTCGCCTAAAATTAATTATTGATAAGTTTACTTCTTTCTCACAAGTAGTGTGACCAAATAAAAAATAATGAACGCTTCGTTGACGTGAACTGCGCTCACCGGCATTCAGCAGTTCAACCGACAGAAACACTCAATTCCCGGTCGTACGGTAAAACAGTCAGAATGAACTGAAACCATTAGTAGAATAATGATGCTTTGGGTTTCGCGGTATTGCTCTACCGCTTTGACAGATCTCTCCCATTGATCTTCTACGTTCTTAACTGCTGCTTAAAATATATCACAACTTATTTCCCTACTCCGCCCATAGGATCCCTAACTTTGTGCATGCTACTAGCTTAATTAAATGGGGGGAAAATTTTCCTCGGTTCATATAGCCTCAGTGTGTGGGGCATGGGAGTAAAAATGTGGCGTTTCTTTTGGTACGTAATAATTATGCAGGTTAATATTCGTTCTAAGAATAAAATCATTCAACAAAAAGTTCGATGGGCAGCTTTGGTTCTGAATTTTCGTTGTTATTAGTTTTTGCACTGGGGCCAATGAGATAACTCGCACTGTTAGGTTTTTATGTAGAAGAAACTAATTCAGTTATATTTTTTAATTTAGTACCCTGCGGACCACCGCTAGGGCGTGTGGCAGGGAATGATTACACACCAGACTACCCTTGACCCAAAACAAATTTCCTCTTGGTGTGCTCGGACAAATGTTATTTTATTCTGCTCCCTTATAATTCGTGGGAAAAAGACATCTTAAATATATCCGTTCCTCACTTAATCTCTCGAATTTTATTCATATGATCTCTTCTACTGTAATACGATCTACCTTTTACGCAACGCGTATAACCTTTGCTTTGACCGTGCCTTTGTTTTCTTTGGACGTCTATGAAAGATTTTTCACGTCGAAATACTACAATGGCGAATAATCGAGCTCAATAATAATAATAATTACAAGTATCGTTCTGTCGAGTTAGAAATTAAAGTTCCAATCGTTTTGTTTTGGGTGGCGTGGTAGTTTTGTGAGTGGAGCATTAGACCGACGGATTCCAGGGTGTAAAATTCGATTGGTGCCTCCGAACTCCACCAAAAATACGTGCTTTTCTCAGTACTAGGACTTCCTGGGAAACTGCAAGTGGCAAAATGAAAGGAACTGTCCCTCGAAGCCCGGGGCGTGTGAATCTCACACGCCCGGTGTCATAAGGCTTGATACGAGATGATCTCCACCCTCACCTATAGGAGTAACCTTCGCTTTGAGGGCGGGTTTTCATCATCCCAAGTGGATGGAGTGTACCTATAAATTTCCTTTGAACGTGACACCTCTCGAAGTGTCGTTGAGAGACGGTGAAGTGAATAAAAATAAGTTGGGGCCAATATGCGATGAAGGGAGGCGTCTACGAGGAAGGGGAGAATTTCGGAGCCATTATTTGAATAAGGAGATGACCAAAGAAAGGAAGGTGGAGCAATGGCGAAACCCGGGATTTCACCGGGCGTAGCTATTTTATTATTATTATTATATTGTACACTGCAAGCAACAGCTAGGGTGTGTGGCAGAGGGTGATTACACTGCTGACTACTTATGATACGAACATCTACAACTTAGCATTCAAACCGTCACGACTGCATGTGACAGAAGTCGTCAGGGCACTAGCTATTTTAGTGAAGTTTAGTGACATTCCGGATGCTCAAATTGTCGTAAGCTATACTTTCTAACGTTGTGGTCTCGAATTGTGTGAGAGAAAAATGATTGCATGCATCAAATTGACTCGATAGTCAATTTCACTTAACTTCGAACAGCAGTCGCGTCTATCAGTGTTATACGCCACTATAATTATTCCTTCCGGGTCAAATTGGAACTCGAACGATTTATACCTTTTATCCAAAAGTTCGAGCCGCACGGGTACTCTTCGTCTTCGCTTCCGGAGCCTGCCAACGCAATTCGCCTATCCATTCTGAAAATCAGTTGAAGTCAACTGGGAAACTGACCGAGAGGTTATCATCAGTGGAACGAACAGTGGAATAGTGATTTTTTACCCAGCCATCATGCTCGCTTTCTACAACACCACGCCTGAATTTACACTGTTGAAAGCGTAAGATATCCCCTCACCTCCGATCAAACCCGCAATCGCACTTGCGTCTGGGAAGTCCATCCTCAGAAGAAGGAGATGGTACACCACCCTATGTAAACCGTACCGCCGTCGACTTCCTCTCCCGCGCTTCTCTTTCCCCCGTGGGAGGCGACGGCGTCCGTCTCAACACCGCCCCCTCGAGCCGCCGGTGGCGCCCACCCCCACCGCCCTCCTCTCTTCCCCGCCCCGCCGCTGCTACCCACTAATCCCACGCCCCGTCCTCTGCCCTCACAGCGCTGCTTTGTTGGCTTCCCCGGCAGCTCACGAGTCTTTTATTTTACTGCGGGAAGGGGGGCGGCAGGGCGCCGTCGCCAACCCTTTAGTGATCAAAACGTGCCCAGATTGAGGGTCACGAAGAGTGAGTGTGTCGGGAGTGTGTGGGGAGGGGTTTCCGTGGGGGTGGGGAGGGGAGGTTGGTATGGCGAGGGTGGTAGGAAGGGAGGGACAGGGAGGGTAAACGGTACATTGCGGCCGGGACGCCAAGGTTACAGTCTCCGGACTTCTGTCGTCCGGACGCGGTGCGAGATGGGGGAGTGGGAGATGGGGACGGTGCCTTGCTTTTCTGCTCCGCTCCCTCCCAGCGTTGACGCCTCGTCTTAGGTTCCCGGTTACGCCCCCTCTGCGGTGTCACCGCCCCACTAGGCAGTCGAGTATGTGTGTGTTTGTGTGGGACGGCGGGTGGAATGGAATCTAGGATTGCCCTCGCGAGGCATGCGTAGCATTCCCTCCCCACTTTCCAGCCGCGCAGCAGTTCCCGTGCAACTGAGTTGCCGACTGAAAAAAATAATCCACAAATATTTTACAAGAACGTAGTGAATCTGACATACATTAGGATGGAGGGTGGTTACTCTGGATAAAATGTATTTCGGTAATAATTTTATCCCTAAAAATAATGATGTGACTTGACCAGGTGATGGCTGGTGAGCGCACACCCTTGTAACAGCTTGCGAGGTATTATGTAGATGAGTACACGAACTTTTCAATGAGGATTAGCCTGTAGTTTTGACCTTCCTAATTAGAAGTAATATAGTCAGGTTTTTAGGAGTGAAAACGGAATAAGGCACGGACTTGACTGCTATTTCACTGCTACGCTTTTACGCCCCTTATTAATTAATTTTAATGTGTTCACTTTAATGCCTCGCATGGCAATACATCACTTTTCGGCGTCAGTTCTCATAATTGGCCGAGGTGAATAGTTGATGGTTCCAATGGTGATAACGATGATAAGTAGTCATGAAAAATGAATTAATTTAAGCATCAATTCGCCTAAACACCATATTAATTTCACGTAGGGATTTGGTAACAAGAGGGGATCTTTGGTGGCAAATTTTGTCTCAGTTTTGAAATATTAACATTTGCATTATTTCTCCTCAATATTTTAAACCAGATCCTAACTTAACATATGCGCACAGTCAATTAATTAATTTCGTTTCTGAAAGCTACACTCTTGACATAAACGTCAAAGTAAGACTTGATGAGTTTGATCATTGTTATCACCCCCTGCCACACATCCTAGCGGTGGCTTGCAGGGTACCAAACAATCCAAAAAAGCAAGGTACAAACTGGGGGAAAATCCTAAATATCCGTGATCCTTAACAGCAGATGAACTCATCGTTCATCTGGTTACTCCGTTGCATACTCTTTTTGAATTCTTTCTATTTCATCATTGTCGCAATTTGATAACAATACTAAGACTGGTGCAACTCCCTCCTCCGTTTTCTTCTCGACAAAGTGTAGCTTCGTCCTTTATTTTGTAGCCCCTAAAGTCAAATCTCTCAAATATTCCTCAAATGTTTATTTGTTAGTTTTCCAGTCCGAGTATTAATAACTGAAGCTCTTCGTCTTTTCTAGTCTCTTCCAACTGCAGCCACCTTTATTTCTTACTCTTCATCAAATCTATTGCATTCTGAATGCTTCGCATTCGTTCATTTTTGCTGCTTTGCCTCAGATTTTCGTACCTTTGTGTCCTTTTGGTGGATTCCTTTTGATTTTACTTTCCATCGCTGTACTTTAAAGTGCATTTTGTCTGATGAAGAGGGCCACTAATGCTGTTTGTTTCTTTTTCTTCGTCGGATGGCCCTAATTTCTACTTTTCTCATGGCATCGTCGTACATATATCTCATTTTCTTCGTTGGCATGGATCGTCTCTAACTCCCTTCCTTAAAGCTTTGACCGTTGATCATTACTTGGTCTGCTTCCCAATTTTTCTCAATGATTCAAGCCCATGAGCCGACGAGTCAAGAGAATCAATTCTTGTCTAATATGAACCGGGAGTAATAATATGTGCATTGTATATGAAATCCGTAGTGGCTTGTAATGCACACAAAGAGTTCATGTTCTCTACGATACTTTGAAGAATGATCAGCAGGTATCTATCGACTTGGTACTCTTCGTAGATCATTTTCATTGGGAATTCACATCACTATTTAATCTATGTATAAATCGAGGAGCTAAATGTAAGTTGTACATTGACGTTGGAGACCATTTAGAACAGGCAAAGCAGTCCGCCTATCTTGGAATAGTTTAACAGAAATGGACTAGCCCAAAATACAACTTATTATTAGAAGCAGTTGTCTGCAGGATTAGATTATGCTTTTGATGAACCTTGTACGTACACGCTACTGTGCTTCTAAGCCCTAACTAGCATGATACCAAATATATTTAGATTCCCATAGTATATTCTTCCCTCCCTCTAACTCACTTTCCCTCTATTGCCATCTTCACCATCTCTTTGCCTCTCAGTGTCTCCTGCACCAACTGTCGTGTCTTACACAAATTTCTCCCGACAACTTTCTCTGTTTCCCTACCATACCTAGAACTTCATCGTTTTTTCCTTTATATTCATTTATTTTTTACATTCTTTTCCACGCCCATATCTTCATAAACTCCTCTCCACTCATCTAAACGCCTCCAATCTATGGTTATCCTGCTGTCTCAACGACTATGTTCCTGAACAATATCAAACTCGCTCCATATGAATGTATTCACTGGTCTTTTTCTTACATCACTAATTAAGGCGGCCGTCATTTACTCCCTCCTCTTTGTAAACACGTCTTTAGCTAACGCAACTCATCTTGTGAGGTCCCCACCCTTCTGCCCACACTCATCCGAACACTTTCCAAATACATGAACGAAGAGAAGATTTAAAGGAAGAGATTCGGTAGGCAAAGAAGGCTTCATAAAGATGGAGAAGCGATGACATAAACAATAATTAAAGACGTAAAGAAAAAAATAAGTGAAAACCTTCACACAAAGATTACTTTAGTGCGTCTCGGGTTGTCGAGGCAAGTGAATTTTGAGATGTGGGTGTGTGTAGGAGGGAAAAACTGAAATTGACGGGAAGAAAAATAAACGAAGGAAGTATGAGCATGGTAGGGGAAGAGAAGGTTTTTAAGAGATAAAAGAAGAAGGCATGGAAAATGGATGAAAGACATATTCAGTGACAATGGAATGTTTGAGGTTGTGATAGAGGGGAGAACGTTGCGTAAGCAAGGAAGGTCTCTTGGACGGAATCGGGAGCGGTGTGGCTTATAAAGTTAAGCAGTAGTTAATTTCCGGTCCATGTGTCTCTTTGTTTTTAGAATATTGTTAACAGTCCAATACTTGTATAACCCGAAACTAGCAATCATAGGTAAGGGTTATGGCTCATCCTGATATCACCTTTAACTCTTTTTGAGTTCCCTCCAGCACGTCACACGATATGCTTGTTTTCACCCCGCTGGTCCGTCGTGCGTGAATCCCCTTCCTTCGCGCGGAGTAGTATCACTTCGGTGGGAACAGTATAAGTAAGAGGGCGTCGGCGGTGAGCGGTTGGTGAGGTTTTTCGGTATGGAGGCCGAAGCGAGATACTCCCTGGCAGACGGACCCGTGCCGCCCGCGAGGGCCGTAAAACTCAATAGCATTATGGCTTCGGCGCGCTTTTTTTTCACGACCCCCTCACTTAACACAGTGTGAGACAAAGGAGGAGGATAATTTGAAACGTTGATGGCGAGGGAAGTTTGGAAGGCTTTCCAATATATCCGCTTTTATGAACTTTGCCGATGGCTGTTATTCCTCACGGATGCGCTTGGGGATGGAAAAAAATCGTTTCTTCAGTAATGATTATTGTGAGGTATTACAACTTCTTTCCCCTAGGTTGCACACCGACATACAACCTTTTGCTCACGTTTTGGCCTTCTAGGAGTGAAGAGAATTAAAGTCAACGGTCGTTTAACTTTGACTCGGGCATTGCTTTATTTGTCTTCCGGTTTTTAAAAAAATGCATTTTAAAAAAGATTGTAATTCATAGCGATACGGCTTCAAAAAATGACTTGGATGGTTTGCCAGCACGAGTTTCTCCCGCGTGCATATGACGCGACGGGATACAAACATTGGATGCATTTACGGCTTGCTTTATTGCTTGTTTTAATTCGCTGCTTAAAAACTTCCCGTACGTTTAGCAAGTTATAGACTCGTGAGGCTCTTGGTGAGGGAAGTTATTCTTATGATGCTTAGATTCTTTTGCAAAACTTACCGCTTTCCGCAGTCTCCGAGTTATTTTTTAAGAGCGCACATCATTTTAGTACAATGAAATGTAAGCCTTGATAAAATACGCAGTACCATGGATATAATTTTTGTTAGAGCAGGAAGAATTCCATTTATGATTCGGCGCACTGACGTTGTTGCGACATTTTCAATATTAATATGAAATATTACTGATATGATTTTTATTCTCAATTCATAGATTTATTATGATTTTATCACGAATGGTCTGCATTAATCATTTAAATGCAACACAAAATAAAGGGTAAAGTTAACTTAAAAATGGTAAACACAAAAGTTCTTGTCTTCGGCGTAACTTTATGTAATTTGCAAAACATATTGAAATGAAATTATTGACTTTATAATTCCACGGGAATGTGACGAAAGAAATGACATTACTGACTTTGTAATTCCAATGGAATTACAAAGCCGATAATTTCATTTCATTTCAATATGGAAAGCTCAAATTAAAGGAAGTGGAACTATTTTTTATTTGATAGCATAGTGGGCGAGAATGGGGATACCACTAAGAACACATTAGTGGAAGAATTATAGTAAAAAAAGAAACATTTAAGGAAAGGGTGAAGAATTGAGGCTTAAAAAAATGTGTTTTAGTGTAGTCCAGGAACTGAGACCTCGAGGAAAGATGATGAGGGTCCATGTGATTGGAGAATTTTCAGATGTGGGTGTGCAGAAGGATGGGTAAAATACGTGAGCTGGATAGAGGGGAAGACTAAGGAAAGAGTGATAAATATATCCAGGGAAGAGATGAAGTAAGTGGATGAGATCCGGTGAAACTGGAAAATTCGGTGGTGGAGATATTTAGAGCGGAATGTTTTAAGTTTTTATGAACGATAAAACGGTAGTTCAGTTGGTAAGAGAAAGTGATAAAATGTAGATTTTGAGTGATATAAAGTGACGTAGAATAAGAGAGAGGTCAAAGAACAATATAAGCAAAAGAAAAAGTGAGGACAATCGGAATTGAAATATGCCATGTTGCGTTATGTGGTGGTTTTTCAAGTACGTTGATTATCTGTTTTATTATAGTAGAATAGCCGTTATATAAGAATATTCAAGTATCATGACTATCAAATGAAAAGAGACCAACTCTGCCCAAGAGACATCGTACCATGCTAGTTACGTTATAATCTAAATCTGACCAAATTTATCTGGCTCAGTTTTTACGGCCACGATTTAAAAGGAGCTGTGCCGAATTAGCGATCCCTCCGCAATCTCAGTGAAAATATATTGCATATTGATTGGGGGAACAAGTATTCTGTTATTCTCGGAATAGCGATGAGGTTTATGGTCGGTTGGTTTTTATAGTCATTTTCATCATTTTCACTTGGTATAGAAAAGTAAAGCAAAGTTTTTAGTTTCCATAACTTCGAAAACAAATTTAACCGGGCGCGGAAATTGCCTCTAAAAAGAAATTTATGGGGAATCGTTTGAGTAGCGTTTCGAGGAAATGATTTTCAGTACCATCGGGCTGATTTTACTATTATGAGTGAGCTAAACTATTACGGATTACATTGGCGTTTTACATGCCATTGCATATCTACGCATCGTAAATTGAATGTGTAATTCTCTGCTCTTCATTTGAAGCGATTGATATTTACGCAAATGGTTTCTTCCCCGATTGGAAGTTTTTCTTATTTTTATAAACTATCGTTTTCCTTTATTCGGCTTTGTCACTTTAATTTTTGACTCCGACCGCTACCACCTATGGAGTTCAACTTTTGAAATAATGTCTTTTTGGTCTTCCATGCGACAAAAAATGGATCAAATGCACTAAAAGATTGAATTTTTGTTACGATTATTACCATAACTGCCATAAAATTACACTTCTTCGTGAAAATCCGTTTATTGCTTCATTTAGCTTAAGACTCGTAATTTACTCTGGAAAAAGAATCACTCTTTACCAGGTATTATCAATGAAAATCATGAATGGGTTAATCCAATCGTACGGTTCCATTGGGCCTTGCAAAATCTTTCTGTCGAGTAAAGGGCGCGCGAAGTGAGGTGATTATCCTTTCTCTAAAGGATATAATTTTAAAAAGCATAACTATTAGAAAATAGAGAAGAATATGTTTTTAAAATTATCCCAGGATACAATACTTTTTCCGAGACGCAAAATTCATTTTCCACGAACGATAGGGGATCATAATAACATTGTCGACTGCAGTAGGGTCATGTTCGGGTAAAATTATTCTGGTGTGTATTTACCCCCTGCCATATGGTGGCGGCTTGCAGGATATATATATATATATATATATATATATATATATATATATATATATATATATAGTATATATAATCCGCAACCTGTACATGTCTCAGACTGCTCAGGTGCGGGTGGGAAACGGGGAGTCAGGATGGGCAGTGTTAGGAAGGGGTGTAAGGCAGGGTTGCCCATTATCACCGTTGCTGTTCAACCTGTACGCAGAGGAAATGATCAAAGAGGCATGGGAAGAACTGGAGGTAGGAATGAAAGTGGGCGGGGAATTCGTAAAATCAGTTAGATTTGCTGATGACCAAGCTTTAGTTTGTCAGTCAGCCAAGGGGCTGCAAGCACTGCTTAGTGAATTGGAAATTCAGTGCGACAGGTATGGGATGAGAATCAATATTAATAAAACAAAGGTTATGCGATTTTCTAGAAAGAAAAAGGCCAAGCTTAACATTAAAATAGGAGGGCAAAAGCTAGAGCAGGTAGAACAGTTTACGTATCTCGGTAGTGTTTTGGACCAACACGGTCAAAGTAGTAGGGACGTAAGGAGAAGAATTGCGCTAGGCAAAGAGGCTTTCACAAGGAGGAGGGAGTTGATGACAGGGACTTTGAGTAAGGATGTTAAGAAAAGACTCGTAAAAACTTTGATTTGGAGCGTAGCTATGTACGGTGCGGAAACGTGGTCATTGAAGCAGGGGGATAGACGAAGATTGGAGGCTTTTGAAATGTGGGTGTGGAGAAGAATGGAGAAGGTGAAATGAACAGAGAAGAAAACAAATGAGGAAGTACTTGGTATGGTGGGCGAAGAGAGGGGTTTGTTGGGAGCAATCCTATGGAGGCAGGAAAAGTGGATGAAGGGGGTGTTGACCGGCAGTGGGATGTTGAAGACTGTGATAGAGGGTAGAATGTTGGGCAAAAGAGGAAAGGGAAGAAACAGGATAGAGATGTTGGACGGGATGAAGGGAGGAAGAAAGTACTCAGAGATGAAGAGGGACCTGATATAGAGTAGGATGATGGATTTTGTGTTTTGTTAGGAGTAATAAAATATTTGTTTGGTAGTTGTGTCCATCCAAAAACCTACCTTAACCGGTAGATTACCTTAAAAAAAAAAAAAAAAAATATATATATATATATATATATAAATCAATAAAAACCGTAAGAGAGAAGAGGTGAAAGTAGTTAGCTACTGATGGTATTGGTTGGAGTTTGCTCTAGGGGCGTCAGTTCGCGTCAGATGTCCAATTATAGAGGCCAAAACAATAAAACGAATTTCCCGTTTACAGTATTTATGGTAAGGACCAAAAGCTAAATTGAAGGTTTTGCGGTTAAAGGAACTTAGGTATTCACCTCAATACCTCTATTTCCCCACATATATTGTATTCCCTTAACTCCCTTTTTCATCATCATCCTCTGCCGCACGGTTTAAGATGCATATTTAGTTCTGCTGCAACATCTATGGTTATCTACTTTTTTAAATCTCATATATTAAAATAGATAGGTTATGCTTTATTTTCTCAATGTGTCTTTCGAGAAAATGTTGATCGCACTGTTTTAAACTATGTAATTGTAAGAAGGTTTTTTTCATTGAATTTCTCTTCAACACGATAGACTGCAGAATGACAAACAGTAGAGGGATACGTACAGCTGGTTATATAACGTTTAGAGGCCTTCGGCCGACTGGGTCTTTCAAAAATGCATTGGTACATCTTGCCAAGCATAATTCATACTCATAGATATGTTTATGATGGTATGTAATGTCAACTAATCACATGACAAACTTTCTTATCTATCATTAAATATATTTTTAAGAGGACCGTCCGGTTAGGGCAATACAAGACTTATACTGTACATACTACCTTAAACAAAAAGTTCCCGGAATAACCACCGTGTGGCGCTCCCATTGTTCCGATTTGAGTTCTGTTTTTTTGTTAAATTGGTACATCTGTTGTTGATATTCCCTTTAAATCTTAGTGTCATAACTTGACATTTGCAAAAGTTACGTAGCCAAGAGTACATCTATCTCTGTGTGTGTTGGCGATTTTTTACAATTTCAGAAATGGATTTAAATTTGCAACAACGAACTTGTATTAAATTTTGCGTAAAAAACGGATTTAGTGGCGCACGGACGTTGGAAATGTTGGAAAAGTGTTTCGGCGACGATTCTCTAAAAAAAACGGTCGTTTACCAGTGGCACGAGCGGTTCAGAAGTGGTCGTGAGTCAATCGAAGATGATGAACGCAGTGGCAGACCATCGACATCGAAAGTCGGTGAAAAAATTGATAAAGTAAAAGAAATGTTGGTCAATAACCGCAAATTAACCATCAGAGAAATAGCGGAGGACTTGAACATTGCCTATGGATCCGCCCAAGACATTGTGGTTAATGATTTGGGTTTCCGTCGTGTAGCAGCAAAGTTGGTGCCAAAAGACCTCAATTTCATGCAAAAAAGAGACCGTGTTGACGTCGCAAAAGACATGATTTGCGAGGCTGAATCCGATCCCACATTCATCAAAAGGATCATTACTGGAGACGAGACGTGGGTTTATGAGTACGACACGCAATCCAGACATCAGGCAAGTGAATGGCGTTCACCAAATGAGCCGAGACCAAAAAAACCACGTCGTTTTCAGTCAAAAAAGAAGGCAATGCTGACGGTTTTCATGGATTACAACGGTGTAGTGCATCATGAATTTTTGCCAGAAGGCCAGACAGTAAACAAAGAGTATTATTTGGGCGTTATGAGACGTTTGCGTGAAGCAATTCGCCGAAAGAGACCAGAAATGTGGGCAGAAAACTCGTGGATTTTGCACCAATGATAACGCACCGTCGCACAGTGCTATCATTATTCGTAATTTTTTGACGAAAAATGCAACAAATACCATCCAACAGCCACCGAATTCACCTGATTTGGCTCCCTGTGACTTCTTTCTGTTCAATCGAGTTAAAAAACCATTACGGGGAACGCGTTTTAGCAGCCGAGAGGAAATAATGGAAAAATCGCAGGAAGCACTGATGGACATACCGAAAACCGACCGTAACTTTTGCAAATGTCAAGTTATGACACTAAGATTTAAAGAGAATATCAACAACAGATGTACCAATTTAACAAAAAAAACAGAACTCAAATCGGAACGATGGGAGCGCCACACGGTGGTTATTCCGGGAACTTTTTGATCAAGGTAGTATACTATCCACGCTGAAAATGATCTTGAACTACTATGTTCAAACAGGCACATAAAGTAAAAGACCTAGCGACTTTCTTTTTGCATGCCTTATTGAAATATATTGGCGCGCATTAATTTAGCTTTACTTTGAATGACAAAATTTGGCGAGGGATATGCGAGAGACGAAGAATTGTATCCTTCCTATGTTACTCATGCTGGGTTTAATGGTACTTAGACTTAATGATGAAATAATAAAACGCCTCGGGATTATATTCTTGGTGTAATGATCGCAAAAGTTGATCAATTTAATGTAACGGCCTGTTTGGGTGATTAGAGGGAAATATCAATTTTTATCATGCGCATCTATCGTTGATGATCGTTAGAAAAAGAAATGGTTATGGAAATGGGGATGTTGTTGGAACAAAATTAATGGGCGTTTGCGTGATAAGACTGTACAATCAACTTTCATCGTTCTTTCAAAATTGATTTATGATAATTAGATGCGCTATTTAAGATTGTCAGAGCAAGTTTCCTCAAATGTAGTTGAGTTTAACCGCTTCCCTAAGTGAAATTTGCTATTTGTTTTGCAGTATCAACATTGCCATTATCATTGGCTTGGTTTGACTAGGCTTCAATTGAGCATATTTCTAAGGGTGGAGAGGGAGAGATACAGATCCTTTGCGCGGAGTTAGACGCATCACAGAGGGAATTTTTGGATCAAATTTATCCGCAATGGATTGTGTCGAATTAGACCACATGCATCAACAAGAAAGGGTGACGTTATTCCACCCATCTTTCAAATCAACACTATTTTGTAAAATTAGAGTTTGAAGTATATTGGCATGACCTTACTTTTAAGCAGTAAGAACCCTAGAAATCGCAAGTTTTAAATATAATATGAGTAGCAATAGTCCATCCGAAGGTTGGTTTGAGATTTGAGTATGCTTTAGCGTTTGTACAATTCACACATCAGGATAGGAGAAGATCATTTCCCCATGCCGCCTGTTGTTTCCCACAAACGCCTGGTAGATGAATATTCACACTGCTTAGGAGAAGGTCATGTCCTGGGGTGTCTCCCGGAATCGAACCAGGGCCCTCCAGAGAGTAGTTCAGCACTGCATACAGTGATGGTCACGCTCTTTACATTTTATATATATTTGCGTAAATATACCTTGTTGCCGATAGTAATTAAGTCACAATTAAGTTTTTGAGGCTCGATTCGCTTTAATTATGTTCACAATGAATTCGATCTAATCGTTTGTCTAGCATTTATATTTTGTTAAACTGTAATTTCATCGTCTATAATTGCACAATGTGCAATTTTTTGGCCCGATATTTCATTTGTGAAAAAAGCAATTGATTGTAAGTAAGCGGTAAATTAGCAAGACAAATATTTTGAAATTTTCGATTTATTAGAACGTCGGCATAAAATTCATCGCTATTTTTAATGAACCTCTTTTTTTCTCTTCCTATGTTGACGTAGATAAAATTCTAAATTACATTTTCGGAATTTACTACCAGTACGTTCGTTTTCAGATTTTACAAAATTCGAATATCACAGTTTCGGTTGTTTACATAATCGTATTCTTGATTTATTAGACTGGAAATTGTGTGCCAGATACTCCGTAAAGAGTATTGGTATGAATAAACTAGGGTAAGCAACCCCTAGTTTATTCTTACCAATTATCACATGACCATGGACCGAAACTCAAAATATTGGAATGCCAAGTTAGGTAATAATTTCCAATGTTTTCTGTATCTGGTTGCCTTTAAAGTAGAATAATTTATCTTGCACATTCAATCATGCAGTATAGGTTTATTGCATTTGACTGAAATTTTGAAACAATCAGGGAAAGGGATCCTGAGAAAATCCATTTACTTCAGAATTCGCGAATACATTAAAATATACAATCCAATTTCATCTCGTTTATATAGAGATTTAAGATATTCTCAAACAGCGCTAATGTATACGATAATACCGCTGTACTAAGAAATAGAGAATGTTTCTTTTGATTCGAAAAAAAATTTTTAGGCAAAACTATTGTAGATTCCTTCTCAAATCCTCGTGTGGGAACCTGTCCTCTAATCTTCCCTTCGTAATATCCTAATCGCCCAATATGGTCGTCGTTTCAAGGAATACACTTGTTTTGATTCGAAGTTCGAGGTTTTGAAGAGATCGGGGGAAAAGCGATTAATGCCAAGGAGAGAAGTCTTCTCTCTTTTGATTTCATCTTTATACTCGGAAAATTTCGATTTCACCCTCAGTTTCTTCCAACCTGTAATCATTAAGGCGATCTCTCACTGCTATTAAGGTGGTAGACTCTGGCCTTCGAAGCGAATGGTAGTGGTAAGACCTAGGATTAATTATCAGAAAGTAATATCAATCGCCGCGGATAAACGAGATGCACTCATAAATTAACGGGGAAATTGTAATTTCGCATATTCTATAGTGTATCAGGAGTTCCTGCCACAAGGTCAAACTATCACTAAAGAGTACTACTTAAAAGTTCAACGCCCTTTGCGTGATGCAATATAAAAACAAATTTCGTATTTGTGGTGATACAAGAGGCATACTCGTGGATTTTGCACCACGATTATGCTTGTTGGTGAATTGTTGGCCAAAAACAGCACTTCAATGGTGCCCCAACATCAATATTCGCCAGACATGGCCCCGCGTGATATTCCTGTTCCCAAAAATTAAGAGAACTGCAAAGGGCCATCGTTTTACAAGCATGGATGAGAATAAAGATGGATCGCTGCGAGAGCTAAAGGCTTCACCAAAGATCGAGCTCCAGAAGTGTTTCAAGGATTGGAAAAAGCGCTGGCATAAGTATATAATATCGAATGGGGACTACTTCGAGTAGTAGTAGTATTTAGGGGAGCCGACCGACAGCTGAAGTCATTTGCGCCATAGGGGATGGACAGGAAAGGATGAAGGGTGGAGAGAAACCCGGCGTCGGTATTAGCCTACTCTTTACGAAAGGCGCCAAGGGGTCCGCAGTTTAACGTCCCATCCGACGGACGGCGTACCCACTCAAAGTGCTCTTGTGAATATTTTTCAGAGGTATCTCGATCCCTACTTGAGGTTCTTTGTGGAGGGCACTTTGAGTGAGTACGCCGTCCGTCGGATGGGACGTTAAACTGCGGACCCCTTGGCGCCTTTCGTAAAGAGTAGGCTAATACCGACGCCGGGTTTCTCTCCACCCTTCATCCTTTCCTGTCCATCCCCTATGGCGCAAATGACCTCAGTTGTCAGTAGCCTCCCCCAAAAACTACTACTACTGGTTTCAAGTTACACGGGGACTACTTTTAGAATCATTATCAAAATTTAGAGGATGATTAACGGCATTGTTTGATAACTATAATTTTTAATTAAATTGCCCTTCTACTCTACCCGTGCATCCTATTCGTTTTCTTTCGAGACTCGTACAGTCCTGGCAATATCTCCCTCATTTTTACCGCAAACATTCCCTAAACCAACCGCATGCATTATAGTCAACTTTGCATGCATTACGAAAGCATGTGGAACGATTTGGTACTGCATCCTTGTGAGTTCAGTATGTATGCATTCACTCCAGGATTTCACGCCCTGGGCGCTGCACAGATGGCATACGTATTATGTTGAGTCGGACATGCATGTTTGGGTTCGTCCCGCCTCCTCGCGCAGCGTTAATTAACTCAGGGAAGAAGCAAGTGAACCGTTTGCGAAATGAGAATCGGAAATATTTTAAGACCCACGCTTATTTTGAAGGTTGTGTGCACATCTAAATAAGCTGGCCAAAGTGAGTGCCCCTTTAGCCTTCCCTTTCTTTTCCTCGTTGTCCTGCCGATCAATTAACCCTATCCCTTTGGCCGCCAGAATGGACGTGGCCAGTCGCACTCAACCGACGGAATGCCACGTTTATTTGGAAAGGAAACCTCACCCATCCATTCGGCCTCCAATTACCGAGCCTTAGCATTCATGTTAAAATTTGCCATTTACTGCACGCGTAGAAGACAACTTGATGATTTCTGAAATATCGTCTCCTTTCACTGAAACTTGAAACTTTCTTGTCGTGTGCAATCGGAGCTTTAATGTGTATTATCCTTTTTTTCTTTTGTTATCCAATGAATAATTTTCGCCCAATCTAACTTCCACCCCGTTTCTCCCTCTCATGATCATTTTACACTTGTTGAATATCCATGTTCACAATGAATTTTGTTGTACAATAGGATTACTGGTGAAAATCGGACCCATGTGTACCTTTTACGTTTTCATTTCTGCACATTAAATGTTCGCTTAGATAGACATCGTGTGCATGTGGTCGCATTGAAGTTGATTGCTTCTTGATTGCTTTGATGCTTCCGTAAATGAACCCGAAGACTTCAATTTCCTGAGTGGTGTAAGGAAGCAGTGATTTGAAAACTAATGAGCGGAAAGATTTTGCGGGGAAATCGCGAATCGTTTTTTTTGTTTTGCGGGGCCCCCGTAATCAAAACCGTTGTCGACCCTCGCTCGTGAGCGTTCGTAAGTCAAGGTTTACTCATTATTAAAAAAATAAACAAACCAAAGGATGCACCGCGCGCACGCCAGAGTTCACCCTCGTGCAAAGATGCATTCCGCGTTTTCTGGGCCACGGGGTGAGGTGTTTGGCGGATCCGCCGCTACCGTCGACGGCGGCGCTGGCGTCGTGGTATTTCGGTTTGCCGGTGAGGGAGGGTGAGGGCACAACGCTGGAGAGGCGGCCGGAGGGGGTGGGCGGGCGAAGAAGTCTCCCGCGGTGGGGGAGGAGGGAGGGCGGAGAGGGAGGGGAAGGGAAAGAGGAGGGAGCCGGTCGGTTTCGTGAAAGAGAGAGTCGGGGTTGGGTAGGGTAGCGAGCGAGAGGTTTTCTCCGTTCGAGGGGGAAAGGAGAGAGAGGAAGAGAGTCAACCCCTTGAGTCAAGGAGAGGGGTGAAGGAGGTGACGGGGAGAGGATCGAAACGACGGTGCGAACCACTCAAGTCATTTGTTTTGTTCCCATCACTCGTCGCACGCCTCACAGAAAACGCGCCGGTGTGTCGTGTAGTCTTCGGCGGGGGGAGGGGCGGCGGAAAATGCCCATCACCGGTGAAGGCGCGAAGGTGTCCCGCTCTTCCTCGGGGGTGTCGAAGCGAGCCGGCGGCGGATCCTCCGGAAGTCCCAGCGGCGGACTCGGTCGGGCGCCGCGGCATCGATAGCGGGGAGGCGCCGCCGCGGGCGAACCGGCTGTGTCCCCATCGATAGGGACGTGGGGAGCGTGTTTGTGGTGACCGTTTCGTTTTCTGTTGTTCAGTCCTTCTCCCCGGGAGAGGATTTCGATCCCTAAACCCGCCATAGTGGTCTCCGTGGGACCGCGATATCGTTCCGATTTCGGAAGGCGAAAAAGACTACTCGTCGTGTGCTGGTGCGGGATGTGCTCATCTGGTGGTGGACCGTAGTTGGCTTTCCATTTGTCCCCGCGCCAAAGAGCCTCTCCCCGGCGTGTCGGTCGAGCACCGTTGACCCGTCTCTCGGGAGGAATCCGTCTCTCTCCCGTTAAGGTTAATGGTAACTGTAGACGAGACGGAAGTTTTTGGCGGTGGACTCCCCACGGATCTAGATTCCTCCCCGAGAAGTCATGCGCTGCAGCGGGAGTACCACCGGTCGGGTTGAAAGTCGCATCAGCTGCAGCCGCCTCCACCAACTCCGTCATGTTCTCCTGTCTGTGGCAGTGCTGGTCGTGGTAAAGTACCTCTTCATCATTTCTAAATTCCTGGGCGCTCTAAGTTCGTGTAAAAATTCTCCCTCGCTCGAGACATTTTGCCCCCTTAGCGAGTGCAATCATAATGACAACGTTCACCTTTTTTGGCGGAATTATTGAAGTCCCGGTTATACCTGTAACTTGCGTGCTCGCTGACTAAAACGAAATGCGCGGTGTCGGATACCGTTCCGGGCGGAAATGTTGGGTTGCTGAGGGCGTGATTTTACTGGCAGAAGTTTACGGTGCGACCTAAACCGCCGGGGGCGCCGTAACAACGCAATTACTACGCCACCTCCGTGTGTACTCACTCAATACTTAGGGTCAAGTTAAAAACGCGCATATTCTGCCCAACAGAACTCGACTCGGCGACCTTATGGTCAACCGTGCGACCGGGTTACACCCCAAAACTATACTGTAGGTAAAATTCAAATCATTCAAATGTGCTACTTCACGCATTGCCACCTCGCGTTTTATTAACACTTTAGTATCATTGCGAATACTAGAATTGGTAAGGTGTTCCGATGTGGAATCATACCAAACCGCAGTTTCAACTAAGCTAAATCATCCAAGGCATGACAACACGCAATTAACTTTCGTGGCGGGACTCGAAGCACGGCATTTGGGTTGTCATGGATATTGCACGCCGGTATAACCAGGTCAGCTAGCGACACGGTATCGGCAAAAGTGATTGTGTGCCACATGCGGTTCATCGTGAATGTTTGGATTTCTTTCCGCTCCACATCCTTCGGTCTCATCAACTTCAAAATGAAAACCTCCCCGGCTAGGACGAAATTGTTGAAAGAAAAATTTGGCGAAGTGCTAATTTCATTATAGATTATGCATCGGCTCGCGTATAACTGTACAGCCGCGGGATATCCTAACCAACACGACCACATGCTGCATTCCACAGGGAAACTACGGAATAATTTTATCTTTTCTCTCACTCGTTGCATGTCATGTCAACTCTTCTACCTCCAGCGACTTGGTCTATACCGCGCATTCTTTTCCTATTCTCACATGTTATTTTTTATTTAACTTTCATTCGTTATGTGAAAAAAAAATCATTCGGCGTTATTCCCGCGCGGTTCTCCTTAATGTTTTCATGCTTCCTGCTTTGCCTCCCGGGTATTTTTGGCTCCGGTATCAGCACGGAACGTGGCTAATGTTGGAATTTATTGGTGATTTTTTTTTTTTAAAGAAGCCGGCTATCTCCGTTCCTTTCTCCTGCTAGCTTCTGTCATTTGCTCCCCTCAAAACAACCTCCCCCCCCCCGGTGGGTTTTATATTCCGCCACGATATAAGGATAAGGCTTAAAAGCGCTCAGGCGTCCCGTTCCTACACCACCCCCCTCAACCCCGTACACCTTCCCCCATTCCCATATCCCCCCACGCCGGGCCCGTCCCATCGATTCGTGCAAGATATCATCGCCCCCGAAGAATGTGTGCCACCTTCACGTTCCAGGGATCACTTTTATTATACCCACTCGCTTTCATCGGCATACCGTGACGTCAAATCGGGAAGGGATCGAAAAACCCGAATGTGTGTATGTGTGTGTACCCGCCGACAAAAGAGAAAGAGAGCCCATCTATAATAATGATCCCTCTCGCGGTTCGAACGTTTTCGGATGATTTCGTCTTTCAATTGTCGGGAGGAAAATTCCCAGCGTTTCGGAAAAATTTCCGCGCCGCGCAATTCGGAGCCTTGGACCTCGACGGCGATATTTTCCGGTAGAGCGTCGGAAGGTTACGTAGTAGTATGCCTTGTCCTTCGTGCGAGAGAAAACTCTTTTTATTTACTACCTGCCACTGCATCGCTGGAGGGGAGATCTTTCATTTCGCTCGGTTTCCCTTCTTTTTGTATGGTGGGCGTGTTCACGCGTGTTTGTTTGTTTGTGCGCGTGGGTTCGTCGACGCATATTAGTTCCCCTTTGCATTCATTGTGCGCGGTCGGGTTCCGGTCACGTGACCGTGGAAGAGGGCTGCGCCGGCTCGTCCGGGCGCGTAAACCCACATTGATGTGACGCTTGTGAATGGCGCTCCTCTGGACCCCTCCTCCGCTTGTCGCAACGCTGCGGCGGTTTGTAATTGATCTGATGGCATGGCGATTGGTGATGATGATATGATAATGGACTCTCTTAAAAGAAAGCTTATCCTGGGCCGACCTATCCCTGATGTCTCTGAGATATCCTCTCATCAGCGTGGGAGAGTGACGCGACGGATGAACGATGGAAATTCGATTGCCTCTTCGTCGAAGGGGCGTTGTGTTTGGTACCGAAGCGATGACGTCTGACAGGGAACTTGCGATTCTCGTCTAAGATCATCTCCTTTCCATGCATCGCGGTTCTCCCCTGTACGTTTTTCACATCGGATCAAACCCGAGTACTCTCCATCGTCGCATTGGATGTATATTCCCGATTGATCTACCATTTTACATTTTATAATTAAAATTTATCATTTAAAAATAGGCGTGGGAAAATGTGCTCAGCGGAGTATAAAGGAATCGTACTCTCTGTTTGCGTTTATTAATCCAAATTCTGTTTTACGTCGGCCTCGTTAAGAGTATATCGCTTTAATGGGTTTCATAGCTAATGAATTATGCAGTGGAAACTGTGGATCTCTTTGTAAATGGCTAACAAAATTACTATGATTTGACTGATCCTTCGCTAAGCATAACAATGAGGTCATGGATTGATACCCATCAGCAGTAAAATAACTCTGTTTCCGATTGTAATCTTTATAATACTATTCCTGAGGGGGGATTCTCGTGGGAATGCGTTTTTTATCAGCCACTAAATCCTTTCGGTTGTATTAAAATACTTCTAGCTTCTTATTTTTTGTGTGTTGTACCTGTAAGGACATAATTATTACGGGAAGATTATCAAGTGATTTCACCTTGTAACTTCTTTGTCGCGCATCTCTGATTATGTCGAATCAACTGCCAAAGATATGATTCGGTGCCATTACTACTATCATAAGATTGTTCCAAAAGTTAGGTCATTATATTAGGAATTACGATCTAAATGATAATTTATCGATGATTTTACTCCATGATATCATTATGGGTTAATGGAACCCAAGTAACGATTAATTAACTGAATTAAAGCAAAAAATGTTTCGCAGGTACAGCCGAGGAACATCCTCAGAGATTTCAGGGATTGAAAAGTAAAAATTTGATTCAATTGGAATCCAATCAGTTTAAGTATTAGAGTAATAACTTGCAAATTCGAATCATTTTATTAATTAATTTTGAGTCTTGACCATCAGAGGGTTATGACTTCATGGCTGTCATCGCACAAATGACGAAGAAAATTGGACGTCCAAAGAATCGTGAATCTTCACGTTGGAAAATCTGAATTCTGAACAGTGTTTTCTCACGGTATTATTGCAGTCTTTCTCAGTTTTCAGTCTTAATATTATTTCAGTTCCTTATACTATCATGGCATGATTTGGAATCGTCAAGTCGTGGCGTTTTAGTGTCAAAATATATGTAAACGTTTGTTATTTTCTACTCGAGAGAAACTTAAGTAAATTCCATTTGCCTCTCTTGCTCATGCGGTGACGAATTTTTCAAAATTTATGTACATTCCCTTTAGTATTGATCCTTCTTAATGAGATTCTCCTTGCCGATTACGTCTGGTGAAGGTGAATACGCAAATAACGTGAAATATTATTCGGTCGATTAATTAGTGCATAGGGGTAACAGGAATTATCGTTCACCAATAACAGATGAAGTCTCACGAAAGACCCCGGCTCCATTCCAACTAAACACATTCCCGACGCTTGATTCCTGCCGGAACGACGACCTTCGGGTGGGGATCCCAGGAAGCTGTTCGTTGGATTAGTGTAGTAGTTGTCTAGATCTTATTTCCAACTAGCTGTCCCTCGGACTAGTATACGAGCGAAACGGGTCTTAAATCATCTGCAATGAGGATATGGAGGCTCAATACTGATACCTTGAAGATACCATCAAATTGAACCCGAAAGTGACTTTCCGGAGTTACTGCGAATCCATTGTTTATATTCATGTAATTTTTGCACCGAATATGACTTGCTACGCAATCGGTCACCCTTAAAGCAATAAATAAAATAGAAAGAACAGAAGCAAAGGCAGATTGGTGTCGAATATAGTAACAGTATATAAATATTAACGAGATAAGACAATCCGACATTTAAACCGTGCGTTGTTTGCGTGTCAGGGAATCAGTATTAACTGAGACTTTATCCATAAACCGACAAAGACCAAGAATAAAAACTGATTATTTGATTACAGAAATTAAAGGCATAAATTATGTTATGAATATTGCGTGCATGGATAACAAATGTACTTTCTTCTTCAGCTTCCACATTTATATCTCATGTAACTTCCTTATTGCCTCGTAAAACGCATGGGTCGCAGTCCTAAATTGGGAGGATGCTAAATTTTCATGCTATTTAAGGAATTTTCATCCAATTTCCACGATGGATTTCGTCTCACAATGGAAATCATCATGGCGAATGTAAAATCCGAAAAGAGACAGTAAAAGTGGATAGAGGAGATACCGAGATACAATTGGATTTTGAAGACTGTCATAGAGGGAAAATGTTGTGTTTACGAGGGAGAGGGACGTGAATCCGTAGTAAAAATTTCGTGCAGCATGAAGAAAAATGGGGGGATCGAGATGGTGCGGGGGCTAACGTACTGGCTTCCCACCCTGAGGGCGCGGGTTCAAATCCCGGCGGTGTTGAATATTTTTCAGAGGTATCTCGATCCCTACTTGAGGTGCTTTGTGGAGGGCACTTTGAGTGAGTACGCCGTCCGTCGGATGGGACGTTAAGCCGCGGACCCCTTGGCGCCTTTCGTAAAGAGTAGGCTAATGCCGACGCCGGGTTTCTCTCCGCCCTTCATCCTTTCCTGTCCTTCCCCTATGGCGCAAATGACCTTAGCTGTCGGTCGCCTCCCCTCAAAACTACTACTACTATGAAGAAAAATTGAAAGTATGCGAATCTGAAGAATAATTTAGTGTGTATTGCAAGCTCTTTTTCCATATAATTGTGTATTTATTTTTGGGATCAATCTAAACTCAGCCTCTGACCGGTTGGCTATTGCTAAACAAAAATGAATTCATAAATTCGATGCCTGGAGATAACTTGGAGATGACCTGAAGATGACGCTGAGCGTCGAAACCTAGGTCGTGAATAAATATTTTATGTGGAAAAACCAAGTGTTTCTTTTGCAATTCGATGCTTGTCGATATTCACTTGGTCCTTCCTTAGAGTTGGGTACTTTTTGAACCTTAATGAGAACGCAATCAGGGTTGTCAAGGAAAGAATGATATCTGGGTCCCGAAAGTCGATCAATCCTTAACATCAGTGTCGGGTATCGTTTCTCGCGTGGCATTGGTTTACAGTGATATCCGCCCTTGAATATGGATATCGTGTCTGGGTTTCGTACACGGACGTCGTCTCCCACCTCCAATGCTTTCAGGAGCGGAGAAGGATATTAGTTTTCGCATCCACCTTGATAATCACGGGGGAGGAAGGTGGGGGATGGTGGGAGAAGTCGGAGACGGGAGTAATTTTTTCTAGCCGCCACGCTTCGTCAAGCGGAAGGAGCGGACGCGGGTTATCCATGGCGTCCCAGGGGACGATATCCTCGGAGATGTTGCTGGCTGAGGGGATGGCGAGCGGAAATTTCAGAAATGAATCAAACGCTTCCTCGCACCAGTACCTCACCAGTGCCCGCGGTTGTCGGGGCCCCGGGGTATTGGAGAAACGGCCTCCCGTCGATGCTCATCCGCCCTCATCTCACTTAGGTAACCTCAATTTCGATTAGTTCTCTCGGGAGTCCAAATTACAATTTATATTTTTCTTCACTTTTTGATGTTGGGCTAAATTCGAGTTTTCACTCCAACGCCGCAGACTAGGTGCAAGCAAGGTTACTGCTGGAGTATATCTTCTAACACTTTACGGGTCGAAGGTTGTCTTAGTGCTCATCTAGGTAATTACTGGGGAGGCGCTTTACTATGCGCATATTTGTAAATGTGTATGAGAGAAGTTAGTGTTTTTTTCTCACTGCCATCGGTAGAGCGTGGTAAAATCTATAACGAGCGTATGTAATTACTAAGACACCAAATAATTGTATAAAAATAGCATTATCAACGTTATTTAAATGATAGGAAGAACAAGTACATAGCATTGAATTATATAAACTCAATAAAATAAGTTGACTATTTCGTAATAGTTGGGTTCCTTGATGCTAGAGTACTTTCTTACCAGTGGCGACTCCAGAAGACCGAACAAGGTGGCAGTCGTCTCCCAGAGACGTCTGTCATAATTCTGCTTTTGCGTTAAAAATAAATGGTTTCAATCGAACCCAGCGACCGAACAAATTTGATAACCAAATTGTGGCATTTGAACTTTTGCCGACTTCAGTCTCCACACTCTTTCCCCTCTCGCCTTACAATGTGTTCAGCATTGACGTCCCCCACCCCCTGAAAGTCGACCCTGGATGACCCACCCTGCGTCTTGCCAATGATATCAAGGTGTGCATTAATGTTACTGTTGACTTGGATAAAGTCAATATTTACTCTAACATACCCCATACTACTGCGTGATTGTTCGGGTACCAGAACTTCCTGGGAGAATATAGACGGGGCGGGGCAAGGAAATGGCATTACGTTGGCGTTGTTCATTACACCATACGAAATCTGTTCAAAAAGTTCTCGCAGTTTTTGAAGAGCTCGCCTTCAGTTGGTTATTTTTTAGTCCGCTTAAAGGCGTAGTATGTGGGATAGAGAGAGGAATGCCATGGGATATTTCCCTAGAAGCACCCAGTGGGACGTGGAAGGTCATTAGTTATTAAATATTTAAATAATGACCGAAATGTTTGAAAAAATTGTTTTGCTGTTCCTTCATTTTTTTTTTATTGACCATAGAAGTTACCGCAGCATGTGACAGTAGGCGTGGGAGAACTAATCGTAATAAAAACAAGGAAAAGAGATTTTTAAGAAATAGGAAGGTTAAGATAAACATTAATGCTGGGGGACAAACTAGAATAGTTCACCTATTTAGGTGTTTTGGATGAGTGTGAGCAGAATCGTAGGGAATTAAAAGAAGATTTGCGTTAGGTAAATAAGCGTTTACAATGAGGCAGATAGTTGATGATTTGTATTTTAAGTAAAAATGTAAAAAATACAAATGACAACTTTAATATGGAGCGTGTGTTGTGTGGCTCGGAAACATGGTCGTTGAGGCAGGAGGATAAGTGTAGATTGGAGGTCTTTCAGAAGTGGGTATGTAGAGGAATGAAAAAATAAAACGAGCAGAAAGAATTTACCAGCTATTAAATGCCAAGGCATAGTAGGGGAAGAAAGACGGCTGTTGGGAGAAATTTGAGGACAGGACAAAAGGCAGGAAAAAAGGCAGGACAAGTGGGAAGAGTGGATGAGAGAGATAATTGGAGAGAGTGGGGTACTGAAAATGGCGATGGTGTAGAATGCTGGGAAAGAGCGGGGAAGGGGAAAAGAGTGTAGGTATTTTGTTTGGAATTAAGGGAGGTAGAAATTATGCAGAACTAAGGAATGAATTATTGCTATGGGTAGTGTGAGGTTTAAGAATATTTTTTCTTGGTAGTTTCGGCTTAAAAGCATTGCAGTGTACTGATAGGGTCAATGAAGAAACTACCTTGGCTTGATAGACCTCTGCTGGTAATAATAATATGAATGATAGATTGCCAGCGTGAGTATCTGTTCATCGCGCTCAATCGCTTCTCCAGCAGAGTTCCAGGCTGTAGTCCATATAATCTGCCCCTGGCTACATAGCCTTTTGAGTCAATTTTGTGTGTTGGGGAGAAATGTGATATTCATCGTCGGAATACTGATCACTCAGACGCACCTGCAATTTTCGGTCTTTCCGGCAAACGGCTGTCTCATAGAGGAGGAAGGCGTGCCGATTTCCGAAACCTCTCCAGTTGGGCCCCCCTTTGCGTGGGCGAAATGATTTGATAAACGCCCCCGAGATAGTGACCCTGCTTTTGAGGCACGGGACGGGGCGTGGCGAGAGGCTGCGATGTGGCGGGGTTCCGACACGCTATTGAATCACGTACCTCGACGGCTGGCCTACTATCTCCGGGAGCCACGCGGTGACCCAGGGAACTAACGTAGTTTTTCAAGTGTAGACATCCGCCCTGGGGGACAACAAACGACCCTTCGGCATTTTTTTCTGAGCGTTTTGGAAGATTTAAAAAAAAAATTTATTATTTGTCCGTTCCCCGACCGATGTTTATCCCGGCTGGCCCAGCCGTTAATCTTGCCGCATGGGAAACTGGATTCGAGTATTTTGTGACTTCGGTCTGGAGAGAGACCTGTCAAAAGATTAACCTGCCGAAAAATCCCTATTTTAAAATTCATATAATCTTGTCACCTTATTTTCATTTTTTGCGATTGTTTTCTTTTTAGGAAGTACCCAACATTTTTGTGTATCGTTATTAGTGTTCCCTATCACATATTACGCCGAATCTAACAAAAGTATGCTTTTCTCTGCCATTTTTCCAAAAAAAAATACGTTTCCTGTTGAATTATTTGTCTTCAAAGTATTATTCCTTTCCTAGCGGAGAAGGACCAATTTGAATTGGCTAGTTAATGATTGGGATAAAGTTTCTCGCCCCGATAGTTTACTTTAATATTAAGATATCCCCGATAAGCTAACATTTTTGTAAAATTTTCGAAATAGGGTCACATACCTAAAATAATGTGGCAAATGGAATAATGCTGAACGCGGTTATCGTCGCTTATGCTATAAAATAGGTATTTGTTGACAATTGCAGTGGAATTCGAAATATTTTCCACTCGGGACTTCAGCTAGCTACAATAGAGGCACGCACATAAGTAATTTTCTAGACTTTATAGATATTTGAAACGTTCGCCAAGATTTTGCTCCATATGGGCGTTGTGAAACATATTCGTGAGAAAAAAAATAAGAAAATTGACTAATGGTCGTCGCCATTAACTCTCCCGTAGAAATAGTGCCTGGCTATATATGGGGAACTTCTGAAAAGCCTTTCCGGCTGGGAAAGTGGAGGAAAGTGAATTTATCCGTGGAACTGGCGTGATGGGAAATGTTCGCCGGGATTTGTGCACCTGAACCTGTTTGGAGACTCGAAAGAAACCTTGAGGAATTGAATAATAGCTGGGTTGATTAATATAAGATTCAGAATTGGAGTTCAATAATTTACCCACCGTTTGTACCAAGAATTTAATGTTAAAAAAATTGTTCCCACTGCCGATAGGTTTAGGTTTTCCCGTCATGAAACGATGTTAACGCGTCCTCCTAAACCAAGCCTCCGAATCATTTTCATCGCAGTTCGCAGGCCACCCAAGCCATGCCATGTGGTTTGCAGGGAATAAGTCTTCATCTGAGTCTGCAAACCGCCGCAATGGCACATGCCAGGTAACATCAGCCAATGTAAATGGGCGTAATTGGTGATTTATGATGCTCTTTAAAGTATTTTAGGGATATTCGAATTCTGTACTTTAGTTTTCTGCCGTTGTTACCACGAACTGTGCAAGGGAAAAAGTGTTCTTTGGATAGATGTTGCACGTAATTGTAAATGATCTTCCGCAAGAATGTTACTGGGTTTATATGCTCACATATTTAACGACAAATTGAAGACTCCTGCATAAAACACCTAAAATTTCAATCACGCTAAAGAGATATCTATTATATCTATATATTGGTAAAACTACATGTTCAGTGACACCGCATAACCGAATCATTTACAGAATACCCACGTTTAAGTATATAAATGTAGGTATAAAACTCAGCGCTGGATTTCACGTAAATGAGTTAGTTTTTGATAGTAATGCTTTGTATGACGAGGAATTATCCTGTGTAAGATGCTAGTAGTTAGTGATATTTGGTTAATGAGCTTTTTAAATGGCTCAATAGAAATTTAAAAGATGAAATCAAAATCCTTAGTTTTGGAAGAAAATGCTTTAAATCTCTGCTGTCAAGGCATTAGTATTGTTACTATAAAATAACGAAAGTGCTACTGCTGAATTATATTTATTTTGTTTACGCTACTGAGTGGGACGATTATAAATGGATTTACTTCATTTTCTCCAATAGGATGTCAAAGCTCGCAGCTGCTTAGCCTTGCGGAGCACTTCATTGATTCAATTCCAGATTCTTTTCTAGCCACGCCTTTAAAGTTAATGTTAGCTAATGGTTGTGCTATGTACTTGAATATTTATTAATGAACCTTAATGGGATATTTGCCGTTTTATATATCTATGTTATTCATGCATTTACGTATTTTATGAAATGAAAGGCTATGTACAAATATGAAACCGTTTATAAATTCATAATAACGGTGAGAGACCTATTTTTATGAAAACTTGTACCGTTCGACGAAATTAATTTTTTCCTATCATTATTTTAAATGATGACGGAACATCTATTATTTTAATATTTTACCTGATTTTACGTTCATTACCTCCTCAGCATCATTATTCTATCGCCCCTCTAAAGGGTAATTAACTTACTCCATTCAATTTTACCAGTTTTTCATTTCCGAGTTTAACACGTTGGCGTCTTTAGATTAAGTTATGAAAGACATCGTTAAAGGAAAATAGCGTTCGCAATTAAGACTTTAATCTTCCATTCCTTTGGTGTATCAATAAACACAATGTGCAACTTGGAATTCAGCGCTGCAGAAACACTATTTGTCACATTCTATCGTTTTGTGAACTTATCGTTAAAGAAACCCTGAGTCGCAAGTAATCATATCGAAAATGTTATTCGTGAATTAATTAAGGCTTTGGCCTGTCCGTGATCAAAAGTCAATCTTTTTGGGAGTGAAAGGGTTGGCTGCCGAAGGACCGTAATTTATCAAGGCTTATCGAAAACGGCTGGTATGCTTTGGCCCGAATAAGACAAGCGTTGTCGTCAGGACGCATGAAATTCGATTTATTAGAATAAACCTATCACAAAAAGTCTTAATTTATAATGAACTTTCAATCAAAATTAATTATATCAATTAGATGACCGTTTGATGTGAAGTACGTGCAGTAATACTCACTATTGAGGGGTGCACTTTCTTCTTTACGAACCTTAAGTTTGATGGACGCAACTTTTCATATTCCATTATTCTTTATCCATTGCCATTTTTTAAATCTCTTAACTAAGTTCGTGCAATTCCAGGAGAATCACGATCTCTATTGCTGTGAAAAGTCATGAGTGATGACGACTAATTTTAGCGAATCACGATTTAAGTGTTCTCGTATAAATATTCGTTTTCTCTGTCTATCTACATGGCATCCTTCAAGCCACCGCTATAATGTGTGGCAGGGGGTGATGACACGTCATACAACTTATGACAGGAAATACTTTTCCCCTAGTCCGGTCGGACAACGTTATCGTGATCCCTTATCGTTAGTGGGAAAAATGACGTCTTAAATGTATCTGTTCTACTCGTAATATGTATAATTTAATTACTTGACCTTTCCTACCGTAGTACGATGAGGCTAATAATACATTTTCAGGACCATTGCTACAGAGACTTCCTCCTAATTTATGCAAGAGATTTAATCTGTAATTTAACTTTCGCTCCGTGAGTGATTCTCAACCTAGCTCTTCTAATAATTTTGTTACGCTACTCAGTTTATTATAACAACCTTTACTAATCTATTTCCTCTATGCTGCCCGCAGTCCAATTCGGAAACCAATCCAACTTAATGAGAATTCCATGTACTAGCAGCGTATTTTAAATAAGGCCTAACCAGCGAAAGATAACTTAACTTTAAACTTCTCGTCATAGTTCCTTAATGCTGTTATAATAAATCATAATTTTTTGTTAGCATGTCGGTCGGCGTTATAATGATCATACGCTTACTCCTTTGCAAAGCAATTAGAGTGGTTTGAAAGGATTTGAGAAAGGTCAATGGCAAAGAAGGGGAAATAAAGATTGCGAGAGATGAAAAATAAGTCGGGTGAAGTTGGTGTGGGAAATTAGAATAAGGGAGAAAATGTGGACATAGGAGGTGGTGATAAGTACCGAGATATTAAAGACTGTGATGGAACGTTGATTTGTGGGTGAGTGGATAGTAGGGAGGAAGAAAATTTGAAGTGATAGGTCGTGAGGAGGTTTAGAAAATATAAGGAGCTAAAGATTGCCACTGTTTTTTTAGCAAAAGATGTTTAAGCTATGCGAAAGTGTCTGGGAACTGCATGAAAATGCACAGTTTTCAGGGACCGTCCCAAACTTACTATTACTACTTACTTACTACTACCTCCAAATGGTAAAGTAGCTAAAATAGTAATTGAATTCCATTATGTATTTGAGTGCATTTTTAAGAGGGAGGGTAGCAAAAACAAGATGATTGAAGCACCCTTCATGCGCTGAGCAGTTTTTTTTAATTACCAGTGAGGCAAGAAATGCACTACTGGGTGAGCAGACCTTTGGTTTCAAGAGTGTTTTTTTTGCCCTTTCGAGAGAATGAAAGTGCCGTTCCCCCGATGGCTTTTTCGAAGAACATGGAACCTGCTGTCGAACCTATCTCGAAAGCAGGACGGAGTGTTGGAGAGAGAGAGAGAGAGGGGTGGGGTGGGGGAACAGGGAAGCGGATGTAAAGGTTTAACTGAACAGTTACGGGGTGACGGTTCATGTTCAGTAAGGATGTGTATGTGTGCGTGCCTGTGTCTTGAGTAGTTCGAAGCCGACGACGTGCCTTGGCCAGAAAAGAGCGCAAGTTGCCCATTAAAGGCATTAAAGTGAAAGCGGGAATTTTTAACTCGGCGGCAGCAGGCAAAAAGAACCCCGTTCATTGACTGCGAGGAATTATCGCTCTGTCAGCATCCCTGCGGGTTACCGGAGAAAGTTTTGGACACGTTCGGAATTGCGGGAGTTGGATACGAGCAGGGGTGGGGGGAGGGTTGGGGGGGGGGAGGTTTAAGCGGGAAGATAATGCCTGCGAGACCTTAATTCCTCTTTTGTTTAAACATGGAAGATGGACTGGCTGAGTATTGCGTTCCTCGTCGGCGGTGGCTCTTAGTAGGTGGGGGAATGCGATTTTAAAATTCACAGGGGAAAAGTCATTATTCATGTTTATAGTCTGCCTCGGAAATCCGACGGGTATAAGGTTATGCATGGATAGCCTTATCGAAGCTTGGGCTTGACTGCTATCTCTCACTCTGATCGTTATCGCCTCATGGTGAATATTTTCATTCATCTCGGATGGGAATTGTGGCCCTGAGTAATATCGTCTCACAAGGTCCCGTTCCTTGGCATAGAATGCAAAATGCTAGCGATGAAACAACTGATAGACAAATAATGATGGAGGAAGATGAAAAGATTAACAAGCCTCTTTAATGCGGGACTTCTTTTATGCATCAGCTTTGGACGCCATCCACAGGAAGTATGACCGAGAGTCAGTTGTATGGTTGGGAGTCAGCTGTTTAGTAAGAATTGCATAAAACCGATGAAAAATCAGCAATACATTTTTATTACATTTTTATTTATCGGTCAAAGATTCCTTTAAATAATGCGGGTATTATAGGGTGACTAATATTTTTTCTGTATTTGCAATTCGCTAATAATTTCGATTTTTCGTATACTCTCGATTCTGATAGATTTCGCCTAATCTATGTCTAATAATGGTAAACGTGTATGGTAATATTTATTATTTTTTAGCAATCCAAATTTCAAGCTAATAAAACGTGCATTGAGGATTCTGAGGAGCAGTAGCAACTTGGTTTTTAAGATTATCTGGCTGCTGTACCACACCCTTGATTGCCTGAAACAGAATCGGGTCCTCCCGTGTCGAAACAGAATCGGAACCTGCAACCTTGAAACTGAAATTCCGTTTACTTTAGGCCTTAGGGTGTGCTAATACAAGAAAGCCCCATGGACTGCCCTTAAGTATTGAGTATATTTTTATATTGCAAATTAGTCATGTTTCATCGTAGTTAAATAAGTTGCAATTTAATTGCTTTGGAATACAGTGACATCAAATAAGGGAACGGACTCACAATCTAAAACTGCAAGCCTAGAAAAACAGGCATTCCAATGTACGAAAGGTAGAGCTTCCGAGTCCCTTTCATCATCTTCATAAGATTTTGGCAGTTAATGTAGCTTCTTGGTGTTCTTTCTTCCTCCGTTGCTCTCCCAACTTTTGACTCTCTTTTCAGCTGATAAAAACCCTCTTTTTAAGTGGTCCATTATTTTGTGAACTTTCTTTTAGCCCTTTTTTATTTTCCGCTACAGAGTCGTACACCGGCTTTCTCATCAGTACGCTTCCTCTCAAGAAGACCTCTGCGTTTTGTTTTTTTCCATCCGTCGAATTTCTAGCACTTCCTGATTATTAATTTTGTCGGTCCAATTTATTTTCAGGATCCGCGTATAAAAATTATTCTGTAAGAGAAAACTCTTATTGAGCTCTTTTTAGAAGAAAGGGGAAGAAAACTCCAATGGCCGTAAGGATTAGTTGCCAATCTCTCGTCAGACCAATTGTTGTGTTGGTGTGACGGGAATCACGTCAGGGACCAACCACAACCTCTCGACCAGAATACCCTCTGTGGTGGTTTACGGGAGATTAATCCGCGTCAGGGACCAACACACAGCCACACGCACACTATCCTGCCTGAAATCCTTCACGAGGCTGTGAGACCCTGTTAAAGAATTTCAGATGGAGATGGAATCCTTCACGAGGCTGTAGAGTAGACCCCGTTAAAGATTCCAGGATATTCTCAAGCACACACTCTGTGGCGGTTTACGGGAGATTAATCCGCGTCAGGGACCAACACACAGCCACACGCACACTATCCTGTCTGAAATCCTTCACGAGGCTGTGAGACCCTGTTAAAGAATTTCAGATGGAGATGGAATCCTTCACGAGGCTGTAGAGTAGACCCCGTTAAAGATTCCAGGATATTCTCAAGCACACACTCTGTGGATGGCACAGACCAAACACACACACAAGCACTCGAGAAACGCACACACACTCAAAAGGGCCCAACTTCTGGGAGAATCTGGACACAGGTAAAAAGCAACTAGGAAGTGCGTCGAACACGCGTGTTTCGGCCACAAAGTGGCCCTCTTCAGCGAACCGAAGGGAAAACACCTCCAACACAAGGTTGAAAGTTCAACCTCCAACACAAGTTGAAAACTAGTTGCTTTTTACCTGTGTCCAGATTCTCCCAGAAGTTGGGCCCTTTTGAGTGTGTGTGCGTTTCTCGAGTGCTTGTGTGTGTGTTTGGTCTGTGCCATCCACAGAGTGTGTGCTTGAGAATATCCTGGAATCTTTAACGGGGTCTACTCTACAGCCTCGTGAAGGATTCAATCTCCATCTGAAATTCTTTAACAGGGTCTCACAGCCTCGTGAAGGATTTCAGACAGGATAGTGTGCGTGTGGCTGTGTGTTGGTCCCTGACGCGGATTAATCTCCCGTAAACCACCACAGAGGGTATTCTGGTCGAGAGGTTGTGGTTGGTCCCTGACGTGATTCCCGTCACACCAACACAACAATTGGTCTGACGAGAGATTGGCAACTAATCCTTACGGCCATTGGAGTTTTCTTCCCCTTTCTTCTTTATTGAGAGGCCGTAGAGCTCATTATTTCTTGCTGAGCTCTTTTTAGTCCAACCTCGTGGAACGTGCTTTCCAATCATACGATAGTGTATCATTCAGATTCACTAATATTTTTCACGACGGCAGGTCCAGTTTTCATTGCATTAGTTGTAGTTTTCTCTTGAATGTTTTCTCATTGATTTCGCTCAATATATGTATGTATGTATTTCATTCATGACCATTTGCACCATTTAGAAAAAATATTGATTTTAATTCAGTTTCTCTCATTATTTGGTCTCATCCTGTTTTCTAACCGTTATCTTTTTTATCCCCTACACTTGTGCCTTCATTGTCCATTCCTTAAAATAATTTTAAGGGCTGAACATGAAGTTATGAACGTTATTTCATTATGATCGCTACTCGATTCCATTCAGTCACTAGTGAGAATTCTTTCATGGTATACGTAGACATTATTGTAACGATCACCATGGATATCAGTGCCGATGATCCGATTTCTTGCGGTTGCTATCTCTGGAAAGGCTTAAATTAAGGTTAGTGGATGAAAGAAGGTGATTTGAATTACGAACGGGTAGGCAGCAGAAGTAAATTAGGTAAAAAATATCGTGTTCGAATTTCATTAAAACGGAGAGCCAATGATAGTAAAACGTAATACCCATCAAAATGCTAAATAGGCATGCACGACTGGGTTCCTCACCCCAGGGCCAACCCCATTACTGAGCCTCCGGCCCGAAGGATCGATTTTTCCTGGGACTATTCACAGTGCCCTCAAAGGAAGGTGCCCGCCCGCCCCTGAACTAGCACTTTCCATAGAAGGGTCACTTTCCAGCGGATTAGAAAATGCTCGGGATATATCGCGATTCAATACATGCTTCGATGGAGCATGTACAAGTATGTATGTTGAAGCGTTTGTGGTTGCGAAGAAACAATATTCCATCGGAAATTAGTCGAATTTGTCATCGGTGCGAAGGAATGGGCTCCTCTCTGCATTCTTTGTTGCGATCGTTGGTCGATTAATGATTCCACTTTTCTTCCCGAAGGACCGTGCGGTTCAATCCCAGCTGATGGTGCATTTGTGCGGATTTTTTTTATTCGGCTCTTCTCCATCATTGCGGAGAGATTTTTAAGGGAAAGCGCGTATTATTCCTAAAGCAGCTCAACTCCTTTTCATCGTTCTCCAGAATCTTTTAATGGACCGCTGTGAACACCGTGTGTTCAAAGTGCATTCACATGTCAGTAAATAGATGAGGTTCGTCGACCGAAACAAATCATATGATTCAATGCGTTCCCTCTGCCCAGGGAGCTACCGAATTTCAAGGAGTGATTCTCCAAAGGTTTGTCTTGAAACCAGCATAAAGACTTGATTATTGCTCAGATGTTGAGAACTAAATCCTCAAACTGACTCGTTATAATCGGTCCAACATAAATCTTGCCTTCGCGTGAGTTCGTCTTTATTGATACGCAGATATTGGTGGTGTCTGAATGCTGCAGAAATGTTATTCCTATTCTAATACGTTTCCTCGATGACCTTTGACCGATGACAAAGGATCAGCTCAGCGAGGGGGAAGGTGTTGTGTATCTCACAGTAAAGGTGGTAAAAACGTTTATCATATATTGCTTGGACCAACTTCATTGGTCTGATTTTATAATCGAAAGATATTATCAAGCATTTAAAATTTGCTTCTCATTCATAACGCGCCGGTGTAATTTTCAGGGATTATTTTTATTCACGGGATTTGCAGGATGATTCGAGGACTAGATGCCTGCGGGTGTGATTCAGGCGCGGGCATGAATTTATCGACACGGGGTCACTTAAACCGTGGTCACGCATTGTTGTACCTTCGGTATGAATATATGCAACGGATTACTTCTTATCATCGTACCTGTGTACACGAGAAAAAAGTGAACGAAATGTTCGGAATCAATTTTCCACTGTGAAACGGTTATGATGAATATAGTTTTTGGGGTTATTATCATCATCGTTGTAACTTGTCTAGGGCAGGGTAAATCAATGAATAGAGTGCTGGACTATTGATCGGAGGGTCTGAGTTCCATTCCGGGTGATACCTTTGGGCATCCTGAGCTTCATTCAGGCGTTGTGATTTTTCGGGTGGCAGATATTTCTAGGAAATCATAGGCGGCACAGGAGAAGCGACTGGTTTCCTTATTCTGATGTGTGAATTTCAATCGCTGTATAGTATATGTATAGTTTAGTACGAGTAGAGCTCTACCATCACCTATCAAACCAACCTACGCACGAGTTGATGACTGTGATCCTTTGCTTGACTATCGTATTGAGAAAAGCTTGGACACGGATCTGGAAAACTACTGTGTAAAATTTCTTCCGAACTTGTGAACAATTCCGGCAGCGTTTTGACAAGGATTGAAGCAATTTAAGCAGCCATCGAATTCCTCAGCTTATCATGATTTCTCACCACTTCATGTGTTCTAAAATTCCTTTGCTCCTTTTCATCCGTCTGTTTAACGTCCTCCCATGTATCACATCTCACTTTCATTCCCTCTCGGTATGTCTTCCATTCACTATTTTTGTCTTCTTCGAAAGTATTCTACCAATTACCACTCTTCCTCACTCAAAACAGGGTTTTACCTTGTTCTTCTTACATAGTATCATAAAAAAGAAAAATATACTTTTTCAAATATGCATCTCAAAATCGTACATTTACACAATTCTACACTCTGAACTCTACGAAGATTAAGTATTTGAACCATATCAATCCACGATCCATATTGAAATCCTGATTAGTCTTCTTTTCATCCCTAATTAAAATCCCTCATCAGGCCCCTAATTTTTGTCGAAGCTCATTTATAAAACACAGTTATACTCGGAGTAATCTCATTACTTACAATACCTAATAATTTTCGTCTTTATTCCTTACCCCTAACTCATCTTTATAACGCAGTGCGTTCAGCCTTAACTGCAATACCTCGCCTGACTGGCTTAATAGTTTTTTTATCTGCAAATCTGGCTGGCTCTCTGCTTACTTTCTTCCCATCCTCTCCCTAACCTTCCATCCCTTTTTCACCATTTCCTCGACCTATGAGCCAACTCGCACGAACGATAACGAACGAAGCCGTCTCAATTCCGTGCCTATCACCGTCCACCCCGATTCACAGTCCGCCACCGTCAGAGACGTGCTACGTTCGACGCCTGTACTCGTGGTTTTTGGGAATACAATGTTTTACAGAATAAAAGGTTCCGCGAGAACAGAAGCATACGTGTAAGGCATTTAAAACGCGATCTGGAGGAGAATTGGGAACAAAAAAGATTAACAAAGGGGGCCATGCGCCGACACAATTGATATAGCGTTAGATAGCGGGAGTGCGAGTCCGGCTATTCCAAAAATTGACCTTGGAGGGGAGCTTGTGTGAGGAAACATGGAAACCGCACTCACGTAATCGGAGAGGCGACCGTGTACAGTATATATACGCGTATATACTCGGGAGCGAATTCTTTTCCACTCATCTGCCGACCCCACCCCGTTCCCCGGCTTTCAAAAGGGAGATCTCATTGTTATTTTTTTATGTCCTTTTGTGCACAGTTCACTGGCGTCGACTGGCCACCCTTTTTTTCCCAGCAGACCTTTGGGCGTGGTCCTTGAATTCTCTACGTTGGGGTATCTCTCGCCTTCATTAACTGACTGTTGGAGTAGGCGAATCGAATTTTTCCATCGTGATCCGCCGATAGAACTCCGTCAGACTCAAGGTTGGGACAAGCCGCTGAAAGTGTGAACGCCCGAATCCCTGATTTTTTTGCTTAATTTCCCGTGTATTTGCAGTATTAATTTTGCGAAGAGCTTTTTCAGCTAGAAATCGCTCCACATCCGACCTGTTTTTTCAGCGCTCAAGTTTAATTTCTTTATTGGTCTAAAATGAGAAGGAGAGTGCTAGGGAAAAATATTGAGAAAGTTATATTGCCTAAAAACCAGGTGGATATTTTGCATTAATAAATGCTTCCTGGGCAGTATAACGATTTAAGCGTTCGGAAACGTACGGAAAGTATACTTAGGGTACGGTCGTGCATAATTTCCCGAGAAGTCGCGTCCGTGGGGACCCGATGGTCTCTATGGTCCCATTGCTTCACACTAGGTGGCTCTCTGCTCGACTCTCGTTCGATTTGCACATAATTTCAGTTTTATTCCTATGTGGCTCTACTTCAGATTGGACGTCAAACAATGAATTCATGTCTGATTTCATGAGTAGTGGACTTCATATATCTACGCTCAGTTTCCCCTTAACCCTCCTACTTTGCCTCATTCACTGAAGACAATTCCCATGTAATCAACGGAAGAATAAGCAATCGAACACTTTGAGGTCAACTTGGTGTAAACAAATCAATATAGCAAAGAGATCCGAAAATAAACTGAGACCGACAGAATAAAAATTAAATAAAAGCCCCAAAAATTTTAATAAAGAGAAAACACACCATAACTGTCCGTACTCTCCCACTTTCAAGAACACGTGTCAAGCATTTGAAATGCCGATATTTTCTCATGATATCTCATTCTCATCTTAGGTTACAGCCTAATGAATCGAAGAGTGTGCTGCAACAGATCTTCTCTTCTTACTCATCTTCTGTATTTATTCTCAGCTCACGACCATTAAGATTCATCCGTGCCATGTATTGCTATTCTTGCTCTTTCTTTTGGTCTCGTCATCTATTTTTCTTCCATTGCTGCCTTGATTAGGCTCTTTCTCTAGTATGCCATTCGTATCTCATCTTTATGAGGAGATTTATCAGAAAAGTATATCTTTAATTGTTATGAAGGTAGAAGGGACATAATTTGTTGATTGTAGAATTTGGAGTTAAGCTTAGTTTAATGCCTGTATTGTAAATTTAAACCACGATTCCGTTCACCAAGGCACCATCCGAAAGGCCATGTTTTGGCCACGCAATATCTAAAAGATCTAATCGTTTGATATACCTGTATAAACTAAATATAATCTAGTTTTATGGGCTTGTTTCTCTTCTCAGCTTTGTTGCTTTCCGTTATGTGTGGATGCCATTGATTTTAGGCTATAAATAATTAGAAAGTGACCTAATCGTGCGTGTGCTCCTTTATAACATAAATGCGGATACGTTTTCATAGATTACCACCAATTTTGAGGTAGGGTTTTCACGTAAACTAGAGGCTGTTACGTACTCGTATCACCGGGGATTTCCCAATCACCTCTTCACCAAACAAACATTTTGATGTGCTCCAGTTTTTCTTCTTTGACTCCTCATACTTTCAACCCCTTTCACGTAGCTTACAATGCGTGTTCTTCTACTTCTTCCCAGCTAACCTAACACCTTTCTGTCACAGCCTCCGCCATCCCTCTCCATGTAACGATCTCATAAGTCTGAAATCGCAATCTGCGCCATACATCTTCTCCTAAAGTCCCGATTCGGAATCATAAAATGGTACAATCACCGTCAAAATCTTCATTAATTCATTTTTTCACGTCCTCACAATAACTGCCATGAAGCCATCCTCTCCGTAAATGTTTATTTTACTATCGGTGATACCTAGGGTAATGTCGTATCAGGATGGACACAAGGTAACAAACTTTAGAGCGGCGATTCCCTTACCTCTCTTAAAGAAACAACCTGGCATTTGACACTACAACAATTCCTCTTATCTTTGCATACTTTTCCTCCCTTCATTCCGTCCAACATCCCTATCCTTTTTATACCCTGTCATCATTTGACTAAATTTTCCCCTCTATTACAGTCTTCAACATGTCATTGCCAATCAAAATGTTTTGTTTAAATGTCGTAATTATTTTCTTTCCGTACTACGTCTACTTTTGACAAATACTTGAAGTGTCCCTCTCCAACCACTTCTCTACATTATCCCCTCCATCTTGAAATTCAGCTTTCCTTTCATGTTAATTGAGAATTCCCGTTACCGTTTATTTCACGTGCTAAACCATCCCACTAATTTCGTCAAACTATCGCATCTAAACCGTCGGCCGCCTCCCCATCCAATCGCTGGGATCGCCGTAAATCCCCCACCCCCTGCGTCGGAAACAGATTCGAACTCGGACCGCGGAAGCGTCTGCGAGTCCTAAGCTTTCGGATCCGTTTAATGAGAATCATGTAAATGCAATGCTAGAATACAAATTCCGCGCGGGCGTGTCCCTCGCGGGAAGTCGCGGGTGTCAAAATGTCACCTTGTCAATGGATTGTTGCGTAAGCAGAACCTGGGGTGAGCAGGAAGTGGAAACCCGTTGGATGAATAAAAAGCGACATGGATACGCCTACTCCCAAAGACTTAACCGCCTACGAGGGTGCGCCGGCGGGGTGTAAGGGAGGGGGGAGGGATGGTGAAGAGGGGGGGGGGGGTCCGCAAGGTCCGGGCGTCGTCGCCCCAGCCTGGGCGAAAGGGAGATGTTGTGTGTCGAAGGGCGGAGAGGATCATCCGCCCAAGTGCTGTCGGGTCTCGTAACGGAAAATTCACCGCCCACGCGGTTCTCCTAACTTCGTCGGGTGAGGTCGAGTCGCGCATCTAAACGTGCGTGTCTGTCGCTCCGTGCTGTTTGGTCCCAAAACTTCGTAGATTGTTTGCTGTACCCGGATTTGCCCTTCGTTGTTCACTATTGTTGTGAAGAAGGATCTGGTGCCTCCGCCGGCGGATAATGTAGATGAGATGTCCTCCGGATCGACAATGCCTGAGACATAGCCTACGTTTCCACGCACCACTCGTCCATCGTCCTCAGGGCAAGCTTTACCCTACATTCTTGTCGTGAGCACGGGATTTTAGATCTAAATTCCACGCGTAACCAAATCGGCCGAATGCCCGTCGGCTAAAATGTCATTCGTCCGTAGGTTCAAGTGGTCGATTTTACATGCAACTCGAGGCACTCCAACGGCTGCGACCATTAGTTACTGGTCTTTGGATAAACTCAGCATCCGTTAGCGACTCGAATTGGCCATTTTCGTGGGTTCGAAACCCAATGTCGATGGTAAGATATGAAAGCATGACCTTTTTTGCTACTGGGCAAGTATGTTATCGAAATGACTCCCACGGATGCCAACTTAACCTACTTATGAGGTTGATTGTATTTAACTTTTTCCAAAAAAAAAGAAGCTAACATTCATTCGATATACTTTCGATAATAGCCTATCGATCACCTATATTCATGCGATTCCCTCTGGCGGAAAGTAATTACCCATTCACTTTTACCCTCTTTCATCGACGAATACCTGAACTACCTGTTTGTGAAATTCTTGGTTCATGAACTATTTATGTTCAAAATTCTCTGCCCTTAATGTGGTAGCACTATTCCAGCGCTAAATCTAACGCTAAGACTGTGGAATCATAAAACCATACTCTTAGAGCCTGCTCTTCGCATTCATTTAAACCACTGTGACTTAAATTCAAAAAAGAGAGTTCTATTAGGACTTGCTAATCATAAATTATTCAAATTCACTGTCATATACATAGGTGTGTGGTGAATGTTGTACTGTGATGTACTTACGTTAGATTATTGAGAAATCACAACGTACTAAGTTACCTCGAGAAGTTCTCAACCTATTCTACGCACCCAGTTTACCCAGTTTGCTAATAAATAGGTTAGTCTAAGCTGTAAGCCATATCGGCTGCACTTTTTGTGAGTTTTGAAAGGATATCGTTAGTATTCAGATTGAGGTATTGACGGTAGCTTTGGAAATTAGGCGATCATAGCATTCATTAAATAACCGCAGAAATTGACCTTGAAGTCCCTATGAATTCACCCGGCTCGGTCCCAATGCCTGTCTCGGGCGTAGAGGTATTTAACATCTTCAGAGCATCTGCATATATTTGTAGGTTTCGTCCCAGGTTGATCATTTCTTAATCTGTGGGTGCTTTGAAATCCTACGAAATCATTTCCATTCGAGGTACGTGTAAGGAGTTACTTGGTCCGGTCGCGAATATGCTGCGCTTTTCATTCGTCTCTTCCCAATAGTTATCAGAAATCAATACCGAATGGATTCTATTCCTAACCATACGGTACACTCCCTAATATTCCCTCTCTGAATCGCTCCTAAATAGTCAATCTTCTACTCACGGAAATCCCGACCCTCACAGAATCTTTCCCCCGCCCTGGCAGCGCTCTCAGGCGGGCAAATTTCTTGCTTGACTGATGTGTTAAGCATATTTAACAATCCTGAGTTTTTATTTAAATTTTCTTTAGTTTGATTCGCGAAATTTATCCCCTACAGATTCAGAAAGGCGCACATGTATATGTGTAAATAATATGTTTTTAAAATATATATATTTATATTTATTTATTAATATACAAATGCATTTTTTTGGACAAATTTTCAGGTGTTCAATTGATTTCTGCGAAGAAAATACGATATCGTTAACAATTAGTGTTAATCAATGAAATATATTCAGTAGAAATCGCTAGCGTATGAAGTGTTTAAAATTTTGTTCCAATATCAATCATTTTCCCTTATTTTCTTTGATATCTCTATTAAAATTATTTAGAAATTCTTGTGTATTACTGATTTCAGTGAAACTTTCTTCGGCACTTCTAAACTGCTCAAAAATTCGGTTTCCTTGTTCCCTATAACTCTCCCTTATTTCATTTTATTTTATCTCAAGTTATTCTCTAATTTGACTTACTTCTTATGGACAAGTTAATTGTAATTTAAGTAGCATTTGAATGCGAAGTTTTTGGCTACAAATGGCAGATTCGATTTTAAGATGATATACGTACATATGCTAACTTCATAGAATTCATATATTTAAATTACAGATCCGTGCGAGTATTAAAAACCTGCGTTATATATATTTGAAGATAATAAATAAAACATAAATGTTATGAATCGCAAAGGAAAGAACGTATATTCATTTCTCTTTGAAGAATTATGGGTGAAGAATTGGTCAAAGAAACGTTTGAGTGCTATTCAGTCTCTCTTAAGTTCTTTGAATAACCTTTATCGTCTATGCATGATAAACGCGGAAGCAATATGAGTGAGCCCATTTAATATTTACCTTTGGATAATATATTTTTCAGGTATCATTCGAGCGCTTCTGTGTCTTCGTCTTTTTTGAACGTTCTTTGCAGCATGCAGCATTGGATGGATTAAGTTTATTTTTACTGTTTTCATTGAAATTTTCACAGACCTTCACGGAAAACATCCGGAGTTCCTTCTTGCTTCCCTTTAATGGTGTCACGACTACCAGACGTCGCTCTACCGTCATTCGATGTGTATTAAAATTGAGGGCTTTTGCCGCAATGGATCGGCCTCTTGATCCGATCCAATTCAATGATAAGACTGAAAGGTTCAGCGCTTATATCGACACGTATCGCGATACGTCGGGAATCAACCTTCGAATATCTCGCTGCGCATGCCCGGAAAAACCTTAATAAGCCTCGATAACGCAGGACGCAGTCGAGGGAGGGAGGATTTAAAGCCCGACTTTCGAACCACGTACGGAAGTGCTCGATACGCATCGCGGTTGAAGCTCGGGCTTCGTGTGATACGCTAAGAGATCGCAAGAGATAAATTGGAGCGATGAAGAGATTTTCTCCCCATGATCGTTGATTTTCGACTTCAACTGTTTTTGAAGGGACTTGGAAGGACGACGCGTTGATTGACCGCGCCACTTTCAATCAAAATGCTTTCCCGCGGCCAATCTACGTGACTCATCTGAGCGACACGGGAATTTCGTCGGTCAAATTGGCACACATATGTGAATACATCTTTAGTGACTTGAGCATGATTTTCAACTGTGAAGCAGATTTATAATAGACTGATTTAGTTTTATTTCGCTACTTCCAAATGATCCAAAAATTTCATCCAGTCTTTTTAAGACTTATGTTAAAATATGTCTAATTATTAATTTAGGACTATGCGTAAGTGGTCGTGTTACGGGCTAAAACAAGCTATCTTTGATTCTGCTCGTGTTTACGCTACACACGTTTGAAATATGTATTCATGGGGGGACTATGCATAAACAAAGCTTGATTGCTTAAATCTTACCTAGTAATTATTGATCGCTTTTTCAAAGCTTCGTGAAGGTAAATCCAAGTCCGTATTGTAATGTGCCTGAGAAGACTAGCTTAGATAAAACAAGATAAACCAAGATAAAGATAGAGATATCACGGCTGAATACATTTAAAGAAGATAAGACCGATTGGAATAACCTTTCAATGAATATTAAAATATTTATTTCCTATATTCAGTATATATTAAATGAAATTCCTAAAAAGAAATCAATTCCTGGCAACCATGAAACTGTGTTTTCTTATTAAGAAATGTTCTCTGATTGAATCGATTTTGAGGTTGTGATAGGCATTATTTTTCTATACACTTTAAAGCCTTCAGTTCTGTTTTATCATTACTGATTTTCTTCCGTTAAAGATTTTTAATTGACGCAGGGTGAACAAAGAAACATTTCTTTGCTTCTCATAACAAAAATTAACCTACCACCTGGAACTACAAATAAACTCATCCATGTGAAATTAAAGTAGGGCTTATGTATGTAATATATTTACTGATACCATTAAAATGACGAGTATGAAGTATTGTCAGTTTGCTGAATAAATAATTAATATTATCAATATCAACGTGCTAAATAAATATCGTTTTCATCTTACTTACTTTGCAAGTATGCATTCACGCAGTCTTCGGAGTAGTGCAAAAACACTTGGTAGCCAGCACCTGGGAGAGAGACTACATTACGGTGTCTTCCTGATGGCTCCTGTCACACGAAACACGTCAGCTACACTCTCAAATTATAGCGTGTAAGCTATGGAGTGTGTGCTACGCGTACATGCTGTGCGATCATTAGAGAGCGGTGTTCTAACGACCATATTGTTCCGGGGTTCCTCGCCAGGTATTGGCCCCGTTATTCACCGTATGTCCCCATCTGACAGATCTTCTTTTTGGCTGCAATGACGAATTCTCTCGACGGGCGCAATTAGAATTGTTTACACTCATCATTGAAGGGTTGTTCGAAACCTGTAAACGCAACAATCACTTGAGACAATTATTATTTTAAGGAAATCGTAAGAAAACTGTACTAAGCCTTGAAATGTAATACAAATGAGTCCCTGTCGTTAGTTCCTTAACAATAAAAAATAGTTATAAATAAAAAGTAAAGAAAATGATAATAATCTCTATCAATTTTGCCCAGAAGAAAAAAATTTAAGTAAGGTGTTTTTTTATTTTTCCGGGGGTTTGGCTACCCTTGTTTCCTCCTTTAGGAAAATCGACCCATAGTGATCAAGGATTTGAAACATCCTTAATTTTTACTTTTACCGGTTTCCAGCAGATTCTTCATCTGCCTTAAATATGCATAGGTTTCCGTGTAAATGTTAAAATGCAGCTTCACCGGTTTCCCGTTGAAAGAATGATTTTATTGCAATGAAAAGAATGACTGCGTTATAGGATAATTAATATGATGCGATTTATACGTGCTTTTTAGGGCCGGTTTGGAAGTTAAGTTAACTCAGCGTCGTGATAATGCGCATCCCATTAAAAGAATATATTCTTTCACTGTCCTTCGCGAGAAATCAAGGAAAAAGCTCAAATTATTGCAATTATGTTTCTAGTACATGGGTTTCCTTCCTCTTCCCAGAGATTGTCATTTGGTGGAAAATTATTCCTTATTCTCAATTGCCATTATTAATAACCAGTAAATATAATTAATTATTAGTAATTGCGTATGAATTAAGGTTATTAGTGCTTCATTAATAATAATTAATCACAGTTTTAGTTATTAATTAATAATAATGAATGGTAAAATTGCGTAATTAATATTCATTGGTTTTGGGATTCAAATAACTTCAAGCATTTTATTGACCTTTAATATGTTTTGGCGCTAAGGTTTGCTCTTACCTCATCAAATCCAGAAATCATCGACCATGAAGCATCAGCGTTTGCTGGTCCAAATGATTTTAAAGGTATGCATCATTGCACGCGTCGAACGAGTTTTTATTCGGTCAATGGCATTGATGCAAGTACTGGATTTTTTATCCAAACGCTCAGCGATTTTAAAAGAATTTTCTGGTGGTCAGCTTTGCATTTCCTGATAGAATACAATTTTTTAAGCATTTTCTTTGGTTCAGTTTTTTTTTGAAATTTTATTTTCAATTCTAATTAGTCTTTGCAATTTTATCTTACTCCTTTTTTGCGAGCTCGCGAATGTGAACCTTTGACATTTTGACTTTGATTATATGGCCGGAAAAATAATGAATACGCCAATAAAAAAGAATTACACGCTCACAGGTCATGTGCATCAAAGAGTGATGATATGGATGGATATTCAATCAGTTAACTGGGTCGAAGCGATATGGTGGCATATTTCAGGTTTCTGTCACGATGCTTTAAAGAATCGGCCTGTAATTTTAAAACACTTGCAAAAGAGCAAAGAATAAATCTATAGCAAGCAAACTGATGGGAAAATGAAATATATCAGTTGGTTTTTCGCTGTTTATGTGATTTTAAATAGCGGGCAGTGTTATTTTTCACACCATTTAGTGTGAAGATATTGTGGGGTTCTTTAAAGCTCCCCGAAGGTATCACATATCATCTAAATGTCCAGTTTAATTGAGGAATAACCATTGAATTTCGTATTAGCGATTTTAAACCTGCAATTTGCGAATTAAGTTATGAGCAATATTTTTGCAATTTCTGATTTGGATGTGGGAGATGATAAATTAGTTCGTCATTTGATGCCGGATGCTAAGTGAAATATTTAAGGTTAGAAATTAACCCATACGCTTGTACAAATTGTTCTCCAGAGGCCGCTGCAATATGTCACAATGAGACATCCTTTAAATCCCTTCTGTCCGAATCTATGTTATAATTTCCAGCGCAAAGAAGCATTTAAAATGCACGATATGCATTCATCCCTATTTCCGATACATAGTTGAAATACTTAGGGAGGAACAACCTTCTCTTTGGCTCTTGTTCCCGTTTCCACTCTTTCGTTGTATCCATTATCGTCTTTCAGCCTTAAGACATAAATTCACTGAACTTAATCAAATACATTCACATAAATTTATCAAATTGTGGACCGTATGTGAACGTTGTCCTGCTCGTGGTCATTCTTCCGAGTCAACGGTTGATAACTACGTTACATCTTACTGTTTTCTCCTAATTAATCCTGCTTGTCGGATCCAACCGCTAACGCTCGTATCCTAGCAACAGATGCTTGTGATACTCCCTCCGGTCATATTCTGCCATCATCGTCAAGGGTGAGTCGCCTTACATGGGCATGCTTTGCCTACTAGTCACCTAATGACTTAGTTGAAAACCCGCCGTGGGAATTGTTTCCTTATCTTTTCTTTGATGCTTCTTTTAATTTTCCTTGGACAGCAGCATTTTCCGCCTTCTTTAATTAAGTTGCATGGAATGCAGGTTGAAAATTTCATTTGACTCTTTGTAATCAATCGAAATGCAAGGATGTTAAATCTCGTCAAAACTTTGATAAGGAGCGTGGTTTTGTACTGAGCTGATACATGGCCATTCAAGCAGGATAATAGGCGTATATTGGAGGCTTTTGAAATGTGGGCGTGTAGAAGGATGGAAAAGGTGAAGTGGACTGAAAGGAAAACAAATGAGGAAGTGCTGGGTATGGTGGGGAAGGAGAGGGGTTTTTTGGGGAAAATCCAAAGGAGGGAGGAAAGATGAATTCAGAGCGCTTTTATTGGTAGTCGGATCTTGAAGACTGTGATACAGAGGCGAATGTTTAGCAAGCGAGGAAGGGGCAGCAATAGGATAGGGATGTTGGACGGTATGAAGGGAGGAAGGAAGCATGCATAATTGAAGAGAGACTTAATGTAGTGTCAGGTTTTATTTTGTTAGGAGAGGTCATGAATGTATCGTTGTACAGTTGCATAGGCTGTGTCTATCCAAAACCTGCCTTAACCGCTAGAATACTAGTAATAAGAATTATAATTATTAGCAAATGAATTATTTATTCTCCATTCTTAAGAAAGGCCGTGGTACGTCTGTGGAAATCATGAAATACTGTCATTTGGATGGTGAATTGTTGCGTACGAAACAGTAAATTATTGACATTAACTTGATTTTGCTGTTAAAAATAGAACTTAGACTTTAGTCAGCCTCTGATTTCGGAACTATCCTAATTGAAGTGAATGCGCATTCAGTGTTCACCCAACTGATGTTTTTGTAGTTGCATTGATGGAAATGGACAAATGTATAATTAACATTGAAAGTGCACACGACATCACTCATGGAAACAATTTATATATTCGAACGAAGAGAGAAGTTTTTCAATATTTTCTCCCTTCATCCGTTATATACAACTGGCTAGCTAATAAATTGATGTCATTGATTGAGCAGAATGTCTATCCTCATTATGGCTTAACAAAGTAGTTATAATCAGCTGCAGTTGGTGACGATTTGTTACTGTTCCCACTCCCATAGCGTCATTTTCTTTTTTTTATCTGAATCCAGTCCTTTGAACCATAATCAAATGTCGTGATAGCTGAAATTCTATTTGTCTTTAATAGATGTGGGACTTGATTCTATTGCACAAAATCCAAACTGATATAAACTTGGATTATTATTGAACAAAGGTTGTTTTTTTCTGGGAAAACTTACGTGTACTTTCGTGGTTTCATCATCTCAGGATAAATACGAGGGTCATCCGGAAAGTAGTACCCGTTCGTGAAATAAAGACACAAAAGTAAATATTAACAAACATAAAAAATTTTATTTGAAAGAGGATACTTTAAACTACTTCTCAACATAATCTCCAAGCAAATTAAGGCATTTGTCATAACGTGTGACAAGTTTCTGTATTCCTGCTGCATAGTCCTTCGCCGCCAGCTCATTGAGATACGCGAGGGACCCATCTTGCACAAAATTTTGCATAATGCAGATGGTGTTTAACAATTTCATGAACAATTGTTCGAGAAACATTGGGAAAATGCTCACAGATGTCATCAATTGTGACGCGCCGATCGTTCCTCACGAATTCGTCAACTGAGCTCACCAGTTGGTCTGTAATGACAGACGGTCTCTCCGAACGCTCATCGTCGTGTGTGTTCCCCCTCCCCATGTTGAAGTTGCGACACCACCGCCGAACAGACGACTCGTCCATTACATTGTCTCCATACACCTCCTTTAATTGGCGATGAATATCACATGGGCGAACGTTTCTTGCATTGAGGAATTTAATCACTGCCCTCACTTCACAACTGGCGGCGTTCTCAATTTTTTTAAACATTGTAAACAATCACAGAAACAACACAGGCAATGCTAGCGTCACGCAACTTGGCTCAGAGAAGGCAGACAAGCCACTGAAGCTATCTGACCTCGTCCAGCGGCTACTCGCGTCGTCAGCACTTCATGCGGCACGAACGGGTACTACTTTCCGGATGACCCTCGTATATGAAACCCTCTGTTCAAATATTTACAGGAAAAACTTAAATGGTATGGTATATTTAAAGGAAAAACTATAATGTTACAGCAATGGTAAATAAGCAAACACTGACACCATTGCTCGTATTTTTTAATTTTGAAAATAACTGAAAATGCTTTCACTATTAATCTAGAAGCTAGTGTGATTTGTTCCTTATCATTTATCTTCTTCGTTTTAAATATTCAGAGGTCTTGCTTCAGTTACCGACCGCGAGCCTACTTAGTACGTCATCAGGTACTTTATTTTCACTGAAGCGAAAGATAAAGACGTTTCATTTTCACTGAACAGTGTGGAGAGAAAATGACATAGACATAGACAAACGAGAGTATTTGGTGAGGTAAGAGAAAGGATAAAATTATCTGGTAAACTTCAAAGATGAAGGAAATAGCGGATAGGGATAAGCTGAAAGAGTTTTGGATGCCGGAGGCTGCGAGGGAATATTAGAAAGTAAAGGGGAAAAGACGGAGGCATTTTTGAAGCAGAAAGCGAAGTAAATTTTATGCGGAGAACTGATGTTGGGAAATAGTTGTTTTATCTGACTAAGTTTTAAAAAAAATTAAAGATTGTGTTATTGAATTTCGTAGTTTTTCTAACTCCTAAATTACCCGCGAATGATTACCTCTAATTCAGGTTACCTGTGGTAAGTAGATTTTGCCAACGCTACAGTCACCCGTGTAAAGCTTTGCAAGGCACCATGCCCGGCGTATAATGTGAAACACGCGTTTCAAAGTTTTCTTCCGTGTCACGGAACTCCGGAATGCACCTCGCGTCCCGAAATACCCAGCCCCGGTCGAGATTCTCGGGTAATTGCCCACGTGAATGCACATCTCCGTTTTTTTTGGGTGCGTGAGCCACGTCACCGCCCGCTCCCTAGGAGTGGCACCGTCTCGCGGCCGTATTTTCACGGCTTTCGGGGAGTGTGTAGTTTGGCAGGGTGGGATGCATTTCAGAGGGCGTCCGAGGCCACTAAAGTTACGTCACGTTTTCATGAATGCGAGCGCGCGGCACAGCGTGGCAACCGATCAGGGGAAAGTCTTCTGTTTTGCGAACGGCGGTCGTGCGGGCGGATTCGGTTAACGTCGCCGCATGCGAAAGCAAAATCGACCGTGGCTCGCATTCTAATTTCTTGACTCGGCGGGAAACCTTGGGCCATTCAAAGTAAGAACCGGGCCGCAATCTTCGTTTCGCGTGCCACAAAGATATCCGTTTTGTGATACGCCCGTCGACGGGTATAGGAGTTCTTATATTTATGAAGTCGTGTAGATTTAAGTCATGCAATTATTAACATAGAGAGCTGGGGGTGAAGGTTTTTGACTTTCTCAAATGACGTTATCGTAGTTTCACGAGTGGCGTTGCGTTATGCACGAACACAGTAGTTTATCTTTAGAAGTAAACAAATACGTGCCTATCAGAACAAATATTGAATGCTGCCCCAGACGACGGGCGTAAACTCATATATATATACTCTGCCATTACCGATCGACGACGACCATGGACATATCTAGTTTTCGCCGTCCTGAGCCCCGATTCTCCAAGTTACAGGTCGCTTTACTGATCATTAAGGCTTCAAGTCAAAACTAAAGTCCATAAGATAATTTTTCAAATTCGCCTACTATGCATTGCTGACTAGGAAAAAGTTCAACACCATTCATAATCAGCATCATACTTCGTTAGGGTGCATTACAAGGACTTCTAAACTATTAACTAGCTTAGAGTAACTGCCACGTGGTCGCAACGCACCTCACTCACCCGTGCTTAAAAATCTAAGCCAGATCTACGCAATCTATGCATTACAGCTTCGAAGGTAGGGCGACCAATCAGGGGAATGAATTCTCCCGCGCACACCGCACGAATGCATCGAAATCCATTTTCCTGATTGGTCGAAATACCCTTCGCGCATCACGCATGCTTGAAAATGGATCTTAAGGGAACGAGAGTGAAGGGACGCACGCGTGCTCTTTCTCATTCCGGGGGATCTCTCTCTTAACGTCCGCGTGTGTGCGTGACGGACGCTGGGAGGGAAGGGTGAAGTCATCTTCCTTCCTCCCGCCCTCCCTGCCAAGCCTTTGACGGGTCACTCACACGCGTGCACGGCCGTCTCTCGCAGGGCGCGCATCGCTGGCGATGTTTCCTCCATGTCGTCCCTTTTAAACGCCCTCCCCTCCCACGGTTGTCTCTAGTTCCCTCCTCCCCGCGTATTTATAACACTCGAGAGCTGGAAGTGCCTACCTCTTCCGTTAAACTTCCTTCCCCCTCCGCTCTCCCCATCTTCACTTCTCCCCTTCCCCTCCACCCGTTGAGGGAGAGGCCCGAGTAGCCGAGGATTTGTCCAATATGCTGATTCCTCCAAAGTCGCCACGGTCGTGTTTCCTCAGCGCCATCGTCCGCCCCACGGTCGGAAAACCGAAATATATTCGCCAATCCGATGGTATTTATTGTGGGTGCTAAATTTTTCGACTGGCCGGAAATGCGAGTATTAGTGTTATCCGGCTAGCATTTTTACTTCTTGCAATTTTTAGACTTGGTTGGAGATCCTTGCTTGGTAAAAATAATCAAGTCAATGTATGCTCAGAATATGCATTTATAGAAAAATAAAATAAATGAAATTGATGGATTAATCTCCGATCATTAAAGGCAGCTACTTCAGACGTTTATGCATAGACTTGACTCTCCTCTGACTTTCATTTGCACCTGTTCATTTTTCCTTTGGAGTCGTCGTAATATTCTGTCTACCGATTTCTTCAGCAAAGAAATTTACAAATCACTGCAGTCGCAAAATCAAGGAGAGTACCCTAATTTACTCTCTCTGCTATACTCTCTTATACCGTATGCTTTAGATATATAGTTGCAAATGGAAAAAAGGAAACGGTGGTTACTTGATATTACTAGGAGTTTCGACACACATTAAGCTAAGGTTCATCTAGTTATGTAGTTCATGTAGTCTAAAGATAATATATTTATCAGTATATTATCAGCCCGGCATGAAAATTACTGCCATAACTTCTTAGCAATATAAAGGAAGCAGAATGGATTTTTCTAGTAATCAACTAGTACATAAATTTAAAATTTTTATGAAAATCTTTTATTGTTAAACGGAGGATAATTCTTGCTAAGCTGTTCTTTAACTGAGAAATGTTATTGATACGTTTTTAAAATTAGGAGGCATGCATTGGATATTTTTCAATCCAGTTAATCCTCATTTAAAGTAAAAGTACAAAAAACTGTTCATGCACAGGTACTGCGAAATTATTTCGTTTTCAGACTCGAAGGATAGAAACTGTTCTCTCTTTCCTTTATTTAAAACGAATATTTGTTTCATAATTCTGACTATGCTTTGACCGAAAATTGTTTTACATGTTTTTTTAACATTTCGTTTGAATAATTTCGGAAATCGAATTAATGTTAACATGTCTATGTTGGATGAAGCACAACTAAGTCAAAACGCAAATGTGTTTCGTGAATACACACCCATTAAAAATTACAACCTGTTACCTTACATGCTCCAGAAGTTTATCTATTTTATTCAAGACGTTAATCTGTCTATTTTTTCCTGGTCATGTCACATAAAAGTAAATGATTTCTCCCGTTACATTTTTTGTAACGACACTGTGTAACTAAGTCTGGTTCTAAGTTTAATATCATCCATGAATTTTAAAGTCTAAAAAAATTATTCCATTAGTGTTACACGCAGGAATAGGTAAAGTTAACACGTTTAATATGAGCCCATTAACTAAGTGATATTGTGAACAAAGAGGTCAAAACGTTTCTACAATTTTATTAAAAGCTCAACCAACGCCCACGGCGAAGTGTATTGCAGTATATTTACTACGTCCCGTCAGATATTTCCAATATTACCCGACGAAGGTGCGAAATAAAGGACGTCTGTTAACACAAACGATTGCGGGTGGGTATTCCCCGTACGATTTTGAACTTTGCAGAGGGGACATACAGCAAATGAAGAATACGGCATTTCGCATCTCGGAAGCATTCACGTCGCCCTTTCTGAGTCGTACGAATTGACACCTAAGGCTATTGTGTCAATGTACCCACTCCTAATCTGCTCATTGGAGACTTAAACCAATGGATGAATATCGACGGTGAGCATCGAGCGACATCGATTGGATGAATATGGGTAAAAAATACATCGTCGTTCAATTCGATAATATCGATAGTATCCCCATTCTATCTCCAAAGGTTACTATAGTTAATATTTTTACCCATCGTAATTTATATGATATCTCCAAATTTGCGTTGCCACTACTCATGTGCGTCCCATCGCGGCGTGACGAGACGTTCTCATTGTGAACAGTCCAACTAGAAAACTGAATCCGTCTCAATTTTTTTACCCGTGTGTTGATCCTTCGGAATATGCAACCGCGCACACATACGTATTAATCGGGATGCGCGCCTCGTTTCAGTTGTTTCCGAAGGACGCGTCGTGTTCAAGCCTCGCAAACATTTGTTCCTCCTCTTCGGCAATGATTTCCATATCCTAGAGCCCCAACACCTGGTCCCACTCCAGTCAATTATTTTTTATTTCTCGTGGTCTGCGTAAACGTCGACGTTTCAGGGTTATTAATATTGAATAGAAATTTGTCGGAACCGATACTGTTTGCTCTGCGAGACTATTTCCTTTTCCCACAATGCGGATGGCTTCGGCAATCTGATTTTTTCTTGATGCGGCGGATTGATAATTGTGATTCCAGTCGCCTATAGTACGACATCTTTCGAGGACACGTGTGCAAGTCAAGAATGCTAACAGACGCAGCGAATATTTATTTTGACATGAAACCGTGTTTTCATATGTCTGTCGTTGTTTTTGCGTAAGTTTAGTGACTGTCATGCCAAAAGTGATGAATTCGAGTGTGCGCGAACGACTCATGTTTACTTCTCTGCATGATATGATGACGATGAACTTTCTATCTCGTCTGTCATGGGAATGGAGTAGACGCTATACAAGTCATTGTAGAAATTCTTTCATTTGTAAATGATGGATTAGCACCAAATCCGCAAGTTTTGATTCAGTTTCCGCGATGTTTATCGCGGAAATCCGAAATTTTTTCGCAATGCACTTATTTTTTTACGAGATGCGGTCCAAAATTTAAAACATAAAATTTTCCTCACAGTTAAAAAAGCTGATGAACATATTTTTTTATTTGGATTAAATCTGTTAACCAGACTAAGAAAAATGTCGAGCTCTAATAAATGACAACATTAATTCCGTGAATTATAGAAGTAAGTAGCATAGGAAATACGGTAATACAAGGCACAAAGATTTCGTATGTCTCGTGGCATGTCCCTCAAAGATTACCTTTGAAGTTACTCAAGAATATGATGCATCGGGGATATATCCGTTAGCATATCGATGCTGCTAATGGATAAAATATGTTTAAGATATTCTAGTTCCCCCTTTAGTTTAAAAAAATAATTAAATGAAGGTGATAGTATTTCAATTTTGGATTGTGCGGGAAACTCTTCAGGGTGTAGGACTTCAAAGATCTTTTATTAGTTCTGAAATGTCGTGCAACTCTTGTTTAGATATTAATTATTATTCAGAGTATATTTTATTACTTGACGAAATATTATAGCCTAAAAGTAGAAGATGTACCAATGTTTTTATCAATTAGGTATTTATTATTCCAATATTTGCTTAGGGATTTAAAAGTAGTGATAGAACTAGAATATTATGTTCTCCATTAGTTTGAAAATTTTATTTTCTTCAATTGGACTTGAATAATCGTTCCATCTTTTGTTCTCCATATCCCGTTTAGATGCTGCTCCTTCCATGATATTTTATTTCTAATGTTTAGTGTTTGAAATGTTTGTTACGCCCGAGTCATGACGAAGAGAATACAACATACAAAATTGATCTAATTATTAAAAATTAAATTAATCTATTCGAAATAAATTCACACTTATGTGGATGAATGATTTTTCAATATTTCGTCCACGAGTAATTTGTGTTAATTAAATCAAACAAAATTAAGATAAAATTAATTAATTTTTATATAAATTTCTAATGTCACTTTTGGAGTCCATATAAACTACCAGCGAGTCTTGTATCAGCCATGGTAAATTACTTTGGCGTAGCGGTAACCTAAGCTCTAATTTTTCCATCAATTGTGATGCAAACAGTTTCTCGCGCGAGTCTAGTTCGGTATCAAGGGACCCATTAGGGTTTGTAATAAAATTTATTGCAAATGGCGTAGTTGAGTGTAATACTTAACACAAAATTTTAAGGAATCGATTGAAATATGGTGAATATTTATTTCTGCCTCCTTTCTCAATGGCCTAAAATGGTGGTAACGCGTGCAAGCTAGGACTTCGTCGGTGAGTCGTAGATGCTCATATTACTAGGGACGGAATTTATTTGATGAGAGATTATGGTATAATATATAGGCTACTGGTGGTAACCTCGAGAGATACGGCAATCTCCACGTGCTATATCCATTGGATTTATGTGCCTATGCAGGAAACTGCGCAGAAAATCTCTCCAGTGTATAATTTTTTCTCTCCCAAACTTTTCTCTCGGAAAAATATCGATTCTCGAAGCAAAAGAAGGTATAATGCGAAGCTGCCTAAGAGCAGTCAATGCATTTATGGTCCATGGCTCCATTCTCCATGTTTTCGTTGAGGGTTAACTAATTGCACTTAGTATCCATCCCAGTGGAAATTAGTGAAAAGCAAGACATTTTAATGCATTAATGTTTTTATTTTGGTGTTGAAACTGTGATATGAGTTTCTAATATAAAAAATTATTGACCGCTTTGTTTTTAATTGAAGCTACGAATTTTAAGGAACGATTTTGAGCTATCTTACCGTTGAAAACTGCGAAAATATTTTGGACTGATACATTTCGCTCCTTGTAGGAATAAATAAAACCAGTCGAATGATTGATTTTTACTGGATTGTTAATGTGTGCACACTTGAATGAAGTGTCTCTTTCAAATGATGGAGCTATATTTGCTATCTCAAAGGTTTTCCCGCCCGCCGCTTAGCGGAGGTTTTTCCTCCGAAAATGCCCAAAAGGTGGAGCTATTCGTCGTATGAGTGAGACGACCGATAACTAAGATTATTCCCGAGTAGAAATGCATACAAATTCTACAGCAAGATGGGGACGGATAATTTTTCATTGATAAATTTATTCTACATTAATTTGCTATATGCGTATACTTATGATGTAGAAACACTCACGAGAGCAATATAACACTTGGACGGCACAATAGAACGCAACAATGTGCATGGAAAACACATATAAGGGCACTCACATTGAGATAGTTTTAGCTTTCGGCCTTCTCTTAGGCCTTCTTCAGGTCAGACTTACTGCTGAGGCTGACCTGAATGTTTTTTATGTGATTTCAATGCATATTTTTGTGTTCTAGTGTGCCGTTCAAGTGTTATACACACACATATTTTTTCTCAGTATCTATACGCTCTGGTGGAAATTTGCGAGTAGTACTCTCACCTTATTTCCTTGAGATCTGATATGACTCATGGCTCATGTGTAGACCTAGAGAACCTTCCATCAGTTAAAATATCTGTCATTATAATTTTTAAAAATGCCTCTATAGGAAGTGATCAGGCATTTCGGGTTGGGGCAAGAAGGCAATAGTGCTAAGGAAGTATGCAATATTTAAGGTGAAATGTGTGATAGTACTTATTGGTCAGCCTTGAAGAGACGTTTTTACGTCTTACTTACGTGTTGACTGCCTCCAATAAAAATGAATTTTCACTATCCCAACTTTTCAATTTGTATCATTGCAATTCTCTTTTGGGTTGGCTTTATATCTTCTTTTATAGAATTCTTACCATATGTATGATAAGCTTTTTTCGGTGACCCGTCAGGAAATTCAATTTGCTCTATTTTCCAAAATTTTTTTAGCACGTAAAGACCACAATTTTGGCTTCGATTTTTTCTGATGGATAGAGCCGACGCACATGAGGATGTTTACAGCACAGCAAAGTGGAAAGGAAAAACCATTTCTTCTGAAACGGTCTGACTTCGACGGGGAAGAACTCATCCGAGCCATATGATTTTTGTTCCTCATTCCACGTTAAGCAATGATCTCCACCGGTCTGGGCACCGCGAGGGTTGGCGCCGAAGCAGACGCCTTCCCAAATCTCTGAACTTGCTTCTTAATTCTGAAGTGCGTCCTCACGAAAAATTTCTAATCATCAATCCCAAGCGGTCCCTGCTTTTTGATGCAGTGTAAGAAGGCGTCTTTCTTCTCTCGGCGGCGCCGCTTCACGGATTAGGAGCGAGACTTGGCAGCCGAATCCTCTTCGTCCATGCAATCCCCATTGGCGGCGGAGGGCGCCGCTCCCCCCCTCTCCTCCCCTCCCCATCCTATGGACACCCTCCCGATCTCCATCTGTCAGCAGTGAACTTAAAAGCGGCAGCGGTATACGGATCGAAAGGGAAAACTCGAGGGAGAAAGATAGGGAGGGAATACGGGTGACAGCGAGAGAGGTTCCGAAGGGAAGTCTAAATAGGGTGGCGAGTCGGGAGGAGGAAGGATACGCCCACAGAGTTCCGGTCCTAGGACCCAGCACTCCACTCTCCCCGTTCCGGATGCTACGTGGGAAGGGGAGTTTTCGGCAAGAGTCCATCTGTCACCACGACTGCACTCGGGGGTCCAAGTGAGCGCTGCGCAATCAAGTTGAGTTCGGTGGAATGGACGTCCACAAGCAGGGTTGCCGCTGCGTGCCTGGAGAAGTATGGAACCAACCGGGAGGAGTCAGTGAAATCGTGGGTGTGGCTGTGCCTCAGTGTTTCCATTTTCGCACAGGGATAACGTTATTGGATGGACGGGGCGCTGGAACCTCGTCCGAAATACAAGAGAAATCGTGGATCGAGGCGAGCAATCCTTTTCCAGAGAAGTTTTATTATCTTTACACTTAACTGTGCGGAACATCACTTTCTAGCGACAAAAAAACAGGTTAAATTTAATCTTATCCATAAGATACACCAACGGATAAACCACCTAAACCACCTTTAACCACCTAAATATGCTGGGCGGTCATGATTAACCACACGTCAGACCATTGCATTCCCTTCATTAATTTAAACTTCCGTCGTGTACGATTTGTTTAATTTGTTTACGTTCATATTATGTTTATTTGATAAACAGTGTTCACATTATATGTGCAACTACCCAATGCTGTAATTCCGTAAGTCTCTCGTTCTTTATTTTTTTTTAGATCAGCTCGGCATCTGAGTTCAGTTTTTCCCTATTTTTCTCGTTAGTTTAACCTAGTCAGGAGGAACTTTGCGTATTAAGCATGAGGATTGAATATTTATATCAGTTATAAAATTGGCCAGTGGTAAATATTAAGTAATTTCAAACATTTATTATTCTTTCCTTGCCTCGATGTTACATACCTATTATTCTGTTCAACGACAAAGTATGTATTCCCAGAGAAAATGAAATTACTAGTGGCGAGTCACCATCTTTCATTTTCGGCTGTCACATGAAAACAGTTAGCGAAGTTAGAAGTTCTGCAAAGCTGGAGCTCAGAATAGCTCTAATCACCGCAGGTGACAAAACCCTATAAAACCGTATAATTAATATGTCAACTAGCAGATCGGGTCCAGTCCACGCGATGAAATACATCGTACAGTAAATAATTTATTTATATGATTCTGCGCAGTTTGTTGTTAATCCTTAAATTTTGATAGAGGTTAATAGGTTAAAGTGAAGGGTACCCATGTTGCGTTTACTTCAGTACGTATCCGTGGAAGGTTGATTCGAAGAGCGTATCAATATCCAGGTGAGGATGCGCTGCGACCGTTTCTTTTTAATTACTCTTCCGATCTTCTGGGAGGGCCGAGAAATAATTTGCCTCGGTTCGGCTCACCGATGTCTTCAGCTATTCCTGTCGTGTGGGAGGGGTGTGAATGGGCAGTGGGAATGGGATGGGGGGCGTGCTTTTGGATTGTAGCCTGGAGGGAAAGAGGTGGGGAAACTGGGGGAAGGTGAGCCCTAGGGGGATGTTCCAGCGAGCCAAAGGCATTCGTTTCTTTTTCCCGAAATTTGCTGCAGTTTCGGGCAGCAAAATAATTCATGGTGATGGGATACACATTTGGATGTGCTGCCGCAGGGTAGCTGCCAAGATTAAAAATATGATCGTTCCACCCTTGAAAACGGGCAGAAGCCACACGGCGATTACAATAGAAATGGAAGAGGAAAAATAGCCTGGGTTTTACGTTGCCGTCAAAATGTATGGCTACGGCTGATTGGGGGAGAAGGGGAAGGGAGGGCCAGGGGAGAGAAATTAGGAAGGAGGATCATTGCTGGATATTCGTGCTCCTTCAGGCTTCCCCAAAAATTGTTTCCCTATGTAGCTCTAAATAATTCCATTAAATTTCACGGCATCTTGTTTAAACAGAGTTCGTTATCAGGGCTGATAGTGCTATAAGTTGAGGTTAGAATTCCATTAGCTTTAAGTTCTCCAGAAATATTTGAAATGAGCGCATTCACGGAAGTGAGTGCAGTTCGTTTTCTGTTCCGCCTGTGGATTTACAGTTAAGTTTAGGTGCCCATAAAATCAAATAGCGCGATATTAGCTGTCCTGAGGATTTGCGGCCCGGATAATAAAGGGTCAGAGGGTCAGCAAATAATATTTTATACCAACCGGGCTGTCACAATGCCTGCTAAAATTTCCGCGTGGTATTATTCATTGTTACACGCTTGAAAAATGCAATAGCCTCCGATATTTAGGGAAACTCATTAAAATACATTTAAAGGGGTTAAAATTAGGTTAAAATCCTCATTTAAGTCACCATTCATATGCTTATTACAAAAATAGTGTTTGTTTGAATATTTTATCAATAACAAAGAACCTTTCGGTGAAATCGTGCAACTTACTCGTATGCTACCATTCATTTTCATAACTTCTGAGGGCAACACTAAGGTGTTATTCGTTTCTACAAGACACCAGTTAGAATATTGCGCTACATTTCCTCTCCGCTAAGTGTATCTTAGTATAATATTCTTTTGTGAACGATGGAATTTCGGCCTCGAACACATGAAAACGCAAGAATAATCGATAAATCCAGGACTAGTGATCCTTCATATACGATTCCACCAATTGCTTTGGAGAGTAACGACTCTGTTTATGGAATGGGGCTGTAGTTTTTCACCCGGTCGACTTTAAATTGTAAAACCCCATCATTTAACAAAAGCACCTGCATGTTAAAGTATGCAGGGTACTAGAACAGGGATCGATAGAAAATGTAGAGTGGGTTAAAGGAGAAGGTGAATCCTTCATCATCACCCCGTTGGTCGTAGTCCGCGTATTATCCTCGTAATGCGTTGAATATGGGAATAAACTCTTGAAAAGAAGATTACGCTTCGCCACCCCTGTACGAGTTTTTAAAAATGCCGAAAAACGTGCATTGATGTAATTAAAATGTAGTTTGCTTTACTGGCCGCTTAAGAGTCATTTAAATTGATAGTAATGAAATCCAACTGGAAGCTTGTTGTGAGTTCATTTTCTCGTTACGATTCCAGTAGGCCGCGGAATGTTGATTAATGTGATTTAGTTAAATACACAGTCGAATGGATGCATGACAATACTTGCTTGTGCGATACTATGATATGCTAAGCATAATCACAGTTTCAGTTTCACATAGTAATATCACGCGTTGAGAGATGCCGTATTTTCCATTTATGTAACCAGTGATACCCCAGTCCGATGTGAAGTGGTGTGTGGCAATATAAGGGTATTTATAATGTAATTATCTCACAATTCATGAAATTAGGCAAGAAAACTTTGGTCGTTACGCTTTGCGTGTTGTAAAGTTGAAAACGTTAACACATCGCTGACCTAGGGTTTTTCAATTGCCTACACATTAGCTTAATTGCTGAATCAAATTCAAGTAACCAATTGAGTTTTATAGTAGGTACTGTAATCCTTGGGAACGACATCAATTCTTAAAAAAACTCATTTGCAGATGTTGCGTTGGACTGCTGACCGGAGCGTCCCGGGTTCGCTTCCCGGGCAAGGCACTCTGGGCACCTGCAGCCCCACCCAAGCTATGTGGTTTTTCGGGTACCAGGTCTTCCTGGGAAACTATAAGCGGCACAGGGAAATGAACTGGAACCCCATACATAGTAGAAATACAGTATATATATAGTATACATACTATATATAGTATATCATATATATAGTATACATACTATATTTTTTTAAGGTAATCTACCGGTTAAGGTAGGTTTTTCGATGGACCCAACTACCAAACAAATATTTTGTGACTACTAACAAAACACAACCCTAAATTCTACTCTACACCAGGTCCCTCTTCATCTCTGAGTACTTTCTTCCGCCCTTCATCCCGTCCAACATCCCTATCCTGTTCCTTCCCTTTCCTCTTTTGCCCAACATTCTACCCTCTATCACAGTCTTCAACATCCCACTGCCGGTCAACACCCCCTTCATCCACTTTTCCTGCCTCCATAGGATTGCTCCCAACAAACCCCTCTCTTCGCCCACCATACCAAGTACTTCCTCATTTGTTTTCTTCTCTGTCCATTTCACCTTCTCCATTCTTCTCCACACCCACATTTCAAAAGCCTCCAGTCTACGTCTATCCTCTTGCTTCAATGACCACGTTTCCGCGCCGTACATAGCTACGCTCCATATCAAAGTTTTTACGAGTCTTTTCTTAACATCCTTACTCAAAGTCCCCGTCATCAACTCCCTCCTCGTGAAAGCCTCTTTGCCTAGCGCAATTTTTCTCCTTACGTCCCTACTACTTTGACCGTGTTGGTCCAAAACACTACCGAGATACGTAAACTGTTCTACCTGCTCTAGTTTTTGCCCTCCTATTTTGATGTTAAGCTTGGCCTTTTTCTTTCTAGAAAATCGCATAACCTTTGTTTTATTAATGTTGATTCTCATCCCATACCTGTCGCACTGAATTTCCAATTCACTCAGCAATGCTTGCAGCCCCTTGGCTGACTGACAAACTAAAGCTTGGTCATCAGCAAACCTAACTGATTTTACGAATTCCCCGCCCACTTTCATTCCTACCTCGAGTACTTCCCATGCCTCTTTGATCATTTCCTCAGCATACAGGTTGAACAGCAACGGTGATAATGGGCAACCCTGCCTTACACCCCTTCCTAACACTGCCCATCCTGACTCCCCGTTTCCCACCCGCACCTGAGCAGTCTGAGACATGTACAGGTTGCGGATTAGCCTCCTTTCCCTCCAATCTATTCCTATTTTCTGCAATATACTCATTATTTTTTCCAAATTCACTCTATCAAACGCTTTTTCGAAATCTACGAAACAGGCAAATACCTCCTGGTTGTGTTCTATATTCCTCTCGATTAATAATCTCATTACTGCAATGGCATCACGCGTACCTCTCCCCTTCCTAAACCCAAACTGATCATCCCCTAAGTAATCATTTGCCCTACTCTCTATCCTTTTGTTTATGATCCTGAGAACAACTTTAGCTGCGTGGGATATCAAACTAATTGTCCTATAGTCCTCACATGACGTGGCCTTTACCTTTTTCGGAATAGGAACTAAAACTGATCTCACAAAGTCTTCCGGCCAGATTCCCTCCTCATAAATACTGCGGACCAGCCCATATAGCCTCTTCCTCCCACATTTCCCCAAGCATTTCAAAAGTTCCACGGGAATGTTATCTACCCCCACGGCCTTATTTAGTTTCATCTCCCTTAATGCCCTTTCTATCTCATTGTCTAGTATGCCTGGACCTAAGCTATCTTCCTCTACGTCATGTTCCTTTTCAATGTCTAACTTTGTTGGTCTAAGCTCTTTACTATACAGTTCTTCTACATATTCCTTCCATCTCTCTTGGATCTTTCCTGCGTCAACTATTACCTTACCGGCCTTATCTCTAACTGCTATCGTTGATCTCCCTTTCTTACTTCCCGATAAAGATTTAACTATGCTGTAAAGCGCACCGATTTCCCCCTTCCTCTGCAGACTTTCCATATCCTCGCACTGCGTCTTCCACCATGCTTCCTTTGCTTTATTTGTTGCCCGCCTCAATGTATTGTTCAATTCTTTGTACTTCATTTTGCCTAATTCTGTATTTATATTCTTCCATTTTCGCCGCTCATCCATTTTTGTAATCATCTCATCCGTGATCCATGGTTTACGAGTCCTTTTAGCGTTAACTGTTCCAATAGTGTCTTTTGCCGCTTTAGACAACCCTTTTTTGATACATTCCCATTTTTCTTCAATAGTACTTAGCTCTTTACCGTCCTCCATGATTTTCTCTACCGCCTGTTTGTATTCCTTTCTTTTCAACCCATTTAATGCTTCTACATTCCATTTTCTAACTCGCCGCCCCTGCCTTATCTTTTTAAAACGTACGCTACATTTCATAACAACTAAATTGTGGTCTGAGTCCGCATCCGCTCCCGGGAAGCTGTGGGAATTTATCACACTGTTCCTAAACCTGTGTCTAACCAGGATATAATCTAGCTGATATCTTCCCGAGTCACCTGGCATTTTCCATGTATACCTGCGTCTTTTGTGGTGTCTGAACCAAGTGTTGGTGATAACTAAGCCCTGTCTCCTGCAGAACTCAACTGCTTTCTCCCCGCGGTCATTCCTCGTGCCTAAACCGTAGTCCCCCACCTCATCACCATCTCTTCCTTCGCCTACTGTCGCATTCCAATCCCCCATCACTATCAAATGTTTCCCTGCAGGAACACATGCAATCATGTCCTCTAACTGATCGTATATCCTATCGACCTCTTCTTCCTTATGGTTGCTCGGTGGCGTGTATACCTGGATAATAACTAAGTTCGTGGGTTCTGCTTTTATCTCCACTAGTAGTATTCTATCCGTTACCTGCTCTATGTTGACTACGCTTCTTCCTACCTCTTCATTTAATACTATGGCAACCCCTCGTTGGCTCTCGTCCCCACCGCTGTATATTATTCTATACTTATCACTCCAGTAATCCCCGCTATCTTTCCATCTCACCTCGCATAGACCTAAAATATCTATATTTCCCCTTTCCATCTCTCGCTTAACATTCTCCAATTTCCCCGTCCTCATCATTGTCCTAACATTCCACGTTCCTATTCTAACTAATTTGGTCTTCTTCTCCTGCGTCTTCTGTCCTGCTGCTGCTGGTTTTCCCTTGCAAGGGTTTCGTGGGATGACGACCGCGGAAGCCTTGCCTCCCCCGCTGCCGGGCACGACACACGGCCGATTGGGCCGAGCCCCGTGGTTGCCAGGACTCAAAATATCTCTATTGTCCATCATATTTTTCTAGGGAATGATAATTGAGGTGGTTTCCCGTTGCCTTCCTCAATAGTGTTATTAACGTGACACCATCACTTACTGGCCGCCCCACTGGGGTCAGACGCCATTGCAGCCGCCTCACTGAGGAACAGACGCTGCGTGGACTACCTTTCGTCTGGCTCCTAACCTTCGACCTATCTGGCATGGGTGACCCTACCAGGAGCAATTTTTATTACTCCCGCCAGTACAGCTCTAGGGGTCATCGGAACGCACAAGCCCTTCCACCACGTCAAGGTTGTAGTCCGGGGAGGGGACATACTATATATATCATATATATTATATATGTATATATATATATATATATATATATATATATAGTATATATATACCATATATATGTAATATGGAATTCAAGTTCATCATATATGAAAATTTAGAATGTTTTTGAAATATAGGAAGAAGCTCCATACTTAGTTGTCTCGGATTGAAAGTATTTCTATGGTGCATATTCAAGGCAGCGACCTCCAACGGACTCAAGCAAGGGTACAAACGTCGTACACGTTAATTTCATGCGTTTGTAAACTCGTTTCTGAAATAAATATTGCCAGTAAAAGGACAACATTTTTATTCTCTATGGAAGTTCACGAGTCCGAAGCACGTGCAGCTCTGTTTACGACTCATTAATGGTAGTTTTATCCGTTAATGCTGTGGTTATGTTGAAACACGGTGGTATCTGCAGCGTTATTTACGTCCCTTTTAACCCTCCGCGTCGCTTTCCAGAAAAGAACGTTTACTCGCGTAAGTACCTTCAGCAGGGATCGCTGTAAATTTTTATGGTTGCGGCTCCGTCGGCATAGGGATTACAGAACCACCCACACAAAAAATGAAATTATTCGGAGCACCACCAAAAAGATATAGTTGAATTTTTGAGGTAATTTTTGGCAAATATTTTTATGAAGAGCTCAGCTAAAAAAATTGGTTTTACTAAAATTGATTAGTTATTAATGTAGAAAGTACTGTATTTTGTACTGATAACAGTGGTAATTGATTCCTCTGTGGACTTCCTTTGTTGTCTGTAATTAGAATCCATAATTACGGTCATTGGACGAGAATACAGGTAACATCTCTATATGAGCCTAGCAGTTTTGAAGTATCAGGTTGATATAACTTCGTGGGCAATTCTTTTGTTAGATTTAGGATTAGTTGATGAATAATATGGTACGATGTAGCCTTAGATGTTGGTGTGACCAAATATATTATTGTACTGTAACGTCTAATATTTATATCCATTTGGTCTCTTCTCTTAAAATGTACGAAACTATTTGTGAACAATTTAATTAGATTTCTTATCTACCAAAGTTGGGCATTGATGGATTTCTCATTTTTCTGTCTCGGTTCAGTTTTTTTTATCCAGGCATGCATTAGGGCATGTTTGGATGGATAGCTCTTGTATATTCCCGATAGCTATTTTATACAACCATTGTAAAACTTCACGCGACCCAGAGTGCTTAATAGGTGATACTTAAAGCCTTGTTAATTTCGTCGCGGGAAATTTTACGTCGCACATTACGAAAACTTAGGGGCGCAAATGTTTTGAGAAACGAATGGGAAACAAAGCACCGCGAAGTTTCCAGGAATTGAATTTGAGCAACTCCTTGTCCGTGGCGCGACGTGGTTTCGACATACCTTTTTGAGATTCGCCTCGAAGAGGGTGGCGCGGGTCGAACGTGTGCCGGTCGATCCCGGTCGAACTTCGTGGGTGTTCCCGCGCTAGACCGTCGGTAAACACTCGTCCGCCTTGTTTGCTTAACTTTATGGAGTAGCGTCGCGCGTCTAGTATTAATCCGACGGATGTCTCCGCGGCGGAGCATTATTAGGAAAAATGAGTCTTGACGCTGTTCGTGTGGGGATCCCCCGCCGTCTGTGCTACCGCCCCGGGTGACCGTCGGCACGGGGGAGAGGAAATGAGTTGCCCCCGAACGCATCCGCCGCTAACGATGCGCTCTCGGGTTAATTAATACTTTTAGAGCAATCGAGGAGGGGTCCTCCCCAGTGTAATGGACGGTCTTCCCCTCTAAATGGCCTTCGAATCGATGCAATATCTCACGAGGTTGACGTCTTAATTCTCCCAGTATAATCCTCCCCCCACCAAGTGCCTGGCTAGTCCCAGCGGAGCAATCCTTTTTATCACGCTTTTAAGATGCTCTCAAACCCCTCCCTACAGTCAAGTCGCCTTGAACGCATTCCGAAGTTTCCGTCGAATTAATCGACTCTTGTGCGAGTCCAATGCTTTCTCTGATTCGTTTCTTAAATGATGGGCATCGGGAGTTAATTCAGCCGAGAAGAGCCAATGTTAGCTTTTCTAACTGACTAATGCCTTTCCTTAATTGACAGGGGGTGGTTTCGGTAAATCTTTAGAATTTCAATCGATACTTTACCACTGAAAAGCAAGTCAAAATTGGTTGACATTTGCGATTTGGTGTTTTTTTTTTGCTTACGTCCGTTCTGAGGAATAAATTTGAATGCGTTTGAGGTCTTTTTGCCATCTTTACTCTTGCGCGTGAATGCGGCAGTTATGATTTTGGTTGACGTTCCATTGATGTTCCCTCTCCCCCCGTTATACTTTCACATCCGATTTCCATTTCTCAGTCGTAATAATTTCAGTGAATCAATTTGCATAGGGCAGCGACTCGGCCGTAAATGATTTCAAAATCCGATAAGCCTTCGTGGGCAAAATGCCGGTTCACGATTGTCCCCTTGGAATCCCCAGGCACCCTACTGAGTCCATTAGACGCTGGAAAGGATCTGTTTGCTTTCACTTTCTTCGTCAGCCGTTTCTCTTGGTTAGGTATCCAATTTTCCGTGAAAGTTAAACTAGGATACGTAATCCAAATTAATGGGCCATCCCGAGCCAGCAGCTGGGATCCCGTGTGCGAATTTCCCGAATCCTCACAGATAATCGGTACGTAGTTATCTGCTTACAAAATTGAACATATTTGCACCTGGTCTTAATTTTTAATTAATTTTTTTACTGGTCAATAGGTGGTTTTATTTGCCATCATAAATACTTTTGAGGGTATATAACATATTTATATTTAAATCAACCTTTGGTGGTGATCACAGAAGATATAGCCTGACCAAACCCTGACTGAGCCTACTACGAATATGAAATGCTGACAAGTGGTTCCTGAGTTCTGAGCTATCGTTTTTTCGTATTAGATTATTTTTATTTCCGTATTTCTTTGACCGGATTAGAATTGCTTTTTATCCGAAATTTCGCTTGGTAAATTCAAGGCGATTGATTTAAGACTTGCTAGTGATAGCATAAGGAAGCATCTTTGGAAACGCTCCTATACCTTGCAGAAACATGTAAACCATTTGGTTAATTCTTATCAGTAACCTTAAAACTTTTACTTTCTCTCAAGTAAATCACTCTGACTGAATAAGGATGGAATAAAAGATGAATTACATATCAATCTTATAGAAATAATTAATAGAGTTGTATGAAGTTTATAAATTTGCGTTGCGAAAGTAGATGAGGCTAATATAATCGGACTTGAAGGAATCAGATGACTGGCATTATTTCTTTGTTGGAAACGATTTTGCATTCATGAGTAATTGTTAGTATAACATGGTAATGTTTTCCGTAAATAGCGATCGTGTCTGGCCGCTTTCCCTGGCACTTTTCCCCCTCAGGAACAGTGCTGTAGCTGCGAAACGCGTCCCACGGCTTTCCCGCCACCCACATGACAAAAATTTGATTTACCAACCAAGAAATCCCCTCCACCTCTATCCCCCATGCCAGAAACACCACTTGGTTCACGTTCCTGGCAATCTGAAAATATTGGCATTAAATATTGATTGTGGGGGTAGTGGACCTTGAGAGGGTTAGAGTGCAGCTGCCAATGGCGTCGGGAGATAAATTACCACCGCCGCCGCCACCACCCCTCGCGGACGCAGTAAACTAGAGACGTAAAACTGTCGCTAAAATTTTACAAACTCCCTCCATCGCTATTGATATAACGCCCTTGCTCGAGGGCAAGGTCCATTTCACTTGCCTAACAGTTGCAGAGGATGTTGGGCGCTCTCTTCCGTTTATAGAAATTGATATTTCACCCCTCTCGAATATGTAGCATGATTGGGATGAAAATAACATAGTCTATTGGGATTTGGCTCTTATATTCCCGTTTAAAATCATTTATCTCTTGCTTTCAGACGACTTTGACCCCCTTTTCCTCATGAGACTCCTATAAACCACTTTAAATCTGTGGAAAAATTCAAAATGGGGCCCATCTAGTACAAATTAAAAGATCCCCATGTCAGATAACAGTGTCAAACCAGCTTTTTTTGAGTGACCAGACGAGCGAATTACGCAGAATACTAACCCTGCTGCCGCTATCCGACAATAAATACAAATGCATGGACGATAATGCCGTAATAATTATCAGTTTAATCGCACTTAAAAATTGAATTTCACTTCTCCGTCACGAGGTGGTTGCTTAATCATAGATATTAAATGTTGACATAGCAAAACTAAGTACAATATTAACTTTCCGCACGGTAAAGAGGATGAGCGAAATTCAGCAACACAGACATAGCGCTATAATACATGCATAGTACTGATGGAAAACCTATTTTGAAGAAACAATCAGTATCAACAGTTTAAAGATTATCAATTATTAGAAACTAATTATGAATTACATAACCTTGTGAAGCGCTATACTTCTGTCTTTGAATATTCTTCTCGTAACGTTCTTATACAGCTGGCCATGAAAGCGTCCTCGAGGGCTTTTGGCAGAGTAAGCTAGGTCCTTGACCATTAAAGTAATTGACCGAATGCAATTTTTGTGCTCTACTTAGGTCTATGAAGCTTTATAGTAGCTGAATAGTCCTTATGAGACCTTACAAAATCTCAGTAAATTTTCGGGCATTGCGGAGAGGATCAAAAAATAAATAGGATAAAATATTATGTACTTTAAAATCAATTAAAAGAATAACCAGAATTTAAAATGAAACCACAGAAGTACATAATTTTTATTCCGAGGGTCGTAAATTTGGAACCTACAAAATAAACTCCGGAAAAAACTTGAAATTGGTCTTTGTTGCTTCAATTTGTTTCTCCTCACTTCATTGACGTCTACTCGTATGCCTCTAAGTAATTTTGGGCAACGAAAAGTAGGGAAAGAAAGTCGCAGTCGATATCTGTTTGTATGTGCTCCAGTGTATCTTTTTTGTTAGGAAGCACCCGGGTATACTATAAATCATTTTGAAATTCTATAACAATTCCGCTGTTCGTTCTTCATCTAAAGAGCATGCCAGGCAATGATTCATGATGGGGCATTATCACCTTGAGAAGGGAACCAAACTGCATGCTCCCTTTCAGTCAATGGTTGTTACTTTATTTAATAAATACAGTTTTCACGTGGGTGGGATTGGAGAATCAAAATAAAATAATTTCTTGTCATCTTCATTGAGCCGTCTGAAGTCGTGCGAAGGTCGCATCACTTAAGGAGAGAATCCTTTTTATTTTATTATTTCAATATTTTATTTCCCCTCCCTCGGTAGTTCAAGATCAAACAAGCAACCTTCGGGCGGTTCGCTTCCCGGTCTCATTGCCCATTCACCTTGTGGAGGACTCCACAAGGCGGACGATGGACTCACGTATGTGAAGAGTGGTGGTCGGTGTCAGGAACCGCAACCCCCCTCCCACCAACCCCCCCCCCTCCCGCCGACCATCCCTTTCTCGACGGATACACCGAAAGGGGATGCAAACACAAACACGCTCGCTCCCAGGCATTGAGGGATGCGAAGCGGAAAAGGAAACACGGATTCGATAATTGAGAGGGAGAGAGAGCCCTTAGGGATGGGCTTGGGATAGGAGTTGGAAATGCAGAGAGAGAGAGGGAGCGGGGGAAGGCCTGTTGGGAGGGGTCTGGGTGAAGGAAGAGAGGAGAGTGAGTGGTTACATTTTATGCAGAGAGTCTGAAAGGTCGGGGAGATAGAATTTTCAAGTCTATTCTGGGACTTGTCCCCATGAGCATACACTATGCTTTCAGAATCTAAAATGCGTAGCAATCGTTTTTTAGAAATATAATCTTAAATGTTTGCTTTCGGATGAAAGTCTTCTTTATCATTCAAGAGTATTATAGTTAAAAATTTCTAAGAATTGCATACTTGATGTAAATGCCAAGAAAGATATGTACATCGGCAATCGATGGCTCTGTGGGAGTAAAATGCAAGAATTTTGCAATCGTTTTTTCAATTTATCAGCTCTGGGGAAAATGCTTACGCGACATATCAATTAACTAGAAATTACATGAAATTGTATGCTAGTCCTTGAACGTTTAATTGTGGTAAAACAAAAGATTTTAAAATAATGCACGGGATCAATATATTGCCATTATAAATACATCAAGTCCACATATGTGAAGTTTTGGAATTACTTTAACAGTGGTGATATGCAAACCCAGCAGCCAAACATTTTTAATGATTACTTCCGACGAAAGTCAACAGTCCTAAGCAAATAAGAAGGCTCATTAGCGGGACTTGGTAGCGGCTTGGGAGTGGAGCCTCTCCCTATTGGAACACACCAGCAGCTCGGTCTCAAATTTAGATGCAAGATGCAGAGAGATGGTAGCCTTCCTCGGAATTCGAGCGCGAGGGGGTTTCAATTCCCAGGCGAAGGAAGACGTTTGGTACTTTAACCGACTGCCGCCGTCCCTAGCGATGAAACTGAAGAACTCGACACACACTCTCCCTCTATCCGTCTCACCATGCGACGACCGCCAAACCCCACCCCCTCCGATACACTCTCCTCGGGGGAGTTGGTTATTTTTTCCCTTTAAATTTCCTCGTCCTCTTTCCAAAGAGGGTGTTTGCATCCTCGCCCCTGCAGTGGCCTTGCCTTTTCGAAATTATTTCTATGACTGAAACGCTCAGCTTCCGTCGCTGTTCAATGTGAGCGGGTGAGATCACATTCACATCGCAACGGCACACTCATATTACGACATTGCATTCAAATCGCGACTCTACATACTTACATATCACAGCATTACATTACATTGAATGCATACACACGTACATAGTGCGTTCGCACTTCAACATGGTTTACATGTAGAACGTCACAAATTTCATCTCATTATCGCCGTTGACATCGAATTATCTTCCATATCCTATTCATGTCGACCAAAGCGAACATACTATATGCTCGATATCGCTCATCTCGAATCTTCCATCTCGGGTAGCAGCAGGTGACTATCTCTTTCAATCTTTTTCCCCCACTCTTGACTCTGTACGTTTGTTTTTGTCTTATTTCTTACTTAAAAAAAGATACTACATTGCGAAATACATGATGTAACATGACGCAATCGCTATATTTTTGGGGAACTTGGTGTTCGCGAGATTGAATCGGGACGTGGGCTAATGTACTTCACTCGCGCCACAGAGGCGCTGGCTCGATTTGCTTGTAGGATTTTCAGACTTTTACTTCGGTATTTCAGTTTCCATTTCAGTGTCGTGTGGTAGGTAATCCTTCAAGTACCGTACCGACTTCGCTTGTCGATTGGAACGCTAAAATTGGCGATGGCATTTGTTTCTCGCCAATACTTTGGATATTTCCTAAGTTGAATTTTACACTCTCTTATCCTCAAAGACTTGAATACCTCCATACGAAAAGGTTTTATACTTTTCCACTGAATTAATTTGATATAGTTTAAATCAATTCTCTGCAAAAGTACAACATCTTTTACTATAGATAACAAATACTTCCACGAAGTGAAGCCTGAAACCGTGGAGTATACATATACTTGGATAACTTCTCATCTCTTAAAAATAATGGAGTAGGCATCTCCAGCCTCCAAATGGTAGAGATGCTAATGGATTTAGTACTTTATGTTTTCGTTGTTATGGATTTTTTATACTTACGTTATAAACGATTAAAGGAAATATTGAATTTAAATATTTTTAAAATGAACGTGTTGGTTGCTGTTTGAACCTTCGATCGGATTTTCGTTAGAATCCACGGGGTTTTTTACACAATTTAACGGTGTTATGCGATTTTTAATTGCATTTATAATATTATACTACTTTTACTTTTATTTCAGCTAACATATTCGGCCATTTGAACTTCATAGTTTAAATTTTTACTGATAAAAAAACAAAGTTTTTATCGGTACTGAATGTAGCATAGGTTTACGGCTGATTTTAGTATAGTTCTTGTTAATAAATGCATCATCGTTATTATTAAAGTTATCCAGTTGTATGAAATCGATTCTGTTTGGAAGTAACAGGATGAGAAGGCACTCATAATATTATCACATTTAGGGATGGATTTAAATGGTTAACATTTAGATGGCCAAATCCGCATGAGGGTGAATTGTGGCCATTCAGTGGTGTTTGACTGGATTATTTGCCGTTGCATTAATGGCTTAGAAACAAACAATAGAATGTAATGAAAAAATAATTGCAATAAATTCGTTCCATCTCTGTTCGGCAAACAATGTCAAGAATGATCATTTCAGGGGACCGGACTTTCTCTACGGCAAACGCTAATGTATTGGAGGAACCGTTTACCCTTTTGAAGAGCGGAGGTAATCTGTCGTTCATTTGGTGGAAGTGAAATCGATTGTGGGTGTGGGTGGCAGTCAGCGGGCAGTAATTAATTCCGTGCTCATTTTTCTTTACATTAACGTCTTTTACTCTTATGTTGCACGTATGCTGTCGCAGGTTACGGGTAACTTGGTGACGCGGTGGGTCGAGCGTTTGGGCACCTACCACTGACAGGCTCCAGGTTTCAAAACAGGTGATATATCTGGGGGCTCAATTTTTTCAAACGTATTTATCTTGATTTGGTGAAATTTTATTGCGTGGAATTAACTTCTGTAACTCATCGACAGTACTTTCTGATTATTCATATCATATACGCAAAAAAATCGCTGCAATGGCTACATCTAGTTTGCATATTTACGAAAATAATAATGAAACACTCGTATTGTACTTTTTGTTTAATTATTTATTTCTTCTTTTTATTTTCAATTAGTCAAAATGGTATTATTTCAAATGTCAAGGCGTCGGAACGAGTATATACGAGTATACATGAGGATACACACACACACACACACCCACATATATTCAAACTCAAATAATCTTAATCTATTGATATTAGTTTTGACAAAAATTCTGAACGAAATCTGTGAGGTTACTGCCAAATATTTTGTTGAATTGACCCGGATAAAAACTATACTGGGAATTCAAATCAGTGGCCGTAAACAAGACGAATGCGTCCAGTCATTTCTAGTTCCAGAGAGTTCTAAATGTTCACATCTCCGCATCCAGATGATAAGGATATAAAGAGAGATAGTGCCATTAAGAACATGGGCGGCGAAACGTGCACGGGCAATGTTGCCGTGAACCTCTTTTCGTGGAATTAGCATGGAAATTCCTCAGATGCCGGCCGCTCATTGTTTTGGCGCCAGGCGACGACGGCGCTGCCACGTAATGTCTTTCACATCCTTGAGCACGGGCTCTCCGTTCGTGCTCCCTCGTCGGACAAAGGCCGTTGCCATACCTCTCCGAAGGGAGATCGGGGGATCTGGAGCACTCACGGAGGGACACAGAAAGGAGGGACGGCGGACGAGCGAGGACAAAAAAAAAGAAATAAGCCAGTGGTGTCCATCAAAGAGTGGGGCTGTTCTTCTTTCTGGTGAGTGCCGCGTTGTCCGCGTCGCACTCGCTCACTTCGCCCCCGTTCGACGTCAAGATTTGCCGCAGACGGGCGTCGTCGTCGTCGCAGCGTGGGGTTAGGCAAAGGGGTGGGGGGGGGGGAGATCTGGCCGAAATTCATACTTTCATCCTTTAGACGTTCCTTTGGACGTTTGTTCACCACTTCCAGAGAACTTCTTTTGTTTTTGAGCTCCCGAACATTCTTTTGAAGTCGTTGAGAATGTATCCCGACGAGGGATATATAGTATGGCTCTGGCGACGAAAAAAATGGCGCGGAAGTGGCTTTTGTCTGGTACTTCTGATATTAATGGCCGGGCTAAATTAAATTTCCGGGAGATGAATTGATCAATTTTTTATTACGAGAATTTTTATAATTCAATATCTTGGGCAGTTAATCATTAATTATTTTTAGTTGATACTGACTTTATAATTATATCAAACTTGGATCCTAATACTTTTTGATTTACCAGAGACTGGAAAATTAATAAATCTTAAAATTTGCGGATATTTATCCGCGGCGAATTCATTCATGGTTCAACTTCGAAGGAACTTAGTCTCCAAAGACCATTAAATTTTGCAACCAGTCCGATGATTAACTGATAAAGAACGTAAAAGGAGGATCCATCACGTCCAATAGAAAAAATTACCGAGCAGAGGCACTTGGTCGTAATATTAAGAGGTATCTTGGTCGCAATTTGTGACCTTTCTCTCGCTTTTTCTCCAGATATGACGGGCGCAATCGATTCGAACTCCTCCCTAATGAGTTCATATTCTCGAGGTGTTATAGTCTCCTCCGTCTATCCTTTTCCATTGGGATTAACCGATAGGTTTTGGTAGGAGGGACCACAATTTGTCAGGAAGTGGATAGGGGTTGCGTCAGATCGAGAAGCGTGGGCAATCAGCGGTATCCGCAAGAATGGGGTGTTTTGCGGTCAATTACGTGAATGCGGGTGTGTCGAGGGTAGGGTGACGGACGGCGGCCAAAAGCTTCGACGACAAAAATGGTCGATGCCAAGGGATCGGACCCTTCGGTTTAAATTGCCCAGCCACCGACGCCCAGACCCTACCAGGAGATTAAGAAGGAAGCCAGCGGGCGTCAGAAGTACCACTAAAACTGTTTTCTCTCTGTTCTTCTCGCGTGTCTCGGCATCCAAGCACAAAGTTTAATATGCAGCACCCTAAGTATTAAAGTTTAGGCTGCAGAAATGAAATTCCTGAGTTGTGTTCATGGTTTTTCCCTCACAGATAGAAAAATACATAAAGATATCAGGAAACAATTAAAAATCCACTCTTTAAATGACAGTGTACAAATATGATACGAAGGAAGATGAGACGAACATTCAAATCGTGCGCCTGAAAGAAAACTCAGTAGCAGCATTAAAATATCAAACCATTTTAGGAGGATTTTAAAAATATATTTTAGAAAGAGGTGGATTCCGAAACAGGCCGACTAGGCCCTAAATCTTTGAAACGAAGAAGAAGATTGAAAGTATGAGTTATAATTGAATGCGGAAACCGTGCTATTATACTGTATTATTGAGTTTATTGAGATTATTGACTTCGGTTTTCGCGGCACTTGAGATCATAGGCACTTTCAAGTTGGCCAAATTGGATATCACTTTTCCAGGAAGGAAGGTATCAGGACGCAGAAACTATCCAGTCAGCCATTTTAGTGACTTGGGTTCTATCGTCCAAAACGAAGCACTTGATTTTGGTTTCCTATACCCCTTCAACGCTCTATAACTTCCCTGGCTTTTCAGTCACATGTAGCGAAATTACCTGGAGGCGGGCCACCACAACCATTTTCCGCAACTCCTCAATAGGTGGAATCATCTGGTTATCCGTTCCCGCTTCTTCTTCCACGCACAGGAGCACATGGGATGTACAAGCGTCCTCAGTCCCAGCGTCTTTACCCAGCATACTTCAGATATTCCTGGGGATCGGGATGGTGCGGTGGCTAACATACATTCTTCCGTCCGAGAGGGTCCGGGTTCGAATTCTGGAGACAACAAATGTTTTTCAGTAGTATTCCAATCCCTACTTGAGGTGCTTTGTAGAGAGCACTTTGACTGAGTACGACGTCCATCGGATGGGACGTTAAACTGCGGATCCCTTGGCGCCTTTCGACAAAAGTAGGCTAAAACCGACGCCGGGTTTCTCTTTACCCTTCCTCATTTCCCATCCATCCCTAATGGTGCAAAGCTGTCGGTCGCCTCACCTAAAAACTACTACTTCAGCGATTCCTCGCCTTGAGACGAAGCTATAACCTTCCCGCACGACAGTAGAAGAGGGGAAGGCAGTTGCTGGGAGTTACTCTCCTGGAGACTTGACGAAGCACAAAAGACCTAAAATAGGAACAACAGCACATGTCTCTGTGCCACACTGAATTTACATAAAACTAAACCAAGGAAGAATAAAAAAAGGGAAAAATGCTTATACTAGTTTAAAAAATAAAAAGAAAATATAGCAGAGAACAATTAAAAAGACATCAACAAGAATAATAAAAAAATAAATAATAATAATAATAAAAGCAAACAAATTAACATGAAGTAATTAAAAATAGAAACTCACCTCAATAGACGCATGCTGTAAACAGCTTCAGCTGGACGCAGTAATTTAGACGGTCAAGCGACCGAGAAAACGGACGCTCGGACGGTCGAGGAACGAGTGGAAGCTGTGGACGATGCAGTCTCTGGGTCGAGCAATCTCGTCCTTTGTTTAAAAATTCAAAATTTTCCTCTTGTCACCCGGCAAACGCAGTCAAATAGCATTGAATATTTTCAACAGACAAACTACAGTAATCAATCCGAAAGTGAGGTGAGGGAACAGCTCGTAACTGCAAGAATTGGAAAATACCATGAAAACGCTCATCTTGATTTCAACCCGGGGTTTCCACACATAGGCTGAAAACTGTTACCTATAAGCTTCCCATTGTATAAAAAATTTCCTTTGACCGTGATACCTTTCGCAGTTAGCAGGGATTCCAAAGCAGAGGGCAGAATGGTCGCATATGCCCGTAACATCGTCTTTTTCTTTTCATCGTCATGTGGTTTTCGCGGGCGTATGCTTGGTAGTACACGGCTGATTGTTGATTGATTGACGTCAATATCATATTGATAGCAACGGGTGAATGGGAGGTATGGAGGGCAACCTTATCTCCTGGTAATTTCAGGTTAATTAGACTGCTTCGTTATCATATCGTGAATAGGGAACTGAAGCCTCCATCTGGAATGAAAGCGAGGTGGCCATCGATTTCCTAGTCGGAGTTGAAGTAGAGACATCACTCTATTTTCCAAGCAGATCCCATGTGCAAATGATCTGCGAATTACTACAGGTATAACAGGTCCCACCTTTCCGGTCTTGGATCAGAGTTGCCTTTGCCTTTTAGGGTTCTGGTAATCAGCCACTGGGGTTTAAGGGCCAGGGAAACGACGAGGAAAGAGCGGAAGATGGGAAAAGATATTCTTCTTTTCATTCAATTTGTGCGCAGCTATGGCAGTAGCTTTGTAAAATACTACCTTGATCAAAAATTTCCCGGAATTTATTCAGAAAATTAAAAATACAAGTTTATTCATCTAAATCTATATTGTCCCCTTCAAAGTAATCCCCATCGACTGCAACACACTTATGCCAGCGCTTGATCCAATCCTCGAAACATTTTTTATATTCGGTTTTCGGTATGTCCATCAGTGCTTCCTGCGATTTTTCCATTACTTCCTCTCGGCTGCTAAAACGCGTTCCCCGTAATGGTTTTTTAACTCGATTGAACAGAAAGAAGTCACAGGGAGCCAAATCAGGTGAATTCGGTGGCTGTTGGATGGTATTTGTTGCATTTTTCGTCAAAAAATTACGAATAATGATGTGAGCACTGTGCGACGGTGCGTTATCATGGTGCAAAATCCACGAGTTTTCTGCCCACATTTCTGGTCTCTTTCGGCGAATTGCTTCACGCAAACGTCTCATAACGCCCAAATAATACTCTTTGTTTACTGTCTGGCCTTCTGGCAAAAATTCATGATGCACTACACCGTTGTAATCCATGAAAACCGTCAGCATTGCCTTCTTTTTTGACTGAAAACGACGTGGTTTTTTTGGTCTCGGCTCATTTGGTGAACGCCATTCACTTGCCTGATGTCTGGATTGCGTGTCGTACTCATAAACCCACGTCTCGTCTCCAGTAATGATCCTTTTGATGAATGTGGGATCGGATTCGGCCTCGCAAATCATGTCTTTTGCGACGTCAACACGGTCTCTTTTTTGCATGAAATTGAGGTCTTTTGGCACCAACTTTGCTGCTACACGACGGAAACCCAAATCATTAACCACAATGTCTTGGGCGGATCCATAGGCAATGTTCAAGTCCTCCGCTATTTCTCTGATGGTTAATTTGCGGTTATTGACCAACATTTCTTTTACTTTATCAATTTTTTCACCGACTTTCGATGTCGATGGTCTGCCACTGCGTTCATCATCTTCGATTGACTCACGACCACTTCTGAACCGCTCGTGCCACTGGTAAACGACCGTTTTTTTAGAGAATCGTTGCCGAAACACTTTTCCAACATTTCCAACGTCCGTGGCCACTAAATCCGTTTTTTACGCAAAATTTAATACAAGTTCGTTGTTGCAAATTTAAATCCATTTCTGCAATTGTAAAAAATCGCCAACACACACAGAGATAGATGTACTCTTGGCTGCGTAACTTTTGCAAATGTCAAGTTATGACACTAAGATTTAAAGGGAATATCAACAACAGATGTACCAATTTAACAAAAAAAACAGAACTCAAATCGGAACGATGGGAGCGCCACACGGTGGTTATTCCGGGAACTTTTTGATCAAGGTAGTAAACATTGGTAAAGAGGCAGCTCAGGATAAATGAAATATATACCTATTTGAATCCTCAACGCGATTCCCTGGGCAGGAAGTTACCACGTGTCCTGTCCTATCATTTCTTACGCAGCTATGAAAGATTCACACATTCATGCTCACACGGTCAGACATACAGGTAATTGGGGAAACACTCGAAACGATTTCGGATAACCTCAGAGCGTGTATTCACGTCGAAATTATTTTGTGGATATTTTTTAGGATTGCAAAAATTTAAGATGCAAAATTATTATTCGTATGCGGCAGTTGTTAGACTTATCATTCAATTCGTATCGTTCCGTGGTATGCTCCGCTCATGGACCGCTTTTGCCCTTTCCTTTGTGGTTGCGTTAACTGAAAACACTTTCCTTTTTGTTTCTGAGGCACGACACAATCTTGTGCAGTCAGACAGATGTGCTAGGTCCGTTTACCAGAAAAGGGACGTAAGTTTCTGAACCATTTGGGAGGTAAGCATTTTCGGAAATATCCATTTAAGATTTTGGACTACTTGCATTGGCAAATTATTCCCTGAGAAGGGAAATTTAGATAGGAAATACGATTGGCATACAATCAATGGCATCTTTTTTATCACCACCGTAATTCCCTCCATTTCTTCCAAAAAATACTAGCATTTTTAAGAGAACTTTGCGGGAGGGAGAGGTAATCCTATTTTTACGCGATGCTTAAATATAACAATTCGTTGAATGAATTTGTGCGCAGAATATCTTCCGCAAATAATGTTTTTAACACAACGGTTCTGTGTCATTTGTCACTACCATGAAATACGTCCACTTTGAGTCTGACGGAAAAATACGTTAAAAGGTTCCCACACAACGTTTCCACCATTATGCTGATGACCTCTGTCTGTGTGTACATAAATTTATTCACCTTTCTCAGTTGCGTATTGGACACGAGCTGGGGATTTAGGTAGTCAGATTTAACATTTACCGTGGATAAAAATCTCGAAAGATAATCGCGAAAAGGAATGTATTCGTCAACACCACTCCATGGAAACCTTCACAAAAATATAAAATATCACTTTTATGGAGGATTATTGTGATCGGTCAGGTTGTGAACGTGCGTATTTTGGTATTCTCCGAAGGGTAACTGGTCCGCAGGCAATGAATAAACCGGAATTAGTGCCAAGGTCATGAAGATAAGAAATTATCATCGAACCCAAAATCAAATTAAGTTAGGATAGTATTCATATGTAGTTTTAACTATATGAGGTCGATAATGGATGAAACCTTACAAGTTTTTACGTTTCTTCCTGGAAAACTGGGAACTTCCTCTCAGTCTCAACTCATGTTGGCCCCTAACTCACTCCCTTCTACGGTTCTTTGTACTTTTTGCCAATCCAAAAAATCTGTCCTCTTCTTTCCTCTTTCCCGCTTACCTTGCATTCCCTCTTAGATCGCGGCTTTCAGTATTTCACTATCTCCCAATATCTTCTCCGTTCACCTTTTCGGGGGTTTTCGAACTTCTCCTCACAACTCACTCTGCCCTCATCCCTTCGTATGTGAAACTTAGTTGTCGGACTTCCTTTCTTTCCAACTTATTTCCATTATTTTCCTCCACACCACTGTCTCAAAAGCCTCTAAAACCCAAGCTCCCTCTCTTTTCTTAAAGGCTTTCGCACTGCACAGCGATACGCTCCGCTTTCAAGCACTTATCTAGCATAAAATTAAACATTTAACAGAGCTTAATTAATTTTTATGGTCAGATTCAAACTATAAAACGATTTCTTTCATACTTCGGGGACTACGAATGCATCGCGACACAAAAATAAAGTGGATCTTTAACGAAACGCTAAAATAATTCTATACTTTTTTCTTAAAAAACGTATTTCACTTTGCAAAAAATAAGGGTAGAAATATAAATAAATATATATAATATGCACATAAGGTTAGGGCGGACAGTTCCTTTCCCTGTGCCATTTATGGTTCCCCAGGATTATCTAGTACCCGAAAAATCACATAGCTTGGATGGAGCTGCGGGTGCCCGGAGAGGCTTGCCCGGGAATTGAACCCAGACCTTCCGGTCAGTAGTTGAACGCTCTACCCCTGGGCCACCGCGACCCCCATATTAACTTAAACATGCAAAATATTTCCCCAAAGACTTTTCATAATATCAACCTAAATTGACGATTTTTGAAATATTTTCCATGGGTCGGAGATTCCACATCATTCCCCGATGTCCATAGACTACCGAATGGTATTTCTTTATGTAAAAAATGATGAATTTTAATAATTTTCATGCTTAGAACGGCGCACATTCTTAAAACGTCGGAGGTATCCAAAATTATTTCTTTTTAATTAAACAATGATTATGAAATTTTCTTATTTTTAGGCAATTTCGCTTTTGATTTCCTTAAAGGGCTGTTTATACATCTCCTTCAGCACTTCATTGAAATGGGTCCCGCTTGCCGAATATGGTGAAAATACTTAAGAAAAATGCCCGTGCACTCATTGTGGAAAAACAGTTTTTAATCAAACGATAATTTCTTCGAACCGCCCATACCCAGGTGCTACTTTACAACTACATATTACGTATTCCGTGGATTATGCCGGTCTAATGGAAGTGCTCAGTATTGCAAAGGTTTTCACTTTTTGCAATCTGCATTCTTTAAAATCGTGTTATTCTTTTCTGGATTCCGATAAAAGTGCAAAAGATTTTCGGCCATTCATGTTCGGTTTCAGCCTACTTTGCGTCGCATCGGAGGAGCTCGATCCGGAGCTTGGAAAGGATCTCACCCTCCCCCGAACACCGTCTCCTCTCTCTCCCCCCTGTGCGGGACCTCGAGGTTACTTTCGCCTTTACGTTCGGTGGACTCTCCAACGCACACTACTGCAGGAAAAGGATTGAATTCCCTTCGCTCCCCCTCGCTCCCCCATCCGCTTTTCCCAAAACCGTCACCTTATCCCTTTCCTTCTCTTTCTTTTGTGATGTATTCTTTATGAAACTTGACACCTTATTCCTATCTCAGGTTTCCACTAGACCCTTACATACGCTCGTGCCCTTGAAAAATTGTTGATAATAATTGTCTGGAACCCTTTTTTCGGTGACCTTCGTTCAGTGATCTATTGCTCTCGCTGTGATAGTTCGCGAAAATGAAGAAAAAACGGTGCGGAAATATCCTATTTTTATATTCCTGAAAGGTCATCCATCGACATGGCTACACGCAATTAATATTGATGAACTTAAAAAGGGCGTTAAAATGAACTTATGTGCCTCCTTTGTAGCGCAACTGAAATCAAAATTATTTCTCAATATTATGGTATTCAAATTTTCATAGCGTTTACTTCTGATCACTGAGCACTTTGCCACCCGTATTTTTTCCATGCTGCACGATTCAAATTATATCTCTAATGTCCGATCCAGGATTAGGTTTATTTTAATTTAAATTTTGCACGGAAATATATTCGCACTGTGGGTTTTCTTTTACGTGAGTGCATCATTCATTAGTTTGTGAGTGGCGATCATTAGCTTCCTGACGATAGATCTCACGATTACTCCCTAGCGTGAATGAGCTTTTACTGTTATTATTCACGCGATGCGACAGTTGACGCATAGGTGATCCGGGTAAGCCGATTTACTCCTTCGGCTCATTCGGCACGTAGCATGCCTGCCGACGGTCATGCCGCGGAGCCTGCAACCGCTCATTAAACCGGATTAATCAATATCCAACTCGTTCAAAAAATGATACATGAGTTTCCCCTCGGACTCTGATCTTGATATTTGAATAATACCAATCGTTGGATCACGACTGAATGCATTGACTGCTGGCCGTGTGCATCGTCCGTGCTCCGTCGTTCGTCACTCACTCGACAATTAATTACTCTACTAAGTGGCGGCATCCCCACTCTTATCGTTCACTTATCGTGCGAGTGAAGGGAGAGAGAGGCATGTGGGCGAATTCCCCGGATGCACGTGCTCAACGTGGAGTCGTGAAAGGCGGGGGAGGACGGAGGAATGGTGGGGATGGTTGAATGAATACATTCCCTTCAAACACACGTCCTGCTCTGTCATCACAAGTTTGTCCTTTACGCCTGCTGTTGTCTCAAGCACCCTCTACCAGTCAGCCATTCGAACTGGGCTTTGGCGAAATTGTTTTCCCGACGCGCCCTGAGTATTCCGTCGCTGTTTTTTCCTCCTGCGCCCATGTTCCGCTCCACCTGACGTCATGATTCGTCATGCGGTGCCGGGCGAAACGTTGTCGGCGGTAATAAATATTACGTAATGGACAAAACAACGGCGTGGGTCAGTTTACGAATTGACAGAAGAGCCATGTTGCAGTGGAGATTAGGCTGATTCTCTCTCGAGTCGGAAGGAAGGGAAGTCCTGGTCGCAGAAAAATCATGACTTGAGTCGATTAATAAATGAAACAATTGGACCTGCAAGGTTGACACTCAGACGGCCGGTGTAATGAACACTCACTTCGGGCGGCAGCCATTGCTTCAAGATCGAAAGCGAATTGTGCTGACTCCGTTTTCACTTAAAATTTGGTTCTTTGAGCGGAAATTATTTAGGGAATACGCAAAAGTTGTGAACTTCAACCATTTTTTTTACTTATTGTCCTTCATTTCCCCCTCCCTCCGCCTCTATTCGCTAACTTCTGGCCGCGCTTTTCATAACTATTACGTCAAATTTGGAATAGTTCCCAAAGTTGAACAGAGCTGTCGACAGCTGGTGCTACTTTGCGTGCATGCACGCCCATAACTAAAAACTCATATCTAAACAGTAGATAACAGACGCTTTGGTGTGAATCTCGCAAATGACAGTTCGTGTCATTGCCCTCATGGGCTAGCTGATTTGAAGTTAATAGGTTGGGATCCCTGCATTGGTGCCTGATTGTTGTTCACTTATAAGTAAATACTGCATGCGCTGAAATTAGAACATGCAAGTATGCAGGAAAAGTAAGCACATTCGAGTGCATAGCTTTTTAACTTGGGGAGTAGTTAATTTCAGATCTGAAAGAATCGGCTTAATTTGATAAATGTATAATGACAATCAGATAAATGCGACAGATTCAGGCGAGATGTAATGGAAGTTCGTCATAATGAGAAACAAATTTGCACTTTTCCACAGATCGGATATTGAGGGATCTGGGTTCGAATCCCAGTCAAGGCGAATGATTTTTACACTCTGAAATTGTTGCATTGAAATGCACATTAGCGGATGACTCCGTTAAAAGTTACTGTTGCGGCATCTCCCGCAGTTTCTTTGGAATTTGTCAAAGGAAAACACCATAAGTGTTTTAAAAGTTGGCTTTAACCTCGTGGACTGTGGCGCCTCGCGCACGACTACGAATGCCTGTGACATTGTATGTACGGTATTTCGTCACAACATCTTGTTCCTTTAAAAGCCCCAAAATTTCAGAGTTTAAGAGGACGCCTCGGTAGCTTAAGTGGCTAAAGCACTCGACCGGATATCGAGGGATCTGGGTTCGAATCCCAGTCAAGGCGAATGATTTTTACACTCCGAAATTGTTGCATTGAAGTTTTCTCGGGTTTCCCACCGGGTCAGGTTGCAGTACACCGACGTTTCGAAGGCTGACTTTGCCATCGTCTTCAGGGTGAAGTGACTTCAGGGTGAAGAGTTCACCCTGAAGACGATGGCAGAGTCAGCCTTCGAAACGTCATTGTACTGCAACCTGACCCGGTGGGAAACCCGAGAGAACTTCTTGAATACCATACGCCGGGAAAGCCTGAGATCCTTCACTTGAAGATCTTGTACCTGGAGATGGTTCGATTAACTGAAACACGTTGCACGTTACAATAAATATGTGGAAAAGTGCAAATTTGTTTCTCATAATGATAATCAGATGTTTTTTCCAGAGGTCAGTGAAGAAATAAAATAAAAATTGGAAATTACTTTACGCTAAAATGACTCAGTTGTTATAAATTTCACGAAACGTTTTACATGCTTGCAAAGCAGTTGTTAAACAACGCTTTCTTCAGCAAGCTTACCGAAGACCACCCTCATTATATTTTCCAATCTCATCCATTTTCTCACAATTACCAATCACAGAAATGACAATTGGACCCGAATCAGTTGAAAATGTTGTCCCTGAGAATGAGGTTACGTGTGGTTAGAATGAGAATGCTCGAGTTTATCAGGTGGTAAGCGGTCTTTTTATGAATATGGATCCGATCATTCCAGAATTTCAATTTTTACCCGACACGCGACCGTAATTTTTCTCATTTTAATCTTAGCGCGCGGCCCGAGAAATATTAATCATCCGTGAGGCGATCTGACGTTGGTTTCAACTTCCTCCTCACGTTGCCCTGGGCTCTTTTCGCGTTGGAAAAAATATACTCGTTTTCATCTGCGCTTGGAATTCGTTGCCGGAGGCATGATATTCCACTCTCACGTCGAGGATTAGAAGCCTTAAGGAGTCCGTTTCCACCACATTTCTTGCAAAACGGATGCCAGGTCTCGTCCTTCTCTGTTCCGATATTTTTTGCGTGTTAGTGCATTCTTTATGAAATCGGATTTACAACGGTTTCCTAAGAAAATAAAACTGGCTGGATTTCTGTCTGCTTGTTGTAAATTTCACACCGGGAGGGGAGATTTTGAGCTTGAAACCTTTTACAGCCGCTAACATACCCTCGGGAACCTTGCTTATCTTTTGCCGCGACCCTGCGAACGGCAAAGGGTGAATTCTACTCGTATCGGAGCGGAGAATGAAGTGCATGGGCACCTTTTCGGGGAATGGTAGTGATAGAATAAATTCGTGGATGGGAAAAATGTGGGATAGGAAGATCATGAAAATTTGCCTTCTGTTTCGGAAGGGATGGCAGATAAAAAAAGAGAACTCGGGACTACTAAATATGTGAAGAAAATTTGTAGTTTCAATGTATGATAAAGTAAATGGAAATTGGTTTAGACATTCTGAGAAAGTTCCGGCCTCCAATAAATATTACGATGGCGTAAGCGAGAAAATTCGTGCCGCGGTGTTTCAAAATATACTTCCCAGTATATGGTGCCTCAGATAAGAAAACGAGGAGCTGATATCTTATTACCGATATTGAAGCGTGGACGGCTACGGATAACCAATCTTAGGATTGAAATACTGATTGAAGTTCCAATATTATTGAATAATCCTCACCTCACCTCACGACAAGCCACACCTCTAGGGTGTGTTACGGAGTGATCAAACAACAGTTATCCACTATTCGCTTTGAATATAACTTCTGGGTTGGAAAATGACAGGTTGTGCTAGTCAAACGGTGTGCATCAATCTTTCAAACAGCTTTATATGCACCAAAGGTTATTAGCTCCAACAATTAATCCAGGTTCGCGAGATGAGTTAGCAGAAAAATGGCCACATTTCCGCAGTTAACGTATCTAATCGTAGTATTAATCATCTACTGTAGTACGATGGCGTTGGTAATACTTTTAAACATTATCACAAAATTGACCTCGTTTAATTTATGTTAGAGGGCATTACTGTATAATATATTGGTCTAGAAGTTACTCCAAAGCAGTTCTTCCAATACTCTAGTCACGGTAAATAAGTGTTTGCGAGCGCACAGCAAGCGTCATCCTGTTATTGAAAATATGGTATCGGGAGTTACTGAACCCACCAATATAGTAATGCAAGACGGCAACTGGTGGATTAATACAAAACGTACGAGTTTTACGATAAAGAAAAATTCTGGCCCCCAATTACAATGATGGGCCAAAGGAAGGAATTGAGTGAAATTGCCTGTCGAACAGAGCGACTGAAGGATTTCTTTTTCCCTCGCACAATTCGTGACCACAACAACAGGAAACACCTCGTAAGACAATTGGAAGTGCCCGAAAATGAAATGATTCTGAATACCAATGGCCTCTCCCTCCCCCTAATCAAATTAATGGCTTGGGTGTCTAACAGCCGCTGACGCACGCATTCGTGGCGAATTTTGGAGTAAGATATCGGTATACTTATGCATGCAATTTCATCGTAACATAATTTTCAAATTTGCCTCCCCTTTGCTGCGCTCGATCTAATCGGGGAATCATACCGACCTCGTAAGAACAACTTCATACACGAACAGCGTGTTCTAAGTGAATGCAAAGTGCTATTTGATACGCCCTAATTTTCTTTCACCGCGTCGGTATTTTTCCCGAAATTGGATATCGTTATATTACCGCTAGAATTCCCCTCAAGTGAAGTTTTGATGAAGGATAACTCCTCGACCTTTTCACAGATCCTATACTTTATATTTAGTTATCTCTGATTCAATAAATTCTGCAACTTTCGGGGGAAAAGTTCTTCCTAATAGGCCATCACATTGACCAATAAGAGCTGTAGTTTAATGGGAATTTCGAATTAATTGAAGATAAATAAGATAGAGAATGAATGCAAACAGGCGAGAAAAGAGAGAAAAAAAGTTCTCGAGAATAGAGTTTAGTATAATACTTTTCGTGGAAAAGAGGCCATGAGAAAAATGTAAACAATTAAAAAAATAGAGGATGTGGAGCTATTGGCTGTTGAAGAAAATGTCACAAGAAGAGAATCCTATAGCCAATAAAAATAATTAAGAAGAACTCCAATACCGGTATTTCGGTCAGTGCCTAGTGCATAGTCTTCCAAATTCAAGGCCCCATTTGATTCTCCCCGTAGATGGTCGCCAGGTGACCGAAATACCGGTATTGGAGTTCTTCTTAATTATTTTTATTGGCTCTAGGATTCTCTTCTTGTGACAATGAAAGAAATGTCGAGAATGGAGATTCAAGTGAGGAGAACGAAGGCAAAGGGGTATCGGAATGGTGCGGTGGCTGAAGTAATGGATTCCCACCCAGAGGCCCCAGGTTCGAATCCTGGAGGTGACATATTTCTATCATTGGCATCCCAATTCCTACTTGAGGTGCTTTGTGGAGAGCACTTTGAGTGGGTCCGTGGGATGGGACGTTAAACTGCGGACCCTTTGGCGCCTTTCGTTAAGAGTAGACTAATGCCGACGCCGGGTTTCTCTCCACCCTTCCTCATTTCCCATCCATCCCTAATGGCGCAAATGACCTTAGCTGTCGGTCGCCTCCCCTAAAACTACTGGTACGAAGGTAGAGAGGATTAGACTGAATGTGATGCAAATGCCTGTAAGATCTCTTAAATTTAGTACAACTGTATACATATTAGCAACAAAAATCTGGAGAGGTGGAAAATGTCACTTAAATAATTTACAGCCGGCGATTCCTGCAGCAGCTGGTTGAACAAGTATTTTCGTCCGAACTACAACGCCCTGTAGCCGTGCTTTCTCTGTATGCGGCTGCACTAAAGAGGCTAATACCTGCTAATACATCAATGTTTGCAGCGTTTCCCGCCCGTTCTACTATTAACTATTCCTTTTAATAAATATTTCATTCAGAAGAAAGCAGTTTTTCTTCGAGGAGAAAGTGAAAAAATTGCAAAAACAGAACTGAAATAAGCATAGAAGAAGTAATTTCGAAGAAACGGTGGGAGATCCCACGTAGGTAATTTAAACGGAGTCATTCGCTAATACGCATTTTAATGCAACAACTTTAAAGTAAAAAATATCGTTTGCCTTGATCGGGATTAGAACTAAAATTTCGGAGTGCAAGCGGTCGCTTCGGTAGCTTAACTGGCTAAAGTACTCGACATCGAGGGTTCCACGTTCGAATCCCAGTCAAAGCGAATGATTTTTTGATTGGTTTTGAAATTGTCATACAGAAGGAATAATTAAAATTATACGAAAAAATTGAGTCGAATTTTGTTACTTAGCACAACCGTGGTTGAATGGGAAATATCTTGATTCTCTTTAGGAAATATTTGTAAAATATTGAGAGAAGATTTCCGAGATTTGTTGTTTCTGAGAATGATGTTTTGGGGAAATTTGGTCACATTAGGGTGATTAAGCGGTACCCTATCTGAAAGTAGTTGTCGGCCAAATCGGTCGAAACTGCGTCCCGAGGAATTGAGTAACTTTTGTGAAGGAAACCACAATGTGGGACGGACCGCTGTATTGCATTAATTTGGTTAGCGGAAGCTATACATGCCCAAACGAGCATATGTTATAATGATGGCCATTAATTGCCAAAATCTATAAACTAATTATATGCCTCCGGCTCAGGGGGTAGTTAAAGTTGTTATAAACCTATACATTTTAAGACAGTAGAGAACCCTTAGGATTGCGGTTTTGTGTTTCTTTTTAGAATCGTCTTTGTCCTACCGAATTTAGATTAGTCCTCAAATGTCCTTTGGATCATTGTTTATCGCAATCGTGGTGAATGCCATGTGCTTATCCGCCCAGAGCATAAATATCCAGATAGTTTATTTTTATCTGGCAATATATTAACCTTTGGATAAAGCTGAGCATGATGCTTACCATCCGCTCGCTGTTAGGCTTAACGGATTTGCCGGTTAAACCCGACTAACGGTCTGCTATCTTCCTTTAAGCAACAATCTCCATGATTTATGAGAGAAACACGTGTATTTCATCCTTCCGGTTGGTTAGGGTAGGATACGTGTTGTCCTATAGACCGAAATCATAAGAAGAAAATGCGACTTTAGAGTTTGTTGGTTTCCCCCTACACCCATAGTCGACAGTCTTCCCACTCTCTAGCATAAGTTACTTGTTTCAGTCCCTCTTTTGTATTGTAATTCATTAAAGGTGGTGTACATAAATTTCCAATTTACTCCCTAAAACCTCCACCTTGATGTATTGTATGGGACGTTTACATTCCAGCGTTAAAGAGGGAGAATTATCCGTAGTTAATATTTTAGATGTAACCGTTTTGACCCTGGTTTTTAATATAATTAGACCTAGACAATATCTTTGACGTCACGTCTCAATGTATTAATTACATTTCACAAGTTTCATAGGGCAGTCATTGACCTTAGGCGATATCTGAATGTGTAAACACGAAATTGGAATGATGGAACCAAATGTATCCTGAAAGGTCACGGAGTTTATTAAATCAACCTGGATATAAGTTAAATGTATGAATTTATAAATTAATTCCATCGAACGCACTCTTTTCCGAAATGTGTAGAGAATTCCTGGAAAGATACGAATTGTCTCCAGGGGCGTCGTAAAAAATTATGGAAATAAAGTTGAGAAGAAGCATGTTGAAAATTTTAATATTTACTTCGAAATTACAAAGACATTATCTTGCTGGGTTCCTTAGTACTTTCTGATAGCATTTAATTGACATTATTCAAACAGTTTCTATTTCATTCCATTAGCCTAAGAAATTTAATTTTTGGAATGGGAAATTGAAGGGAAATACATTTAAATTATTCGACGGTCCGTGACTATTATATTCGACATTTCAAGAGAATTTTCTCTTCTTTTCCCCTTGCTACCTTGAAGTGAAATCTCTAAAGGTTACTTAAAATTGTATTACTTACGCTTCAGGAGTCAAACATCAATATATTCTCGGTCCTTTTCAAAATTAATGCCAAAACGTCGCTTTAAAATTCAGTTTTTGTTTAAGATCTGTCGAATCATTTTAATCTGGGTGTGTATCAACATTGAAAATAAGACGAATTTGAGTAAAATCATCCCTGTAATTTATGTAATTATTATGTAGTATTTCCGTGGTAATGCAATACATTGCTGATATGATATTTTGAAGAAGCATGCACGAATGTTTCGAATATTAGAGAAAACCTTCTACATTTTGAAAAATTACGTGGAGTATGATAGTCCTTTGGTCTTAAATATCACTATGACTCCTGGAATTTAGATTCTGCGGGAATGCCTCAAAAATGGAAAATATTTAAACCTGTGGAAAAGTTAGCCTAGTTGAATATTTGCAACGGATATCTCTGGGTGAAACTTTCCTGTTATTTAGACTATTACTTATTATTACCCCAAGTCTGTTATGCATATTTTAAATTTGAAATGAACAGGTAAAACGCGTTATTATTTAAACCATTGCTAACCTCTCACCGAAATGAAACGATAGATTTACCAATATAAGTAAAGATCGAGTTTGGAAGATTCCTTCTTTAGTTCAGTTGTGTCTTTCTCTCGAAGCCTTTTTTTCACCCTGGAGGAATATTGTTTGCGTTAATGTATTTTCCAAATTATAGATAAGCAACCTGGAAAAAGGACTGCAAAAACAAAAAAAACAGTAGCCGCGTAGATTAGAATAAAGAAACCGCAGTCGGGTTTCCTAGGAGTGTTTGTTTTGATTGCACCACTCGGCAAGAATGATGCGGGAATCTGAGTTTGGTGTGTGGTAAATATTTAATAAGCGACTTTCGCCTCACCGAAGCAGCGTCTTTCCCCACTTTCCTTCTCCCATTGCGTCTCAAAATTTATTCTCTTCCCGTCTGTCTTCTGTTACTTGAAGTGAGAATCTGCAGCCTAACTCGTCTTATTTTCCTTTATTTAGGAATGATAACTGTTTCCTTGTTGCGCATAAATATTAATTCTTCAGAGACGCTTTTATCTTCAACCGTAAAATCTTTATGAGTTCTGATTTCAGCCGATAACGCATTTCTTTTGATTTCAGCAATCCAAAGGACGGATGATGAAACACGCAGGGTTACTTTGGAAAAAAACATTTCGCCAACTAGGTAATTGAATTAAGCTGCCTAGGTGCTGCTAGGTAATTCAATTGTCTCGAGATTTCGAAGAAACTCGTTACTCGCGACCCATAAATGAAATTTCACTAACACCATATACACGTATATGTGTTTTCTTGGTGAAAATTTGAGATGACTAGAGTTGGAAGGTGAAATACTTTTATCTGGACGGTTTTCTCTATTTTTAGTAGTTATGCAAGTATTCATCGCGAAAACGTGTAAAAAATTTTAGAAGCATTCTTAATTTAATTATTTTTATGAAAAATCAAGTTCGTTACTTGTTGTCTGAAGGTTGGATAGTGAGATTCAAAAATTAACTCCATTGCGGATGAGGAATGCCTAGGCTCATGTCCAGATGGTTGTTTGTAATGGTTGATAGTTAATAGTGATTTAATTATACCAATAAATGTGTTTCTGTCAAAGGAAAGGTGCTGCGCTCATACTTCATATTGCTTTTACGCAAGCAGGGACGTTGATACGGGCTTCACTTTGTGGAATTTCCTTGTAATGAATACTGGAAAAAGCTTTGTTTTTAATGTTGAATTCCACTATTAATCACGTTTATTGGATGACATGGATTATGACACGTCAACCTTTTGCTTCACCTGAAGATTAATTGTATGTTTAAATTCGATCCGTTCGATAAATGTTTTTAATAGTGAAATTCACAAACTTTTATGCAGTAAAAGCTAGTTTCCAAGTGAAAATACTGGAGTGATCCCACCAAGAAAAACTCATGATAGTTCATATTTGTTTACCTTTCCGCTTTGATGTAACACTCGTGATGTTATTAGAACTCATAATGAATCGTTTTATGGATAGGGAGTACTCGGATGGTAGTGATCAAGTGAAGTAAGGTGAATAAATATCTTACATAGAGTTTCGGTTACATCAAAAATGAAACCATCGTTCATCTGCTACAGTCACGTGGGAATCGAGCGCCCATCGTATTTCGCAAACTTGCTTTGCGATGGTAACGGGGCGCCTGCGTGTTTTCATATGAGGTTGGGAATGTATCTTTGGGTTTTAACGGTGCAGTAAATTTCGCAACGATTTGGGTTCAACCTGGACCCCGTGCGACTTAATATATGTACTTTATGTCAATAGGTAAAACTATTGGAGATGTGTCACTGCTATGTTCAGCCGGTAGCTTAAAGGCGCCAAAGGTTTGATATATAACATCCAGGAACGACGTTGCTGCACTGTGGGAATGCGCGGGTGGGGATATTCTCTCAATCTCTCAACTCGAAAGCAGTTTGGGCTTGAGATGATTCATTTTCTTCATGCGATGAACATTCGCGTATTTTAGGCAACACGGATATGCGTAGGAGTTGCTTCCGATTAAACTTTTGAGTTACATTTAGGTTGATGCGTGGGTCTAACGTGTGTCTTTGCACACGTAATTCAATTTTACACGCTCGATAGTTCCTCTATTTTTTATGTTTTGCATGTTTTTTACTTTTATGGAATGAACTCGAAGATGTCATGAGAAATTTTTGGTGTAACTTTTGTATATTTTTGATATATTTTCTACAGCACATCGCTCATGATAATTTTATCCTTTTCAGGTTCGACCCACCGGTGGGAGGGCAATTCACCAGTCCGGCCGTCGCTATCATGGACCCTATGAAAAAGGTAATTCACCGCACACCAGTTGAAGTATCCTACCAAAATATGTGATATTTACTACAATCTTGGAATCCTGACCGATAGCCAGGAAGCATCGTGTGCTTTCGGCCGAACTTCGACATTTTTCAAGTGGTCCGAGATGGTATTCACCGCCCATTGATCATAAACCATCTCCGAACTACTTCCACGAATGACAGAATTTGACGACGCTAGATCTGTCATTTAATTTAGTTTTTAATATTGCGAGTCCATTTTTCTCAGAGCGTTCACCATATAAATCTATCGTCTTTGAATTGAAAGAACCCATATAATTAGTGCGGAGATTTAATGCTTTTCTCAGCCAAGTTTCATCTTCCGGTGATATTTAAGTATTGTTCCGGGTAATTTTTCCGCACAGCCCTCGGGTAAGTTAAAGCTTTATTTTTAAATTTCAAAACATTTAAATTAATTGTGCCGGCTATTTCTAAACTCCTAAGTTTCTATCGGTCTTAACTTCTTTCACCACACGTACTCCAACTTAGGGATTCCCCTTAAGATCTCAAGATATTCTCACGACATGGAAGTTAAGGGTGGGATGTGACATCTGGCCCTGTTGCAAATTTCTGAAACGCCAAACAAAAGAAGTCTTATAACTATATATGTAAACTTACGTTTAGCTGATAATTAAATTACTTAGTATCACGTGAAGGAAAATATGTTGCAAAATATGCACCACTCAGTATGCCTGGTGATTTCGGCATTTTGATTCTCTAAATATTTTTCTTCCAAGAGATCACTTCAGCCCAGCAATTAGATAGAGCCTTCGGATGTCTGAATAATTCCGCCTCTGTTTCGCAACGCTTAATACATGGGTCTATATGCTCAAACTTAACATATTGTTGTGTTGACTTCTCCCGTCAAGAAAAGCACGATTAGTTTAAGGTGTACAGATTGATTTAAAATAATTTTCGGTGCACACTTCCCACAGAGAAGCGTTGATGATTACATCTATGTACATATTTATAGAAATAAAATATTATTTTTTTTAGAAAATGGCGACAATGTAAGCCTCATACTTTTATCAGTCACAAAATACGGAAAATCTGCTTCCTACCTACTAAAATGTTTAAAAACAGATTTTACCCGAACATTATGCGAAGCCATTTACTTCTAATCTAAACTTTCATCGCAGGAAAAGGAATCGCCATTCTTGCATTTAGTATTTTTCTATAGTTGAGTACCGAAATATCTTCGAAAACCTCGTTCTCATTATATCGTAGGAAGCTGGGAGCAGCGAAGGGAAATGATTCTCAACATCCCTCCAAGTTCCTACCCCGTTCCTCCAAGATATATATGGAATGTGCATTTTAGACTGCGTGATGGTGAGATGATTTTTACATATGACGTGTGAAGGCATTAAAGGTTATTTATCGCATGGGGAAGGGCTGAGTAAACAGGAAGCCGCAGTGCAGTTAATGCTCATGGACCTTGAGTTAATGCTCGATCCGTCCGGCCCCATATTCCTTTCAAAACTCCAGCCGCGTTCTGAACCACGCTCACTGTATATGTTGCTATAAGTGACCTCAGTTTATCGTTCTCGCATTAGTCATCTCTATGCCTGCTTGGTTGACTCTGCTCCCTTCTGGTGCTAGAGGGATACTCGACGGCCTTTCGCACTTGTCCCCTGCGTCTTTGGGAATCGTGGGAACGGCGAGAGAGGAGTAAAAGGTGGTGGGTGGAATCCGGGAGAAGGGCTAGAGCGCTGCTTCATTGTAATTAGTGCCGCTAATTTCGCTTCTTTTCTGCTTTCGTCTTAATTAGGGCAAACAAAATAATGAAAACTTCGTTGCAATTTTCCACAGTTAAAACTTTATTGCCGACCATGGTTTCGATACACTGTATCATCATCAGGTATACATGACCTGATGATGATACAGTGTATCGAAACCATGGTCGGCAATAAAGTTTTAACTGTGGAAAATTGCAACGAAGTTTTCATTATGTCTCGATTCCACAACATCACGCCTGACTCTTCACTTTTCGAAACAAAATAAATTTGACTGGCCACAATGTCCAGCGTTCTGAAAGCGAACCTTCTCACCCGCTAATCGGGAGGTCGCGAATTCGATTTCCGCCTGGTTAGATTTTTCTCTAACTGAGCTTGAGTGTTTTTGATTGTCCTCGCTGTTATTAAATGTTAATAATGCATTGCAAAATGCCAAAAGTTGGGTATTTTCAGCTTAAAGCTTAAGCAAAAATGTAAGAATTTCGTGCCATCTCAATTGTGTAATAAGCGACCCTATATTCACCGTATTGCGTAGAATTATGGGTATTTTAATTTGAAATTTCAAAATATTCATTAAATAATTTTGTGAGTTAATTGGACCTGGTTTGAAATTGACGATGTCGCATAATTTCGATTTAAAGTTAAATGGATACCGATTTAAAGCAAAATGTGACCCTTACAAAAAAGTATTTTATATCTTCTAGTTTTGTTTCAGTGTCGTTTATTCTTTACTACCGTTTAAGGTAAGCTGGGGATGGACACAAACCGAACAACTATGCATTTATTTGCTTTTCGTAACTAACCACAACCTGATACCCGACACTACAATAGGTTCTTGTTCAATGTCAAATACTTCCTTTATTCTGTCCAACAGTCTTCCCCTTTTCCTTTAGTAGAAACATGAAAGCAAAAAATTAAGTTTAAGATAAATTATCCGATGCTCCTCAGAGTTTAATGCGTTAAGTATTTGTAGACTTTGATGCCCTAAAATGCCGGAAAAGTAATCTATACACTTACAACTCATTAATGGCAAATCAATGGCTCTCTAGAACATGTAACAAGGTTCACTGATGTCAATATTCATTTAAAAATTGAAAAGACCATCTGAAAAGTAATTGGTGAGTCAAAATGAAAGAATTAAAACTTTATGTAAATGCTGAGGTCGAGGGGGATTCGTGGGGATCTCTGTTTCATCTGGTGGCACTTAAAAATGCTTCAGCATTCAAGTTTTCCTCGGGGTAAAAATAAAACTCTTACTTTCTCCGGAGCAATACTTTCTTAAATCCGCGTGTGGCTGTTTAACTCTTCCGCATTGCGGGAGAAATTCTGTATTTCGATGCCATTTTTGCCCAATGTCACTAAAAAATTAATGCCGATCGCGCCGATCCAGCCGAGGAAAAATTGTGGAGCGTAATTGCGAGCCGGAAAAAAATCATATGGTCCTCTATAGCTTTTCCCGGTTAAATGGTTCCGCTAAGGACGATTATTAGACGTGCAGTGCATTCCTATGTGCAGAGTGAAATGAAAAGCCCAAAGATCTGGAGGAAGGGAAAGGAAAAAAAATACGGGAAGGGATGAGCATGCAAAAAGGGACTTAATTAAGCCGAGGATTAAACCAAGGCCAATATGGGCCTTCTGCGAGCTGGAGGAAACGCCGAAGACTTGAGAGAAACCAAGTGAGGTAGAACAGAACAGGAGCAAATGAAGGATATCGGAGTGGTACCGGGTGAAAAAGAAAAGGAAAAAATTGTCTTTAAGTGAAAACAATGAAATAATATATACCAAAGAAGTGTACTTTCAAAAGTACTTCTCGTTATTGTTATAACTTAATTATTAGATGTGCTTCCCTTTTGTATTTGTCATTGTACTCATTGTTTTTCATACTGCTTTCATTTATAAGATTTCCTATCACCAATTTTTCTGGGGAATGATACGTTAGTTGAGTAAACGAAGGAAGAGAAGTCTTTTTAAACAGCAGGAAATCAGGTACAGTGACGATCAAATGAAGAAGTAAATAATATTGGGCAAACAAAGGTAATTCCCGCGATGCGTAGGAGATATTAATCGTTAGGAACTTAACCAAAACCGTCTTACAATCGGCACAATACTTTACAATGATAAATACTTAATGTCGAACAGAGCCTTATTCGAAAGTTAAATGAGAAGATGAACGGTTAGTCGTTATATTTATCAATGCATAAATATTATTTTTATCGTTCGCCGGTGAACATAAATGGTTGATTTCATTTGCACGGTCATACTTTGTGAGGGCCGTTATCGGTATTGCACAGTTTGCGGAAAAAAGATGCTATGTCCGACTTTCTTTCTACGAATGTTTCAATATCTCCATGGGTCATGATTGGAAAACATTGATTTTCAAGAATTTTATGTAGAGGGAACAAAGAGCTCGGTCAGCAATACGATATGGTCCATCCGCAAAATTTGAGTGTTTGGGTGAAGCGAAACGGGGAATGGTTGGGGAGGGATTGGGAAGTGTGTGGGTAGCGAACACACAGGCAGTGTGGGAATCAAAAAGAGGCGAGGAAACTCTGGGAGGGAGAGAGAGAGTGGGGGGGGGGGCAGGGGAACACGGGGTAATTGTGAGTTTGGGCAAAAGCTTGGAGAAAGGAAAAAAAAATCTTAATGAAAACTGTTGAATCGGCGTGGTCAAACCAAGAGGCAATGATGACGGGCACTTCAGTCGGCATACTACGACCTTTCGGGAACTCCACAGGGAACTGGTGGATGGCGGCCTAAACACACTGATTGGTTCTCCCTTCACGTCGCCCTTTCAATATCCGAGGCCGTAACATTCCATTATTTCATGCAAAATTTTGAAAGACTCGTAATTGCGTTGGGAAAATTTGACCACTTATAAAATGTAATGCATTTATGTCGAATACTTTATGTGGAAAGGAAGTCGTTTATATTTTCGGGAATCCATGTCGACTATTTATACATATAGATTTACAGAAAGTAGGTACTTGTACGAGGTACAAAAATATGAGTACCGACATTATTTATGGCAATGTTGTGCGGCGATGCGAGGTGGTATGAAGTTAATCATTTTCTACAGCGGTTTTGACTAAATGATGCAAACATTATAAACTGGCAAATTGATTAGTGAAAAACTTAGGATAAATGACAAAGATGACATAAAAAAAATAAAGAGCAAGAAGCTCCGGATATTGAAATTTCCACGATTAAGTTTGGTTTTGCATTGGATTGTCTCCGTATAACTAAAGCATAATAACTCAACTTTGCCATATAATGTAAAAATTGAATCACTCATTGTCCAGCAGTTATGGATCTTTTGCCTTTTAAATTTGAAAAGAAACCTTCCGCTCTGGTCATTGCACGCGAATTTTAGGCCATCCTTTGTTGAAAATTTAATGTAATACAATTAAGCGAGCGTAGAGGGATGTGGAGGATGGGGACATAGTCTGAATTGATGGCTGCGAGGGTCTTCAATTCGGGATAATCTCATTTCCCTTCTCCGCCTGAAAGAACGGAAGCCATGAATTGTCCGCGGGGCGGACTTGTGGAAAATCGCTGACCAAAAACGCCACTTTGGCGTCCACCCTTCTCTCATCCCTCGCGTCATACACCGGACGATTTTTATTTAATCGTTGCTGCTGATGGGTCTGGAATTTTTATCGCATCTGTCAGTAAATCAATTCAGGAGAAATGATTGAAGAGAGAAGAATGGCTCTTGATGACGTAAACATGCATTCCCGTACGGAGAAAGGAGCATTAAATATTTTTAAAAAGTAGTTTGACCGGCATGCGGGGCGTGTGCGTATTTTGGGATACGAAACGAGAGCAGTTGTGACGAAAAATTGTCTGTTAGATTACTCGCGGTGCCTGGTGAACCTAACTTCCTACTTCCGGTTATGAGCCTTTTGCTAGCATTGACGATGTACAGATGAGTTGATCCCAATGGGTCGTTAAAATGTTTAATCTGCATTTCCTAATTCCATAGAGATTCTCTCTCAGTAAAAATCTTAATGACTCTACGGCCCTGAATATCCCCTATATTTATTTTATTTATTGCTGAAATTATTTATTGCTGAAAATTCGCCAAGATGTTCTTAAAACGACTGAAGTTGGGAACACAAGTTTAGTGATGCTATGGACTCCGGTAATGAAACTGTGGTTGCAAGTATGGGTATTGTTTATCCTGCAAAGGGCTAATGCGTAGAAATGGAATCTTTTGTTTTAGTGAAAACTGCATTATGGCGTTTTCAGAGAGAGGACAATGCAGAAAATTGCGCAGTTTCCTGTTGTGTATTGTCTGTTTCCACTGTCTCTGTCATGCTCAACTTAGAACTAATTTACGTATAGTTTCCTAAATGTGCTAATATTCATAGGCCATGTCATTGTAATCTTTACCGCCATTGTTTAGTTAGGGGTAAATTTACTTTCATTTATGTGGATAATTATTTGCATAATTTTTCATTTGAAAGCTTTGCAGTTTGCAATGTTGTGGATTAGCTTTGCGGCCATCACCAGTCTTATTATATAGTAAAGAAAAGATAGTACAAATTTTCCACGAGATACGTTTAATAGCACGACCGGGTTTTGGTGTATTACATCATCTTCAGGTGCCTTCAGAGCTGAAGATGATGTAATACATCGAAACCCGGTCGTGCTATTAAACTTATGTAGTGGAAACCTGTTACTAACTTTTCTTTATTATATTCGAATTCCACCACATCACGCCTGACACTACTCAATTTGTTCATAATATAATCATTAGCTGTTATCATGGAACTAAATACTTGACCTATCCTTAGTATTATTATTATTTACAATACATACTGACTATTTATTCAGACTAATGGTCTAGGTAGGTTTTTGATGAACTTGCATTTCATTGCCCGGCATAATAAAATTTTAAATACCGTAAAAACCCCATTACAGAAAACTAATTTTTGACCCCATATATTTTCTACCTCTCTCCGTCCCGTCCAACATACTCTTTTCCTCCCACTACCTCCTCTCACCAACATTCACGACTCTATCACTTTTTCATCATTATAGTGCCACTTAATATGGCCTGAATCCACTTTTTCTACCCCCGGCAACCCTCTCTCTATCCGCAACATGCCTAATACCTACTTCGTTTGCTTTCATTTCCGTTAATTTTACTTAATTCATTCTTTCTATAAACCCGCACCCCAAAAGCCTTTATTATACGCTTGTCCACTTGCCTCAACTACCAGGTTTCTGACCCGGACAAAATTACGCCCCAAATCTGGGTTCTCACGCATTATTTCATTAAGTCGTTGCTTTAAGTCGTTACCAATTACACTCTCCGCTAGTTCCAGTACGTTTTGGAATTCTTTTTCATTGCAAACAAAAGTTAATAATTGATAGAATTAGTTCCAATGTCTCCTAAGCATTCCGTAGCGTCCCTAACGGAAGCTTGATCACTCCTTTAATTTTCCTCATTTACATAGTTGCCATGAACTCTAGGATAACTAGTAACATGATAGCTAACGTTAAGCTGGTACCCTAATTGCTGGTGTGTGAACACCCCCTGCTAGACGCACTTGTATTTGATTTCAGGGTAAAATTTCGATGTAAATCAAACACATTGCATCGCCAAAATTTGCTGCAAAATGTGGATTTTATTTTCATGTTATTGTATATTTCTGTGGTAATTAAAATATTCATTGTTAAATTTTTAGTTTGCTGCACCTTCGGACATTATTTTCAGTTTTTGCTACTTTATATTATTCTTGAAACTGACTAGCTATCAGATATTTCGTAATTCACTTTGAATATTTCTAATTCTAAATTGCCAGAGTTTTTAAATATCTCATTTGCGTGAAATGGTGTTTAAATAGGTTTCGAGGCGGAAGGATACTTTTGCAGATGTAGCCATGGGTGCATTCGCTTCTCCCCCTGCCTGGCCGTGGAGTATTCAAGGGGGAAACCGGTTGGCGGGAAATTTATGTTTTTTGTTCGAGCTCTTCCACGATTCTGAATCACGAAGTTGTTCATAATGTGAGTCAGTCGGATTTTTGCCGACCCGGATTTTCTGATCCGTCCTCTTTCGTTGCTCTCGTTTGCATTCGGCATCGGCTCTATCAGTATTGCACTTCGTTGACAACATTCTTCGCCTAATTTTGCAGCATATGCCGTCGAGTCTCCAAAATACTTGAGTTAATGGTTGGTGGAAATGTATATAGTAATTCTCAATGCTAAAGTAGTGTTTGCAAGCCCTTGAAGCTGAACAGTGAATTATTATTGGTAGAGTGGTATCATGTTTGGAGAGGTAAACCTTTTTTATAAGCTTTTCGATTGTGATAGCGAAAATTATTTCGAGCTGGGGCAGCAAAAGTATATATTTCCGCAAAGTGTAGTTTCCTGCCCAATGGCTCTCTTATCAACCAGTCTAAAGATAAATCGACTGTATTTTCTCCCAGATCCACTCAGATACGCGCACTACCTCAAACCAAATCTCAATTTAACCTTCAGTGATGGCCGTTGCTTTTCAGTCTCGTCATTTTTATTGTTTCGGGCAACTAGACATTTTTTTGAAGAATTCCATTTCGAAGGATAATTGTTACAATTCCGAATGATTGATGACTTATTCTAGGTGACCAGTTTAAAGTTCTGATTATGGGCGATGAAGAAGTATGGTATGATTTCATTGCGAATTAACTTAAAGAATCGGCAATCAGAATTTATCACTTTTAACATTCTACTGGCAGAAATGTCTTTTCGAGATATGTATTTGTTTAATAAGTGCATCTGAAATGAATTCAATGGCATTGGTATCAGACCGACCGGAACTTGTTATATTTTTGACGGAGGCGCTCCCAACAAACAACTGCAATTCCATAGGCGTCATCAATTGAGAAATAAAATAGGTTTGCCCTACAGACAGCTTCTTAGCCCATTATCCAAAATGTTTATCGGAAGAACAACATACTATCTGCACCACGGCAGGTATCATGCCATACAATCAATTGTTAAACGGTAAATCTCTTATGACAATAGACTGGGGCAGTGCCACAAAGTTCTGATTAGGGTGCCGCATACCCTAGGGATCAACAGGACAGCCGAGTCAGCCAGATGTGCCGCGCAGCGGGCTGAAATCTCTAAGGAGGGGTCAGAGTTCAACCTCGTGAAAATAATGGTGTTTCAGCTTCTAAGAAACTCAATTGCAGGGGTATTGTCATTTATACACAGCCCATCAAGAAATGTTCCATTTGAATGACTAAATTTAATAGTCATTCATAAACCTAACTTCACCCCTCTTCATTTGTGGTCGACTGAATGTTAATGGTTTTTTAATTATTTCGACTCTATCAACTTACATTTCTCTTTAATCAAATTATATTTAACTTTTTCACAAGTTGTGCAAGCACATAGATGTTTCAAATTCACTCACTCCAAGATCCATCCTTTGTCAGTCATTCAAAAAAGGGACACCCATCCTTTTTCGTGCATCGCATGTTATTTTTTATGATGAATCTGCAAACCTGCGTAAAGTAGCCTCACTCTGTTTTACGAGTGTTGTGATTCCTCAGAGTTTCCTCGTATTTGCATTACATTATAACGAAAATTTTCACTTATTTCATCGTATTTTGAAATAAATATAACGTCATTTGATTTTTTTGCCGCATTCCCACCCAAAACAACGTAACATGTGCAGGTTACAGTTGTCATATCCGCAAAACTTAATCTTAGATAAATATTTCTTCATTCAAGTTCATAGTTCAACACAATAATAGTTCTTAATACCATTCCATATTACTTCATTCATAGTTCTTGTAATCCAACCAAATATTTGCTTACAGAAGATTTTATTCCCCAAATTGTACTTGTATGCATTTCCATATATTTCCTAAGTTATGAGTACGTATTTACAATTACAGGCGAGACGATTACGGGTTTTATTTCAAAGGATGATGACGCAGTAATGCTTTATAAAATATGGTACATGGCGCGTACTATTTGAACTTAAATTTTCTTTTAACTCGAAAGATCGTCGGTGAAATTTTATTACTCATGGGTTTCATGGCACCAAACACACAACATGGTGAGGATAAAAGCGTCACTGAGTCCATACTCTCTTTTGGATGGTTTAACTTTCTTTACGTGTCATTAATTTTACGAAAGCATCCATTAGTACCCTAATGACCCGGCAGTTTTACAGAATGGTGGGTCGTAACTTTTTCTTAGGCAAGGTCCCTCACTGTTAAAAGGCTAAAAAGAAATTCATAATTCGCAATCAAAGCCTTGCCTTGAAAGTGTGAAAAGCCGTTAGAGCGCGTAGCACACCAAAAACCTTCCAGTAATAAGAATGATTCCGAGGTGAATGGAAATGTACATACGGGTATAAAACATGAAGTAAAAGTACGTAGGCGATTCTCATGTGGCGTCGTGCGTTTGCACAATTTCTCGCACCTCCTCTTATAATTTAATTTTCAGCTGTTGAACACAAGCACATATTTTAATATATTGATTAGGTCGTAATGGATAATTTAAAGGAAATGATATGATGACAGGCAATAATTCTCGTCTATCTATCGCCGATATGGCGATATAGGCGATCGAATTGATGTACGACAAACGAAGAATTGAACTATTTAGACAATTTCGGTGGTATTCTACATTTTTATATGGCAAAATTCCAAGTGACGATAATTATGATGCTTCCCCCATAATACATGACCAATATGCAAAATGGACTTTATTTTGGATAATCGATTTGGATCAGTCAATATGAGATATTTTAGATGTTGCACGTATGAATGATAATGGAAATGTATTTGATGCAGCCAATATTGCTTAAATCGGCCCTAATCGATTTATTGCTTATATTTCCCTAAATAACGGATAATTGTCTCTGCATCTATCTATCGTCGCCACCTCGACATATCTTTCCCATCGACTGCCGACATTGAAATACTAATATCACTCAGCCCCACTCGTTGATACACTTAAAGATAAGATAAGGTAACACAAGCACCATCAGACTCTTTCCGATTTGTCTCCTTCTCTAGTTCGTATATCGACATCTCCAGTGCCCTGATTCTGCGAAAGATTCAGGGGAGGGAGCGAGAATCGGGAACGGGTTTCCAGGGATCCGGCGAAGACCTTGATGCCCGCTGGTGCGGAACGGTGGCACACACAAACAGGCACGCACGCGCGCGCTCACGCATGCACTCACTCACTCGAACAAGATCACCTTCCCACGTCCGTCTCACCAGCGGCGAGGGCATTCCATCCCTCCCACCCTTCGGCAGGTTCATGCGTTCGAGTCGAGCGACACTTTTGAATGGCCTTGAAGATGCCCCGACGTTTAATTGCCAAGAGGAGCAAGTCGTCCCGGCATATGATACAAGCAGGATACCGCGAGTGAAAGTCAACATTCGTCGCGATCCGCAAATGATTGCCATTTCTCGTTCCTCTCGATTGCGGTTCACGGTTGACATTAACAGAGAAACGCCCAGGTACTTTTCTTTTACAATTTGATATGTTTCTGCTGGTTATTGACCCCTCATGGGTGGAGATTCCTCACGGTAGACATCATGGTAGAATTTTCAAAACGAAAAATTTACCTAAAATTGTACTAGTGTCACTACCTCCGTGGTATTGTCAAATAGCAGTTATGAGGAGAGGTGGCCGGTAGCTGAGATCACTGTAAACGTGTGGGTAATTTGATAGCGGTGGTATTTTAGGGGACCATGAGTTAGTGGAGTGAAATAGGGAGTCGGCGTTAGCCCTCTCTTCCTTAGACAAAGGTGCCAAGGGATCCACAGGGTTCTCGAAGTTCAGAGAACTACATTCTAAATTTGATCTGAAGGATGGGGCTCTGGAATTGACTGCTTTCCACAAAGCGTCATAAAAGGGGACGGAAATTATTTTAGAAATCCGCCACCGGCTGCATTCCAAATATCTGGCTTTCGGCAAAAGGATCTAGCACTAAGGCAATCAGCACCATTAGTCCGGTCTCCAATATATTTAGCTTTAGAACATGTTTGATGTCGGTCTCTCCCTGCAAGGGTCGCCTGTAGTAGTGTTGCTATCGGTATGATATGCGCATATACGTGTACTGACTGTTATGCATTGACGAAGGGCGTGCAGTAGTTACGCCGAGTGATTTTCAGAGTAATTTAAATTCCTTCTCTATTCTGTTGTTCTCAAAGAACTTCCGCACTTTATTTTCGAGCTCCATCTGACATGTACACTCGAATTTAAGTCTCGAATAGAAAAGGAAAATATTATATTTTTGATTTGATCGATGTAGAATGCTTATACCATTTCTCCAAAGAGACCAGGTCCGAATTTCACCCAGAGATATGATTTCCGGATTTTCTTTTCCTTATTCTACAGATTCGAGTTAGTTCTTTTCAAAAACTATCGCTTTGCGTAATTTTTTTTCGTGAACAGTGAACCTAGGGTTTCCGCATAAACGATATTTAGCATGTGTCCTCGAGCCATACGTCCTGTCAAAACTTTTATTCCATGTCTAATGATGTTTGTCTCAAGAAACTTAAATTTTCGCTAACATGTGAAAAACCTATTTGGTAACTAGCTGATGAGAAATCTTCTTGACGTTACGCAATCGTGTACACGTCACTTACATTCACGTTTTCGTCTTGAAACCTTTCCCCCGTTATTTGCTAGAGTTTCGGCCGATGATAAAATATCACAAGGAAATTTTACGTACGGGAAAAACTCTAAAAAATGAAAAGTCCCACTCTACACCGATCTTTCCAATTCCCTCCATTGCGAGTATCGACTTGAGGGAGAGAAAAAGACAGTTGCATGGTGGATTAAGTTCGAATCCGAGGAGAAGTAAAATCGAACTTCATCACCTTTTTGTTCCAACTTCCTCCATCCGATACCAATCCTTTGGGAAGATGGATTTTTTTTTGGTTTTACCTTCGACGTTTTTTTTGGCAACAGAGCACGATTCACGTGCAGCGTTAATTGCCGCATCCTGTCCGCTGGTCGACGAACCACTTCGGAGCAGGACCTCGACGCGAATTTTTTTCGTAAATTTTCACCCTTGGAAAACCCTCGCTGCGGTCGATGAAAAAAAGCAAAGAAATCTTTTTTATGAAATCTCAAGGGAGCTAGCTCCTTCTGAGGGAAAAATTGACGAGATTCCGAATGTGAGGGCGTGCAAACATCTCTTCGAGAATCAGCATCAATTATTTCCCCTGAATAAAGTTGTTTGGAGCGTGCATCTTCCCCGCACTGGCTCAGGAAAAAACTACTCATGACCGGCCCAACCTGTAGATAGGCATCCGTGTTCGGGCATCCATCAGTAGAAGACGTACCTCGCATTGATTGATGCAAAAAAAGTATTTCTTCGATTCCTATGTCACTTAAAAGTGGCGCAATAAGGATTAAGATTCCTTTGAGCGATTGACGAAGTGTTATCAGGTTCCTTTAGTGGGAGAATTGATTAAAATCCGTTTCAATAAGAGCTCGTAGTTAGTGTGAAAGCCGCGATGGACAATTAGGTAACAAACTGTGTGGAAACGGGATTTATTTCCCAACGTAAACGTGCGTCGTCATGGTACTAAAAGGTTCTTGAAATAGATTTTCGCCGGTATTACTTATTGATTTTGAGCCATTACCATCAGTGGGACATACCTGTATTGTCAATTTTATGTAGCAAGCAGCCACAAATGCAGATTTTAACACCATCATCGAGGGGAAATGAAAAAATATGCAAAAATAGATAATCTTAAATATCTAATTAGAGTTCTTATTTTGGCAATTTTTTTCATTTCATGCAATTGCAGATGGGTCATTAACTACTTAGTAATATCCATACATGGAGAGCTTGAGGGACATTTCGGGGACCTAGAAGTGATTATGGACCAATTACTGCAAAGAATCATAGTGAAACTGAGGTGTTCTTTGGGATTTGATATTTTAATAGGCAATGAATATCATACGTTTGAAGTAGTAGGGAAGAAGAAGTATTTCGTTCGCCAGAGAAGCCTTCAAAGGAGAGAATCGATGGCAGTGACGTTGATTAAGGGTGTTAAGAAAAGGCTCGTCAAAATTATGACATTGAGCGTGGTTTTGGACGGAGTGGAAACATGGTCGTTGAAGCAAGGTGATAGGCGCCTTGAGGCTTTTGAGATGTTGGTGTTGAGGGTGTTGGAAAGATAAAATGGATGGAAAGGAAAACATACGAAGAAGTACTAGGCATAGTGGGGAGTAGGGGGGATTGGTGGGAGTAATCCAAAGGAGGCAAGAAAATTTTGTTTTGGTTGGGAATGGGAAAATGGATTGAAGGAGTGTATAAAGTATGCGGAATAGATGAATTGTTTATTGTAGTGTAAGGTGTCGGCTTGTGTCTTGTTTGACGAAGCTAATGAATGGAACGATGATTGAATTGGTAGAAGTTTAGGCCGCTGATCGGACGGTACTGCGTTCGTATCTTTGGACATACCCGCCTAAGAACCAGGCGGTACTATTTTCAGTATGTCAGAACTCCGTGGGAAACCGCAGGCGAGGCAAAGGATGGAATCCTTCCTTCCTTAAATTTCTGAATTTTATCCGTTAAAATTAGTTCGGTGTGAACTCTTCCCTCACCTATCACGACCAAACTTCTCCATGAAACTGACGTCTTCGAAACGACGTACGAGACAGCAATCACGATGGAAGTATGAATCCAGCTACTGTGGTTCTTGTATGTGCAAAGTATGTAACTGTTAATGACGCTAACATGGTTCTGTTGAACAGCCTACCACTGGCGTGTGGTATAGCACGCGTGTTATTGATTCTTTAGAAGAATATTCCCAAAGAATCAAAGGTGTTTTATTCGTACATGTATATATTATATATATGATTGCTTATGATTACCCCTGCTTTTATATATATATATATATATATATATATATATATATATATATATATATATATTATTATTAGCTAATCTACCGGTTAAGGTAGGCTTTTGGATGGACACAGCTAACAAATAAACATTTTGGGACTCCTAACAAAACACAAAATCCAGTCTCCTACTCTAAATCAGGTCCCTCTTCATCTTTGAGTACTTTCTTCCTCCCTTCATCCCATCCAACATCCCTATCCTGTTCCTTCCCTTTCCTCGTTTGCCTGACATTCTCCCCTCTATTACAGTCTTCAACACACACACACACACACACACACACACACACACACATATATATATACACATATACGAGGGTCATCCGGAAAGTAGTACCCGTTCGTGAAATAAAGACACAAAAGTAAATATTAACAAACATAAAAAATTTTATTTGAAAGAGGATACTTTAAACTACTTCTCAACATAATCTCCAAGCAAATTAAGGCATTTGTCATAACGTGTGACAAGTTTCTGTATTCCTGCTGCATAGTCCTTCGCCGCCAGCTCATTGAGATACGCGAGGGACCCATCTTGCACAAAATTTTGCATAATGCAGATGGTGTTTAACAATTTCATGAACAATTGTTCGAGAAACATTGGGAAAATGCTCACAGATGTCATCAATTGTGACGCGCCGATCGTTCCTCACGAATTCGTCAACTGAGCTCACCAGTTGGTCTGTAATGACAGACGGTCTCTCCGAACGCTCATCGTCGTGTGTGTTCCCCCTCCCCATGTTGAAGTTGCGACACCACCGCCGAACAGACGACTCGTCCATTACATTGTCTCCATACACCTCCTTTAATTGGCGATGAATATCACATGGGCGAACGTTTCTTGCATTGAGGAATTTAATCACTGCCCTCACTTCACAACTGGCGGCGTTCTCAATTTTTTTAAACATTGTAAACAATCACAGAAACAACACAGGCAATGCTAGCGTCACGCAACTTGGCTCAGAGAAGGCATACAAGCCACTGAAGCTATCTGACCTCGTCCAGCGGCTACTCGCGTCGTCAGCACTTCATGCGGCACGAACGGGTACTACTTTCCGGATGACCCTCGTATACATATATATACATATATATACATAAATATACCCTTAAGCATATATACATACACATTGTGACGATTTAGACCTTACTGCCTATATTAAGCAGTCAGGTCTAAATCGTCACCATTGCTCTATTTTTCCAGTACTCATTATTTTCTCAAAATGTTCGTAATTGGAGGAGTATTTTATCGTCAAATAAATGCTCCGCCTCCTTCAAGACAAGTTCAAATCAAAGATTGAGCGGTGATGGGTAATCTACCAGTTTAGATAGCAATGCATACACATTGTGGGTTATCATATTAGTGACCAGGAGTTACTTCGGCCAGCACAAGATTTTAAATTTCAATACAAATATATAATGATTAATATTTCAATAAATAAGAAACCACAATCCATGCGACAAAAATTATGGTTAGTACAATCCACTCACGTGAGTAAATAGTCCTTAATTGCCTCCTTGGAAAGTCTCTGGATCCGCCCTTGAATGCCATTAGGTACGGAGTGCATTTCACTTAGACACGTGCGTAAGTGCTTAAGTGGTTTGCACTCCGAACATATACATGTTAGCATGTTGCACTGTAAGCAATGGACTAAGAAAACAACAAGAAAGTAGCATAAATTATTTAAGCCAATCCAGTATTGATGAGGAATTGAGGGCAGCGAAAAAGGTAATTGAAAAGCGAACAGATGTAAGGAATTCGAATAATTGTTCTGTCTTTGTGCCATCATCCACTAGTAGACAGATGAAATAACATGTGCACATTATATATTTATGTGAAATTGTAGTGGTTGAGATTTTCACGCTTGTATAGGCATGAGCTAAATGTTTTCTCAATCACGAGGCCATTATTTATTTCCGTGATGTAAATCGCGACCTTCCACGCACTAAGGTCTATGGTGCGTGAAGTAAAGGACTTCAATTTCGCAAATATATGTGATACCAAAAGTGTTCCTGTATATGAAGGATGACATATATGTAAATACAATGAAGGATATCACATTTCCCATTTCAAGGAAGCAAAACCTGGACAGCCCGGCATAAAACCCAATTACTTGAAAAAATGCAAGCTGATTACGAGCATCACGAGTATTCTAATGTGACATGTTAAGCAGAAATAGCTTTGGAGAATGATTAAGGGACTAGGAAACAATTAATTGAATTTCAAGGTTATGAGTATAGTAGTTTTTGTAGTAGATCTTAGGGGAGGTGACAAAGAGGTAAGGTCATTTGCGTCTTTAGGGATGGATGGGAGAGGAGGGGTGGGGAGAAATCCGGCGGCGGGATCGGCCTACTCTTGACGAAAGGCGCCAAGGGGTCCGAAGTTTAACGTCCCATCCGACGGACGGCGTACTCACTCGGAGTGCTCTCCACGAAGCACCTCAAGTAGGGATCCGGATACGACTGAAAGATATCTGACGTCTCTAGGATTCGAACCTGGGCCCTCTCGGTGGGAAGCCAGTACGTTAGCCACAGCAGGTTATGAACATGTTATGATTCGTAATCATTCTTCCGAAATGCAGGGAAAAGACTCGTCACAAGCTTAGAGTGAAATATTACCTCGTAGTTTCTCAAACAATTAGTTACTTGGAGGAATAATGAGCAAAAAAGATCAAGAATTACTCAATAATTAGTTTGCTAGTAAAGTAGAGGGTGTGTAAACGCGAAGGATATCACATTAATGTTGTGGAAGGTATTGTGAAAATGGTAGATGTGAGCAGTATAAAATCTTTTATCAGCAGTTTAACGCCACACTTTCTACCAATAGTTAGGTTACCAATTAGTTAATTTTCCGGGAGAAGGACATTTTCCTCCAAATTAATTAAGACTAAGATTTAGGCTTCGTCCGAATGCGAATATACAACATGCAGTGACTGCGCTATAGTCGCTATAGTATATGACATTCGGAATTAAACTTTGCAGATCATACCCATCATTCTGGGTGGTAAACATACAATTTGAGACCTACTGACGTCAGTCATCACAACTAAGAAATGATTGATGAGGCCTTCAGTGAGGAATTAATAGGGCAACGATGTGGGGGGGGGGGGTTCAATAGCTATCTTGTATGCACGGTGATACAGGATACATCATTCCGTAGAAAAAACGAGCAGCAACACTTTGGATCGGTATTCTGAATTTTCAATCTTACCATGATGTTCCCCGTCTAAGCGCTTCATACGAACGAACGAACTTGTTTTAAGGAACCTTTCTTTTCATTTCCTGTTACGTGAACGGGTTTTTGTCCTCGAGATTTGCAAACCGTTGGGTTGAATTAATATCTTTTTTTGACGAATTTCCAGTTGTCTTCCGTCATTTATATCACAGTGGAAAGTTTTAGCCCCCTTTCGTCACGTCCCTCCAATGCCCTGGCACTCACTATTTTCACTTCAGGTATTCATCGAATTAGGAATTTTCCAAATTTAATGGAGTTTTAAATTTGAAAGTTAAAAGTTAAAAAAAAGAAAGAGTTAAAAATTTTCCTGAAGGATTTGGAAATTTAATTTTCTAAATCCTTCAGCATCCTCGGAATGGAGGCGGAATATAATTAATTTCATGGAATTAAGATCTAGATGTCTTTGCACCATGGTAGTTGCTTATTTAGTCTACCTCTACTCCTTAAGATAGATTTTAGATGGATATTCAAATTAACCACCGCTGGATTTCTAAGCTAAAAGTACAATCTGGCATACTGCGCTACAATAACCCCTAGTTAGAACCGCCGATCCCGGTGGTGGCGGAATAACGCCCTCGGTAACGGCCTGCCAACTTAGAGGTCGCGGAAATGAAAAATTAGTAACTTTGAAATTCCACTGAAACTTTATTACGATACGACCCGGGTTTCGACGTTCAACGTCATCTTCAGGACCTGAAGATGACGTTGAACGTCGAAACCCTGGTCGTATCGTAATGACTTTTTAGTGGAATCACAAAGTTACTATTTTTTCGTTTCCAATATGAATCGATTCCATAAAGTTACGACGGGAAACATCAATTAGAGATCGCGGTGTCGATTCCCGTCTAGGTGGATTTTGCTCCATCGAGGGCATTGGTGTATGCAATTGCTTCTATTGCTACATTTTCAAAATTCCGATCTAAAGGCCAAAGTGCTGTTTTCGGATTAATAAGAGATAAATTAATTAAAACAAACGGATTCCATCTAGTTCTTGAGGAGGTGCTGCCTTGATACCGTCTATAGAATCCAACATCCAATACATACATTCCATTCATTCTCCCTCGAGATGGTTTCATGGGGATGGTGGTGGTAGGGGGGGGGCGCTGGGCCCTTCCTTTTCCCTTCCTCATCCCCCCTTTCCCCCGTTGCACCCAACTGTGGGCGTGAAGTTAGTCGCGAAGTGGGCGTTCCGTTCAGGGAGGCCAAAGGCATGGCGCCCTGGCACGAGAGGTCATGTGTCCTATGGGTGAGCGAACGCTCCATCCAGGTCGGGAGAGTGGTTCAACTCGGGGGGGGGGGGGGGACCGAAAACACCGTTACGTTTCTTCACCGAACGAGGAAAAAGAAATAAGGTTCGAATCCTCGACGACTTGCAACAATGATTCCTTTCACGCTGCATCCTGCTCGCTCATTCAAGTGTCACGCGCGTGCACTCGGCCAGTTTTCTTTGCTGCCGCTCCCCCCTCATCCCCCGACCGGAACCCTCGTTTCCGTATGTCTTCAGAGCAATGTGTTCTTATTCGGGAGTGGAGTGCCAACGGAGAGGCGAGCATAGGAGAGCCCAGGGTTCAAGGGTCTCGCTTCTTGCAACACGTTACGGCTGTCAGCTCGGAAGAACCTTTTTGAAGAGGTCTCTGCTTCCATTTGACCCGTGTTTATTAGCACCCAAGGGACATCATGAAATACATGTTTCATAAACACAGTGTCCCTTGCCTTCTGGAGGTTATTATTTGCATCAAAAAACAGATACTCATGTTGCGTAAGAGATTTGACGTCGTTGACCATAGTTTGATTAAATGAGCACTATTTAGATTTTCCTCTTCGCTGCCATCAGGTTATTCAGAAGCGAGATACAATCTCGATGGCGATCAGAAATCATAATATGAAAGAAAATAGATGAATAATTACGAAAGGTGGGTCATCGTTTGAAATCCTTCGACCTTCGCACTTCCTTTATGATGACACTATGTTCACGCTCTATCTAACAAGAAAGACATCTTTCCGAGAAAAAGTTAATAATCGAGACATTGAGAACGACGGTTCAAAGATCAGAGATACCTTCTTGAGAAGGCAGTCCACAAAGATGATGAACCCCTGCCTAAGACTGTGATAGATCACGAATATTTTGTCCCCATGTAAATTTATCCTGGAGAAAGAATAATCAAGTGAATAAAAAGAAAATATGAGACCATTTATTATATTCGTGGCAACTTTGTTTTATTTAAACTTGGAAATGTGTTGTATAAGTTTACATTTTAGCGTATTTGCATAGTTAATATCGGATCTAAAAAGCAGTCTTTCATGTTGACATATTCACATAATTCATTAGCGGTGGTGTCAATTCCGACACATTTAAAAGTTTCCACGGAATTAATGGAATGCTTTATTCAATCAATTCCGTACTCCATACCGCACACTCCGTACCGATGCTCATACACCGTACTCCATTTGTTGCTCCGCGCCGATTGATATTTCATGATTACTGATGTCCGTTGGAAAAAGAAAGTTTCTGCTATGATTTATTAGTTAATTGTAGAATTTAAATTTGCACGCCACTTTACAAGGTTTATATGGAACGTCGTCAGTCTTTTTCTTTGCTTTTTTGTTTCAAATTTTTAAAATTCGCTTATGCGAAATTTTATTTTAGTATAATTCAAACTGATTTTATTTGCATTGTTAAATTGAATATTATTGCAAATTATTAGTCCACCGTTTAAGGTGTGCATTGGATAGGCGCAGATTGAACGCTGATACTTAAGATAAGCGTCACATAAGATGATAGAAACAGGCATTCCACTCCACAACAAATCCTGCTTCAAGTCCGAATACATTCTACATTTCTTCATTCCATCCAACATAACCATTCTTTTCCTTCATCTACCTCACCTGACCAACGTCCTCTCCTCTACCACACTCTTAAGCAGTGCACCGCCAATCAAAATGTTCTGCGCAACCTTTCCTGCTTCATTCGTATTTATCCCAACATATACAGGAAAGGAAACCTTCTTCTCCTCCCCCACTGTACCATTTCGTTTCCCGTTTCTTCCATTTTATCTTATATAAATATAATATAAATCGAATGGATAAATATCCTTCCATTTTAATGATTCTTCATTCTATAAAGTCAAGTACTTATTTATCTTTTACGCTACTTCTGGAAGGCGAATTAAAGTTTGTCCTCGGCCGCGGGAACAGTCAATTTAAAGTCTTTGGGAAGATTTAAGTGTTTAAATTGAATTGCATTCCAAGCAGTCGATCTAGTTAAATTTTAAGTCATGGAAAATACTTCTTAATGGCTTTTTATTCCCAAGGTTTTCCGTCAAATCAAATTAGCTCACGGTTTAATCCAAAAAGTTCGGGATTCATCTATCGTCTTTATGAGGTGGAACTCGGGTCCGATGTGCAAACTTTGTAAAATAAGATTTAATTTAAAAAGTTTGCGCTTGCTCATGTGGAATAGCCGCCATCATTCAAGGAAATAACTTTTTAATACGAATTTGCTGTGCCATTGTAAAAAATTTCTTCGTTGTCCTTTTGAGAGACGAACTTATCATGGTCATCTCAAGAATGGAAATATGAAAAATCAATTTGAATATGCCAATATTCACATGATTGCATGTGTTTGCATGGAAATGCTTCGAATTTATAATGTCATTTTCAGAATTAACGAGTTATGTGTACTAAGTTGTTTTCGGCAAAGACACATATTTAGTTTATTAAGCGTCATTTCAGATTTCGTGTGTGAAAGTGAGGTGTGGGTAATACTATATATTCGTAACTGTTTCCATGGTTGCATCATTCTTTTACGATAGGGCTGTTTTGTAAACACGCGAAGGAGTACGAATTGCTTGATTTATCGCTATAATTTCGAAGGTATCAGTTACGATTGAAACCCCGTTCCGCGGGACATAGTACAAAATAATACTCCAAGTGGATGTTAGAAAAAGTACTAGAAAAGTGGTCGTTTGGTAATGTCCATTCTGTACAGAAACGTCTTTCGCACATTCTCTTTTGACACCGAATCCGTTCGATTTAGCATTGCAGCTGGTTACAACTGGTTTGTCCTTAGGAAGTTTGACAAATAATGATGATATTGCATGACTGGCTCCAAAATTTTCAGTCATAGGATAATGCGAACAATAATATAAATAAATAATTTATAGTGATTACTTACAGGTTATACTTATAGTGATTACCTGTAAGTCTAAAAGTTACAACTGCCATCGACATAAATTATATGAATTCATTGCCTTATATTGGTTTTCGTGTCAAATAATAAACCATGCAACAGGTAATGATTATACTTATTGTGACATAATACGACTAACGTGTAACAATAATTATTCTGTGGTATCACTTAGACAATATTGTGGTTGGGCATAGATTTAGGGACAGCGTGATGAATTCGCACAGCTTCGCTGGAGTGGATGCTGATTCGGATCAAAATTTAGTACGAATGAATACAATGTCAAATTAAAGAGAATAACATGGGGAGGACGGTTGAGGAAATGGAATGTAGAAACATTGCTCGAGAGGGATGGGTAGTAATAATGTTACACTCATGATTTTGAATCCTCTCTAAATTCCAGCCTGATTAACGTTGAAAGTGTTTCGGGGTAATATCAGTTTCATGATGGGAACCCTTGGTGAGTTTCTCCTTGAGTAGCAGTGGAGAATAAGAACACCCTGGGAAGTTAGTTGGCACATAACTCGGGCCATTGTTGAGTATTACTTAAATATGAGTAGATAATTAAAATCACTGGGAGAAATTTGCGTCAAACACAAGCCGACCGGGGGTGGCTTCCGCTCTTCATGTCATCTTCAAGGTGCTCATCATAATTTGGAAACTCAAGCATAGACACAAGAGATATGACGATGGAGTTAGGTTTTGAAGGGTGAGGTGGTGTAGGCAGAGAGAATGGATGCGATAAGTGAAATTATATAACATTAAGTTTACCAAGGGGAGAAGGAGAAACGCAGAGTGTGTGGAGATCAATTACGCAGACCTTGGGAGGGTGAAAGGTCACGAATTGGTAGGCATGTGGATTTTGACATTAAAGGAGAGGTGAATTATCCAGGTATCACCGATTAGTAGTCCAACAGTTAAAGGGCTATGAAACGATACCCATGATCTTAAAGTTAGCACTGTCAGGCAAAACGTGGAGGATTTATTTCACGTTAAAATCTGGGAATTTTGGGTTAAGGGACCGAAAGTCATTAAGATGAACTTTAACAGTTTAAATTATTTTAACTCTCAAAATCCTTTGTCTTATATATTCATTAGACTTTGGATTTATTGAAATCAGCTCCCTTCTCTTGATACTTCTTCGATATATTTCATTTGTCTTCATATTTCTTCACTTTCACTTCTCCATTGATCCGTTTCTGATATCTCATCCGAATTCGTTCTATCATTACTTGGCCATTTCAGCAGATTACGGTGATTAAAAATAAATGTAATATGTTTATTTGGCTAACTTTAACTTCAGTTGTAAGAATAGACATGTGAAATCTTAGCTGTTTATTTATAAATGTGTAAACCCATGTGCTGAGGAAATGTTGAGTATGGAATAAGATGTGAATGTAGACGAGCGAGGAGCTGTTTAATTAGGATAGGTGTGCGGAGAGTAAAGCATGGTTATCCAGACATTGCAATGATTCATTAAATGAAGAACATAATGTATTTTTCCACTGTTCTTTATTTTCCTACTACTAGTTTCAACGCTTAGGCATCATCATCAGGTACCTGATTAATTTAATGAACATGAACTTCCACAAAGTTGAGCCAGAAACAATTGAATACATAGCAATCATTATATATTGCATTGGAAGACACATGCAAGAAGTTAGGCATTAAGATTAATCACGTAAAACTAATGCAATGGAATTCTCAATAAGTAGACAAACTAACTAAAAAGGACTAAGTCGGGAGGAATGACTTGAGCGGATGAAAGAGTTCGCATGATTGGGCAGTATTTTAAGACAATGGGCTTAGTAATCGAGACATTAAGAAAATAATCGCGTTGGCGAAAGACGTATTAGCTAGCTGGTGACATGCACGCTAAGTAAAAATCTAAAGCAAAGATTGGTGAAGAATTGAATAAGGTACGCGGCGCTGTATCACTTGGAAAATCTTGTCTTTTAAGGAAAGAGGACGAACATAGATTATCAGCTTTTGAGATGTGAACACTCACATCTCAAAAGTCATGCATTTTTGGACGGAGAGGAAATATATGGATCAAGTTTTAATGTATGATGAAAGAAGGGAGGAATTCGTGGGAAAAAAATTTCGAAAAAGCCAGGATACGTGTATGGAGAAAATAGTGGGAAGTAGTGGGCTACTGAAGGCTGGGAATGAAGGGGACCTGTGAGGTAGCCGGGGGATAGACGAGGAAATTGGCTTTTTTTATTTATTTAACCAGCAATTCGAAAACAGTCAATCTGGTTTTAACATCGGATCATTCCAGAAAGCGTAACACCGAAGAAAATCACTGACAACAAGCCCTCGGTGGGAATAGAACCTGTGACCTCTGGTTTCGCAGGCGAGGATGCCATGAACGTTGAAAGAAGGTAATAAAAACTGAAGAAAATATTGATGCAGGACAAAGAGTAGTTAAGGATGAAGGAAGCTCGCGTGGCATATAATGTTTGTCTGCCCAAAACTTGCATTTAATATGTAGGTGCTCTATGATGATGGTGGATTTTGACTCAGTAACTACGTGTTTCACCACTGTAAGACATAATTGTTATTATTATAACAGCATTCCATCTGGGAGCCTGTGACACCCGTGGGAGTATTAGCATCGAATCAAATCGCCATCGTCAACCAACTCCATTCCACCACCTCGTCAGTGCCTAATACGGAATTCCACCTTCTCACTTTCTCTCTATTGACCTCAAGTTGACCTCCGAATCGAGCGGTCGCAGATTCGTCCACTCATCACTCATTATCCACTCTTTCAGGCAAGAGGTTCGGTGGAAGGCCTCTTGACCGATCCGCCTCCCCAACACCCTCCAACTCCGGGCAGCTCTTACATCTCATTTTGGGAGATCGATAATACCCCGCGGACGACCCGTAAACGCCGTTGTAGACTGAGCACTCCTTGTCTCCCCGACCGATAGTGTTCCCCATATTTTTTCCAAACGCTATACGCTCCGAGGCATACGGGCAAATCTTTAAGCTCACGAAATAATTTTCGAGAAAACATGGACCCCCACTTCCTGAGCCCATGTCGATCGTTCTTACTTTTTTTTGAACCAGGAGATTGTTAATTAGTTGCTCTAGTTGCTATCTAGTCATCACGATGAAGGAACTTCCAAATTTGTCCCTTTGTTATCCCTAAAACAAAGAGTTGAAAATGGAACTAGGTTAATACATTAGATTATGTGGAAAAGATAATATTTTAGAAGAGATATTATTATTAGAATTATGTTATTAGTATTTTATAGGGAAAAGGCATAGTATGGGGGAGGTATTAGGAAAAGAATTGCATTAGCGAATTAGGTAAATGCAAGAAGAAGATAATTGGTGAGAGAATTGGCATAGGAAGTAAATATCTGAAGAAAAGATTAGTAAGGATATTTACTCGTATATGGAGTGTAGGGTTTATCGACACAAAACCTGTGCATTGAGGCAAGAGTATGAGCGGAGAAGTGTTTGAGATGTGTATAAGTCGAAAAATAGAGTTAAATCAGTTGAGCAAAAAGGAACATAGAAATTTAAATAGAGTGAGCGAAGAGAGGAAGCAATGGGGGAAACACGAAAAAACAGAGAAAGTGAATACAGGAAATATTGATGGGTAAGTGGAATGTTGAAGGCCGTGATAGAAGGGAGAACGTTGGGGTAGTGTGTTAGAGGAAGGATGAGAACAGGCTTTTTTACAGTCAGCACGAAGTCAGGGAGGAGTTTAAGGACGGAGAAGTGAAGGAGGAAGTAATAATAAAGGGCGAACTAAAGGAAGTTCTTGTGATACAAAGTAGATAATAGGCTTTAGGGACTGCTCAAAACATACCGTAAATAGGAGAAAACTTGAAAGAATCCCTAAAATCTAGTGAAGCTCCCTGGAAATGGTGAGTGCTGCTTTTAATTCATTTGATTCCCTTTCCCTTTCGCGTGATATTCTTTTCTCTCTTAATGGAACCCACATCTCTCCCTTTCACGCGGCTCTTGCTGGAACTCTTTGCGGCCTCACGCTGAAAGCTGGCCTGGTTCGTCCGATGGGTAACGCGTTCGCTTTGCAGCCCTACAGCTGGTGTTTTGAGCACCGTCCTGTGGACGGGTGTTGTGTCAACTCTGGTGACAAGAAAGGAGTGGCTTATTTAGATGGCGGGGGCGGACACATTGAATACCAGAGATGTTCGGAGAGTAGGAAAAATATCATTCTTAAACTGAACTCGATACTGCTTTTTCCGTCATATCCTCACCACCAGACAGAGATGTTCGGAGAGTAGAAAAAATATCATTCTTAAACTGAACTCGATACTGCTTTTTCCGTCATATCCTCACCACCAGAATATAGAAATATACATAAAATGAAACTTTTTTTTACTTCCGATCGAATTACTACTTCGTTTTCGCGCGATTGTTAAGGGATGGAAATTTTTTTTCGCACATCAATTTGTTTCCCATAGTGTTGATGGAGAAACTCTTCGCTTTGATATCACGCTCGCAGTGTATTGCTCGGTAATCGTCCCGCTCAGTGATTCCATTTCTGAAATGAGTGACGATAGGACGAAGTAACCCCTGAGTGAGAGTGGTTTTAGGCGTTACGGTCAACTTCGACGCTTGGGAGCCACTGACCGAGCGTCCGTCCGTTAAGAGTCACGCGACCCCACAACGTTGGGAAAGGACGTAACCAGAACGGGTCCTGGTGAAAAAATGAAGAAAAAAAAGGAGTCAGGAAAGACAGGGAGAGGTTTTTAGGGGCTTCGCATATCGCAACCATACTTGGCCAGTGAATAACGGGCGCACGGGTCGAAAATCAATGCGTTCATAGCTCGTAACGAATGCTTGACCTCTCTCATGCCAATGCTTTTCTTTCTATACTTGTACAACTCATACATACGAATTCGTTTCATTAAAATATGTGGATATATAGGAAATGGGCTGAGAATGGGATGAGCATTGAAATCTTTAGATCCTTAACACCTATTGCATGAAGGGCTTCTTTTAGAGCATGTTTTATCCCTTAAAATTTCGATCAATTTTTTTGTGATATTTTTGTCAGGATATGCGCATTTTTCACCTCGGCGAGCATCTTGGTGAAGCTAATTCATAAAGAATCAAATAGGAGGGAATACGGATAGGGCAGAGTTATCGATTAGGAACTCAAAATACATTTTAAAAGTTTTGCCTCAAGTGTTCTACCTTTCCGTTTCGTCATGGAAATATGATGATCAAACTAGAGTTTTATGGAGGAATTGTGAATTGAGAATTTATGAATGTGCAAACAATGCAAAAAGTCCACCGAAAAACTCACTTCAAGAGCTATTCCTACTAGGGAAAGAGATGATTCGATAAATATTGACCCATGATGTGTGTTATTCTCGGTTTGAAATGATTTACTTCTAAAACATCCGACCTCGTTACATTTTGTTTTCGATAAATATTCCACTGGAAGAAACAAGAGGAAGGCATGAGAGAGGAAAGCACTATCTTAATTGTTGTTCATGGTAGCCTATCTTTTTGTGCATGTTTTAGGTCCTCCCTGAGAAATGACTTCTACATTTTTAGGCACCACCTAATACGGAACAACTAGACACTCTATACTACATTAAACACTCCTTTAATTCCGCATAAACATACTTTCTACCTCCCCTTATTCCGTCTAACATACCTCCTCCCCCTTCTCGCTTGTCTAATATTCCCAACACGTTCTTGCAACAATCATTTCACCTCCCCCAAAATGCCCAGTACTTTCTCGTTGGTTTTACTTTCCGTCCATTTGACTTTTTCCATTCCTCAGCGGGCCCACACCTCAAAACCCTACAACCCTCTGTACGCCTAGCATCTTGTGTCAACGGCCATATTGCCATTGCTTACAAAACTACGCTCCAAATCGAAGTTTCCACTCATATTTTCTTAGCATCCAAACTCATTCATTTCCTCCTTGTTTAAACTCTACCTAAAGAAGTTCTTCTTATGATCCTATTACGTTGACCATCTTCGTCTAAAATGTTATCTAGAGACGTATAAAATGTTCCACATACTCTATTTTATACCCTCCTGTCATAATGTTTAACTTAGCTTTCCTATTTCTCAAAAATGTCATTATCTTTCGTTCATTCAAAGGCAAAATTACACGTGATTGGAAACTGCTAAGAAAAACTGAGAAATGGAATCCGGTCCTAACCATACTAACTCCAGGTTGTAAAAATCAAGCTCCTAATGAAGCTGGCACTACTTGTCTGAAGATTCTTTGGCATTGCTATCTAGCTCTATTTTTATCAGCTATTTAAGGAATATTAAATCAAAAGTTTGGTGCATTGTTATGCTCTCGAGGAGCAATCAACGGGCTAAATACTTTGATCATCGTTGAAACCTTTAGGCGACCGTTTTCCAAATATATTTGAAGTATTTTAAAAGTATTTTTTCGGCCATTAAAAATAGGCGTAAATATATCATAAAACATTAAAAAATGCTTTTACTGTGAGCTTGATAAGTGCTGACGCAAAGTGAATGCCATTAAAAGATTCTCTGCCAGCAACCTACAAGTGGACGCGAATTGATTTTCACCCCAGAGAAACGAGCCCCAAATGGTATTGAACTTGAAGGAGGGTACCCTTAATGTCTCGGATTTTTATATCTGAAATATGTTGTGCAAAGATCAATAAAGAGACAAGGTTTACAAAACTCTTGTGTAAAAATAAATAAATATTCATGAATATGAACAGTCCTTGTTCAAGGTTATATAGAGGTCATCGCTCACAGTTCAACAAGCACTCATTTCATGTCCCCCGGCGTCGAAATGCATTGCTTCATAATCGCGCATTGAAAGGGCAAATTGCGGATTATAGAAAGTTGGAGGGAACATAAACGTTTTTATTGCTCATTGGTGTCGCAATACACTATTAAATTTTGAAAGTTGATTATCTGCCGAAGATATCACTTGCAGCTTAATAATTGGCAGTCATTCCTTTATAGTTATCTAGAAATATCGATAAAGGATGTCAAAAATATGATTGTAAAAGTATAATGTATAAGTTTCATGCAAGCGTGCTCTACGTAGCTGTGTTTTCTTACGCTCTTTATTTTATTACCGCAATTTCTCAAGGCAAAATGTGCAGATTGTCATAAAATGGACGCAAAAGGTATCAGAACCGATTATAACGATATTTTCCTCATTTGACGCTTTACCGGAGCTGCGTCCTTATCGCCACGTTAGTATTCCGACAATTATGAGATGAAAAATAACCAAAAGAAAATGAAAGTGATGAGACTCTGGACAAATAGGAAAGTTAACATTATAGCAGGAGAGAATCAATCAGGGGGGTTGGAGTATTCCATGTGTTTCCGCATTGTTTTAGAGGAAGATGGGTGTAGTTTTGGGGACGTTAGGAGAAGAATTGAGTGCGCGGAAGAAGCATTTAAACATGAAGGTACACGAAATAAAGACGCGAAGAAAAGATGAGCGAAGACTTTAAATATGGAGCGCAGAGCCTTATACGTACGAGAAAAGTGAAATTTGGTGTTTGAGGCAAGAGGATTATCGCAGATTGGAGGACGTGGCGAAGAATTAAGAAAAATAAGATGGTAATAGAAGAAGATAAACAATGAATTCCAAGGGATTACGACAGTAACTTTGTAACGGAGTCATCTACTAAACTACGTGGACACCTCGGCAGCATAACTGGTTAAAGCCCTCGGCCGGACATCGAGGGATTCGGATTCGAATCCCGGTCATGGCGAATGATTTTCACACACTGAAATGCTTGCATTGTAATAAAATATAAGGTTTTGAATATGGTTGGAAAAGGAGGAAATTACTGAGGGAAGTCCGAAAAAGACAGAGGAAGTGGATGGAGAAAATATTGAAAAACATTGGGACATTGAAGGCCGTGATGGAAGGTGGGATACGCGGAGCAGAGGAAGGAAGAGATGAAGATGTTTAAGCGACATGAAAGCAGGTAGAAGTTGTGAAGACATGTAGGAGGATATAAATTAGGTGATAAAGAAGAGGAAGTTCTTGTGATACATAGATAATAGTCTTTAGGGACCGCTCAATACCTAATTTCATGTGGTAAAATATCTTGGCTGAATCGACGACTGTTTTTTGGAATGGAGCATTGCACATCTCAAATCTAATCTCACATTTACATCGCTATGCAATGCATTGTATCACCCGAGGGGTCGGCGATCTCGCCAAGACTTCGAGCAATATTTGTGATGACGTCGCAGTATCACGAAAGTTATATTGAAAACTCTCTTCGCCCTTTCCCCTTCGAAACCATTCTCCGAGGCGGACAGCACGCGTTGAAATGGCCAGAATTTGGGCATTTGCTGCCGACGCGATGCTTCCCAGTGGGAACACCGGCGCCAATTAAACGGGTTCACGGGGGACAATGTAGCGGGAGGGTGCAGAGGGGGGGGAGAAAAGAGTAGAGGTGTGGGATTGGAGGGGGGGGGTTGATGTATCGCACAATGGATAAGTGAGGGTAGGTCAGCGTCGTGTTGGCCCAAGCGTCCTTCCCCTCGTTTTCCACTACCCCCCCCCCCCGCCTCCTGAATAGAGAGCGCTGAGAACACGCAGAACGTGTTGAAAAGTGACCCCCCACCGAAGCCCCAATTCCCTCCATTTTGATAGGGCAGAGTACCGTAAACGTAAGTATTGTGTGTGTGAAGTACGTCTCCTGTCGACTTTCTAGGCGGTGAATGCTTTCCGCAGAAACGGAAACGAAGAAAAATTACGTCGGTTTGGTCTCGAAAGAATTCTGTGAGCCTGTCAGCCTTCTTCTTCCTCCTTTTCTCATGTTATTTTCCATCAATAAAAATTGTCCTAGACGCATCACTGAAGGAATGAAAGACAGCCTTGAAACAACATGACTGAGGTGTCATAGCAGATTGGCAATTCTAGTGTGTACTGAATCTTTAATTCCTAAGAAGTTCCCTCCTTGCATTAATATTCCATTCGTTTTCTTATATAAGTAGCATCGTAAGGTTCATCCATTCCTACTAGTCCTACCTACCATTCATACCCACTCTGTGTAGGACTTGCAGTAATTAAAGTGCTATTTAATAATTTTAAATTAGTGTGAGGAAAGCGTCACTAGAATATTAATGTAATCTTGTTAGGGTCATGTATAAATTAAAATGCTTTCTTAACTTCATATCATTTATTTTATCAAAATCAATCAAGTATTTTGCAGGTTCAATGGCTGTGCCAAAGCCATATTCTATTGGTGTTCAGGCGCGGGTGTTTAAAATTATTTTAATTTTTACCTCGATACATTTCTAAATTGGGGAAGGTCGAAAGTGAAAATCGAAAGTGAAAAAAATAAGACGTTTCAAATACCATGCCGATTTACGGTTCTGGGTTCCAACTAACTAGTTATTTTTAGAAGACGTCCAAAGAAATTCGCGTTTTGAAAATAGGAATCAGTTGAAAATAAAATCCTTTAAAGGTTCGGGGAAATTTTTCCTTTTTTAACGCATTTATTCGTCATCCTACATCCATCTTTTCAGCCGAATGGCTCCGATAGAGTTTCAAGATAAACTTATTACTCCTCTTCCTTGAAATTAATGTGTTTGCCGCTAGGATCAAGGCAAACACGTCTACCCAGAGCAAATATACAGAGGAAATGCATACTTTCCGTTTGGACAGGTTATTGCGTAGGCATGCTGCCATATGTTGGGACTGAGGGTTTTCCTAGAACTAGCATGATGAAAGCCCTTGAATGAAGAAAGTTCCTTGTTCCGGAATTTATACAAGACGTGTTTGCTCCAATTATTTAAGCTAAACATAAATTTGTATATAATTTGTTTTAAGCGTACTCTTAAGTTATTTTCACGCGTACAAATTAAATTTATACTCTTCCGTGTAATGTCATCAGTTTGAATTATCTTATTCTTTTACGAGTACAAGACCAGTACCTTTTACGAGTACACCATTTGACTTACGGAATATTTTGGTTCTACACAATTATTATTTCTACTCCTCAGTTTTCACTTGTTATCTAATTTCACTGTACCCCTATGACTTGATTTAATTATGAATTCCGAAAAAGAATCAAGCCCCCTAAATATAATTATGTTCTTATCCAGTGTTTTCATTAAATGAATGATAATATACAAACAAGATTAGAGAACTTTGAGATACATATAATTCTAAAAGGTTTTGATGCAAATTGTGTTTCATATCGCAGAGTTGTTGTGAGCATTGTATTTTGACGACAAATGTAGAATTTCCATTTGCATACAAGGTCAAGGATCCCTTGGCCTCTACGTTTTCAATATCGATGTACGCTCGGTATCGCGACATTGAATCGCGCGGGCTTAGCGAAATTCACGCTGTCCAAAGACCTGAGCCATTCTCGAAACTTAAAATTAATACGCTTCCCGAGAAGGTCTGTACAAATATAAACAAAGTTGAATGAATTCGAGGACCGTCACCCGCGTTTCTTTAGGGTGAAAGTGAGGCTGGTGCTCGCGGGGTAGTTTTAAATTTTTAAAACACCCGGAATCGGTGCAATTATCGCCGCAGCCCTCTCCGAAAACTTTCGTTCCAAATTATTACGCTCTCGCGTTCCCTGGGGGCTCGGCACTCGTCTGTACATTGCCCCCCCCTATCCAAAAAAAAGGATGCAAGCCACACGGCACTCGACGAATAAAAATATGTGGGCGGGAAATCTTCCCTCTTCTACCGCAAACACATTCGCTTGCCTTCCGCGGAGAAAGAGAAAAATGCTTCAATTTTTTTTCAACTCTCTTTTTTTTCCCGTCGTCTCCGAGGGGGATGGGGGTCGGGGTACGCTCTCGAGACGCCCTGGTGAACCGCTTACAATGCTTACAAAGACCCTCTTTGTCACCCCCGTGTGCGCGCATATCCGGCACGTACACTTAACCGTCGGGGCTCGAACTCGGTCGAGCAAGCTTTTTCACCCCGGGCGACCCTACGTCCTCCACCTCGTTTTTAACTCCGCTGCGACATATATTTTTCCGAGAAACGTAATTGGTCTTGTTTTTGTTTAATAGATAAGACAAATCAGCAGGAAATTATGTTCCAGCGGGACATGCTTGGGTACCTAGTCCATTAAAACCTGCCCTGGAATACGGACGGTGAGATAATACCTGCAAAAAAAGGTCTGAGTAGTATCAATCCGATACTGTAGGATTTAAATCACAGAGGAATACATTTATTTGTATCAGACGTGATTTTTTTTAAACAGGAATGTCGTTGGCCGCAAATATGAATTCTTATATTTAGATCGCATGATTGCAGTATCCATTTTATATTTTATTTGAAGACAACAGTGACCAGGAATATATTTTTTTGGAATACAAATAGAAGGAAGTGTTTTAATGGCTTTTTTTCGTTTTTGCTAAATGCTTTAAAATTGTTATTTTGAGCGAAAGAGTCGGAAGCCATACCCGAAAATTTTGCAGTGATTGTGAAGTCCTTTCTTATTCACTACTGCACATATTTTGCACAATTTACTACAATATTTACTTTATTTTAAAACAATATTTACTGCACATCACCCTGAATGAATAAGGCAAAGGCTATTAAGGATTTTTTATGTCTACTTTGTATAAGTGTTTAACCTTATTGTGCCTGCGCTCGACGCGAACGTTGCATGTTTTATGCATATTAACATTTTAACCAACTGTCATCACCTCATTACCTCAGTAACGGCGATGAAGGAAATGAGCGATTATGAAGTTTTCATGTTGGTGAGTTCACAACATTATTAATATTGTGCATTCGATCCATGATTTAAATAAAGTTTGGTCGCGCGACTCGCCGTAAAATCCGCGTGCTTAAATTTCCTTCGATTTCTTATTTAAATCGTGGCGTTGTCTTCCCCTTGGAAATAATTCCCTTTGCTGAAAGAGTGAATAAGATACTGAGTAGTTTTTTCGCCTCCGTGAAGAAATCACTCCCTTCATTGGATCGAAAGAGCGCGTTGGTTTCCTCGGCTAACTGGATTAAAGGGAATGGGGAGCTTCGTCTCGATTGCGGAGAGCACATCGCCCGGAGGGACTTCCACTTTTTTTGTCGCAAGGAAAAAGAGATTTGAGGACGTGGAATAAATTAGAAATAATTGGCTGCCGCATGGCTGTTACTCGCTCTCGTATTATGCACATATATTTTACATTGCATTATTGTTAATATTCTTGCGAAGGCATGTTCGTCATAGGGAAATATTTTCTTCGTTTTCAAGACAATTAAAACTCGACTTTCATAAAATAAGAGGTAAAGGGGCGATCATGATAATGAGGCCAGTTCCCAAGCCAAATAAATACAGTCAATAAATTCTACGAAATGATTTTTTTTGCAATCAATTGGTGACGACATTCTCGTGGTGGTATAATATAAGGTATAGAAATCAATAAAGAGTGAATCGCGGTTGGCGCAAGTTGCTCCTCTACTACCACTGTTTAAAAGTCTTTAAGGCTCATCATTTAAGGAATTTTGTCGTGAATTTACTTCCATAAATACCTCAACGTCATTAACACCGTAATTTTTGATCAAAATTTTATTTACTAATATGCTAACGCCGGACAGTTTTTATTTTGTGATTTAATTAAGCGGTAAATCCTCCATACCTTTCTAAATTTGGCTACGATATTGGAATTCTTGTAATCTGTGTATTTGCCTTAAACTGCCTTACCTTAAACGGTATAATACCGATAATAATAACAACCATAATTTGGAATCCCCTAAAAGTTGATGGCATGTGGTTATGAGTTTTCACATTAAGGAGAGTATTTTTTTATTTATCTAAATTAATACCCACAGATAACATAAGATAATAACGTAAGATAGCAAGCATATTAATTTTACACCATTTTCACATCTATCAACGAGATTACTTTATTATCATTCAATTGTTACAATGATTCTGACATAAACGCAGCCTGACCGGAATCGAACCATAGTTATTTCACTCCCTCGGCGCATGTAAATAACACAAGAACTGAGGATGGTGGAAACGTACTTGGACAGCGTAGAAGACAAGCGTAAGAGTATTGAGTCGGACCGGGAAAGCTAGAAATTTTTTTAGGAGAAAATTCGAATATAGTGCATAAAAAGTGGATAGAAGAGATAATTGAGACGCAAAGGGATGTTTAAGTTTGTTATGGATGGGAGAAGGTTTGGAGAAGAGAGAAATAGAGGGAACAGACAAATTGGGTGATATGGAGAGGATTGATACTATAAAAAGCAAGATGAAGGAATAGGGCGAATGAAAAATTGGCAAAATGCATACAGTTAATTGTTAAAAATGAGTGAGATCAATTGAAAGGATGTTCAGTAATATTCAAGGACCATCTAAGCCTTTGTTCATACGTCGTGCACCGCTCGTAACGACGGGACTTAGTACTTTTATCAACCGGGAGAGTCACTTGGAATGTTTGCATATTAAATCAAATTGTGGCTTACAGTTTCGCGTGTGCACACAGCGAGGACGGCCCGCGAAATGTTTGAGCACACGGCCAGTTCTCTCGTGGGAATATTAAACGAAAGCAGCATTGTCTTTTTCGGTAGGTAGGCAATTTGATCCCCCCACTCCAAATCCTCCTTCGTTGTGCATCATCTCGGGATTTCAAAATATTCTCAGAGGCAAAGGTTGGTTGCAGTCCTTTAGAAGCGTTTTAATCAAATCCTCGATGAATATATTCTCCCTTCCCCTTTCATGCCACCCTGAGAGCGAACGACGCCGCCTTTGTTTCGCGCGAGCGTTCTTTTATCCCTCGGTAAGGAGAGGGAGACGGAGAGAGAGAGAGATACGAGGGAGACGGCGGGAATAAATGAAACGGAGCTCTTTTCGGAGAGGAGACGATGTCGTCCTCGGTGCGAAGCCCATTTGCGCAAACTAATTTCCTCGCCATGCCCACCCGCCTTCCCTCTCTTTCCACAGCGTGGACGCGGGGGTGGTTTCCCAATCTCGTACACTGCACGCGCGCACGCGAGCGGAACGAATACGGGAACTCGTTGTTTTCTGCCCACCATTCCACGGAACTTGGCGGGATCGAAAAAACATTTTGCATGCGCAATAACCCCCATTCCTCCCCTCTCCCCCTTCCACTCCCCCCCCCCCGTGGTTGATCTGCCCTCACATTTTTCAATTAACTACCCGTTTATAGTCTCGTGCCTCCGCCCGCCGAGTTAGTGCCAGTTGGCTTAAGTCGTCGGTATAATCCTCTACGGTGTTGACGGGTTATGGTTCCCTGATCCTTTATGTAGGAGACAGTCCCTGTAGTAAAAAAAGGGTCAAAGGAGAGGATACGTCCTTTGTGAAACCTTCTCGCTTCCTCCTTTCCGAGTTCCTAAATTGGGGTGAAAGGGTCATCGCATGACATCACCTGGACCCCCTCTCCTGTAGCCCGTGTTTCTATCTTTTGTTAGGTTTCCATAATTCGAACAATTGCATGTTTATTTTGCTGTGTTAGGCTTTCTATAAGGCTTGTCTCCGAGAGGGCAATGTGAGTAACCGGGAAAGATAAGCAGCACATACTTTAAATGTTTGATGTTCCACGTCTGCTGTGGAAATACCTGTCAAACACCCTATCGTGGCTTGCAGGATACCATGTGCTCGAGATGTAGAAGTAATTAGGATGCACGGAATGAAAAGGGATACTGGCATCGGAAAATTTTATTTGATTCTCTTTAAATATCTCGGTGGAATTTTCGGAATCTAGGAATTTCCGGGATGATCAGAGAATTGAGGTACGAATCCAGAAGACATACATTTCGAGGTCGATCCATTTTGCATCGATTCTTTTTTTGCCGTTTCCAGGGTGCGCTGCGGTAAGTAGAGGCTTCAACCGAGTAAGTAAGATCCCGCGACTAGAATTTGAAGGCTGCCAGCTGCATCAGAATGCCGGAGAGGAAAAGGCGGGGGAGGGGGGGGGGAAGAAAAATTGAATGAGATTTGGATCTCGGGATCAGACCCGTCGTCTCAATCCACGCCCTTAGTGCTCGCGAGAAGAGGGGACGAAACGTACGAAAGAGCCATTATGAAATAAAATATTGAGTTTTTTTCTTCATGCACGTATGCTCGCAATTTTTTTATGGCGTGGTGACCCGGTGGTTGTTGACCTCGGATGCTTATGGGCGGCTCCCCCGGTGGTGGCTGTGACTCCGGAGACCTTCAGACGGACTGGAGCTGTGTTTTTTTTCCCCCGAGCGCCGCTTTATATTTTTCAAGGAAGCTTTGTGCCGGACGGGAACAGTCCGTTCGTTTCGGTCCGTCGCCGCGATCCTTCTCGGGGAGGTCCGCCCTGGGATAAAAGCTTGCAAAGCTCCCTTGGCATATTTCATCTCTTTCTTGAGCCGAGACACAATTAATGACCTCAGACTTACACACGCGATAAGGAACAGGCATATCATTCATTTCTCTCCTTATGCACACTCCCTCGAGCCACCCAGAATCAAACTTTTTTTGAGTCGTAATAATTATTAGGAGGGGGTGATCGACAGACAAGAGTTAATCTGATAATCCTGAGTGTTTGTTGAGGAATTACGTAGATAGTAAGGAGGTTATTTATGGAACGTGTGGAGAGAAACCCGGCGTCGGCATTTTGTCTACCGATAAGGCTGTTAGGCACCCTGTTATCTGAACATTGAACTCAAGAACGGGAAGCTAGCGCGTTATCCACCGCTATGACCTTTATCTCCATATATTATGGCTATTGCTTTCAAAAGCATCTCCATTTTATCGCTTTCCCTGTTATTTAATTTCACCACCAGCGCGCGCCCAGCTCTATTTTCTGAGACCCTCACAGGGCTCGTTCAGCGCTGTCATAAAACCAAGCAACTCCCGCTAAAATGCTCATTTATTTTTCTTTATTTTTCCAATTTTTTTATTTGTTCATTAAAATTATCTTGCTCTCTCGTCCCCAGGGTCAGGCAGTACCTAAATAAGTTATTAAAATCCTCTGTCTCTATTACGAAAGTTTGCCAGTGGTATCAGATGAACTGGCCTCAGAGCGTGTGAATTCACACACCCAGGGTTGGCTTAGCCACATGTTCAGGGGCTCTTTTCTCATAACGGTCTATAGTTTCCCAAATAAATCAAATGATCACACAGCTCGCTTTTTCAGCTTTTCTAAAATTTACCCTTGAGAGTTAAATGAGACCTGTGAGATCGGCCAAAACACGTTAGGTACACCATCCCAATTGAAACCTTGGATTTCAACTTTCGGATTGGCATGTCTACTAAATTATCCCAACGCCTTACGGTTAGTACAAGGTACGAAACCAAATCCATGAAATCCCATGTCAGAGATCATAGGTCATTGAATCATTATCCCAGGTTCACCGAGAAGCAATTGTCTTCGATAAACTCCCATCGATTGAAGGATTACGATATTTAAAGTCCCAAAATATGGATGATGGGAGAGGAAAAATGTTAACTGTGATATTATAGTATTATTGTTTATCTCCCCTTCCTTTCTCCGTTTTTCCTGATAAAAATTCTACTTGTGATCTTTCTTGATGATCTCTGCTTATGATAGCTTTTTATAGTTCGTGTTGATTTAATTTTTTAACGAAATTCCATTATACTCTCCAAACACACCTTCATAATTGATTCGGTTTTCAATGAGTTGGACCATGAATATTCAGAGTATGGAATCAGTTCAAGACTTTTAGCAATTGCTTTCCATTTCGCGTACGGAAACTTAATAAATTCCTTTTTAAATATAATTTGACATACATATAGGATTTAAGAGCAATCGAATTTCGATATTAATACTGAATATTAGCTTCCATACTAAAAAGACCTTGTATTTTTCCGCAGATTCTTATTGTAAGGTACAACGCGTTTCACCGACTTGTGGCATCATCGGGTACAAATTTACTTAACAAACTGTGCGAGAATACGCTCAGGACGGAGTGGGGGCGGGGAGGGGAAGGAGGGCCTGAGTCTATGGAAAAGTACACTCTTTTTAGTATGGTTATTAAATACATCCACGAAGTGAAGCCTGAAACAGTAAAATGCACTGACTATTTGGCTTACTGAAAAATAAATATCTTTAGTTACCTCAAAACTGAAAAAAAACATTTATAGCTAAGTTTGGATAGAAATAGACAAATATTTTCGCCTCGTACGGTCGAGTAGTCAGTCATAAAAAAGCCGTTCTGATCTCCACTCTGAATACTGCAGATCAAATACTCACCTTTCCAATAGGTCTGGCCTTACAAAGGTGCATAATTTGTGTCTTCATGCTTTAAAGCAGTTAAACACATGGAATATTGTCCGAATATAACTCCATGAATTTCCCTATCCCCCGATTAAGGTTAAATTTTATCCAGTTTCGTTTTCAAAAGCCCGCTTGCCCCTCGTTGACACGACCCGTCCATATCACGCCGTCCTTGCCCTCACCCGCCGGCTCCCCTCGTTCTCGGCCCCTCCCTTGCCGCCCCTTTCCTTCCTTGTTCTTTCGCCAACATCGTCGCTCGCGAACGTTTCGCCCGCCCTCCGTCCCTCCTGCCGCGGCGTCCCTCCCTCCCGCCGTGGGTCGATCCGTCTGTGTGTGTACGAGGCCGAGGTGCAGGCAGGTACGCACGTATTGCTCCCGCACCCAGCCGCGTCCGGCCGACAGCCCCGTACACGGTGGAGGCAGAGGGGAATACCGAGCGGGAGGAGTCGAGGGCGGGGCGGGCCGACGGAGGAGTCTGCGGGGGAAGGAAGGCGGTGGAAGTTAGCGGGAGACGGGAGAGGTGTGTGTGCATGTGCGTTTGTGTGAGAGTCTTGGGTGAGCGCGGCAGTGGAGTGGATTCCAGGGAGAGAGGATAAGGGGGCGGGGGAGTGGAGAAGGTGGAAGCGGGGCGAGAAGAGGGAAACTCTCTCTCTCGAGAAGTGGTAAGGAGGGGCGAGGGTTGCAAGTGCCGAAAACCGGGTTCCCTCTCTTCCCCACACCCCCGAGCTCCCCCCCTTACACCCTCACTCCTCTCTCCGCCATTGTCACCTCTCTCTCTCTCTCGCGAGTGTCCCCGCCTATATCCTGGGGGCGGTGTGGTTTGCGTCTGGGGTCTCAAACGCAGGAGTTCCGCGGGACAAGCGCCGTCCTCCCGTCGTGGACCATCGGCGGCCTGCCTTTGCTTCCCCCACGAGATATTGACCGTCAATGCGTGGAACTCGGCCATTATCGATCATTAGAGTTGACCGGGATCAAGCTCACCTGAACCACATCGGTAATTCGCTTTGAAGGTGTTGTAATTGGGTGTAACATGCGATCCGTAGTTCATATCCCGCTCAAGTCAAATTACGTCGACGCCGTAATGCACGTCGCCGTGTCCGGCTTCACAACCGAAGAGAAATTTTAAGATTTCTCTGTGGGGTGTATAAGTGCTTATATCGATTGTAAATCTTACCTTCTTCCCATAACGCTTGATATGAATATGCGTTTTTCTCTACACATGAAAGCAGATACGAGTACCTAACGTGTGACTCGCTTAAAATAAGGTATTTAACTCGTAATTCTATTGTGTGTAACTAATGGGGTTTTTCGAGAACATACCCCGGTATGTTTATACTCGAAATACATAATTTACACGGCGGAGGCGAGGAGTGTAAATATTTCTTAAATTGAATGATGTGACAAGTATAAAATTAATACTCAATCATGGTCACATTCTCTCTCTCGAAGGACAAGTAGTTTTTTAATGGTAGTATACCGGTTTCTTTAGAATTTAGCTGGACAAAAAGACTTTAGAATATTGAAATTGTAATTGCATGTCCAAAAAGTTTACTGTTGCGGATTAAGTGCCCTCTGAGCGATATCGATCCTCATGGATACAAATCACTAACGTGTACGTATTTTCGAAAATTGTTCCTTGGGTCAACGCTCTACCAATAAGTAGAGCGTTGGTATGTATCTCTATGCCTCACTGTGTAAGATGTATCTCCGTGCCTCACTATTGCTTCGCATGCATTCAGGTAGTAAAGGGTTCGGGGTCTCGCTGCGAGGGTTTTGGCAACGATCACTTGGTTTCAAAACCGCTGACCGATGTATTCTGTTCAACGTAGTTCATTTCAAAGCAGGAGGGGAGCATTTCTCTTCAGATCACTTTCCGAATCGTCTGTCCTCCATCCCTATACAGCCATCAGCATACCCTATTAAAAATAATAAACCCGTAAGTAGCGACTTAGTGTGAGACATAGTACGTATTTTTGTTTCGCGGTAACTTAAGTGGTACTTTGGTGAACTCATGTGAGAAGTACTTCTAATTCTTTACAAGTGTAGTGTCCATATCGGAGGCGGTTTCCAGGCCCGAAACTTTTGTTAGGTCGGTGAGGAGCTCATCTGGTCAAGAGCTTCGGTAGAATATCATAGTGATCGTTCTTTCCCCTGTCGAGGTCAAGCACCTCGTCTAGGAACGTGGATGAGGGATAATGAGTGGGAGTCAAGGAGAATAATGAAGTGGAGACCACTGGGAACGGATAGCAATGCGGGTACAAATTCTAAATCTAAACCTTCTATGAGAGGCTCATGAACTTGCTGAAATGTTCTCCATATTAATTGTTGCCATTGGAAGCCGTAATTCTTTCAACCTTGAGTTAGGCCAAAACTTTTATTTATTTATTAATTTCCAAAATATGCAAAATGATGCAAAATATCGGTCCCTTTTATGATTTGTCATGTATCCTCCTCCAATACATTGATAAATGTTGCAATATGTTATATATTTTTTGAAACGCCGCCACTTTGACAAAGAAAACAAGTTATAATAAGTAAGGGCGTTTACCTTGTGTATCACTCCACGTGTGTGCAAAGTTCCAACATACCGTGTTGTCGTGCGGAAGAATAATATATATGGTCTCATATATATTTATTAGGAGGATTAAGCCTAAGCCCACACGCTGAAAATACTCTACAAGGTTAATTATAATTATTAGAGTAATGGAATTTTCTCAGGTCTTGAGGTCCTATTTAGACTGACTGTGATATTTACCTAGTTTCTCTGAGTAGAGAAGTATTCACCCAACTGTAAACCTCAGAGTTTAAGTGTCAGTAAGCGGGAATTAAGTTATTCAAAATTACGATAGACTTTTCATCAAATTCCTCCCGAGCAAGATGCATTAATTGAGGAAAGTATGCAGAGATTCTCGATGCTTGCTAATGCATGAAAGAAGTGGAAATTTAAATGGAAAAAGTATAAAAGTACTGAGGACATCTGGAGGAGAGTAAAGTTAACATAATATGTCAACGTTTAAAAAGGAAAGATGCGCAGCGCATTTAAATAAACAAAATGTTGAAATATTATAATGGGACCACGTGTTATGCGATTCGGAAATTTGGCAGTGAGGAGGATGAGGAAGGTTTGACAAACAGACCTTTGATATGGGGTTGAGGAGAGGATGCAGGAATTTCGTCGGAAAGAGGGAACGGCTTTTGGTGAAGGTGAAGGGAAAGGCGAAGACGGATGTGGAAGCGGGGATGATGTTAGTGAGGGTAATCCGGAGAGAGAAGGGAAAAAGTGACTGGGGAAATATTGAGTGGCAGAGAGGTTTTTAAAATTGGCGCATAGGGGAAAATTTTGGAGAAACAGATTAAAGGAAGACAGTGGGCATTTTGAATGGCGTGGTAGAACGTATGAATATGAGGAAAGAAATAGGGTAAACAAAACGGAGTGTTTTGGGGAGATATTGTTCACAAGCTCTCTTTATAAGTAATAATTATCGACGAGAAAGCGGTGGAATATTAAGTTCTCACGGAAAGGGAAGAAATGGAGTGACCATTTTGGATGAAATTGTAATATGGTATTTTGAAGTTGAAGTCAGCTGTGGAGGAGAAAAAGGTTATTCGCAAAAGTACGAGAAGTTGATGCGGTAGGCGAACGGCAGCGTAGTTCGTTTGGTCGCTGTTAAGTTTTTAAGTGACAGAGAAAGAATCTGTAAAAACATCGATGATTAATTGTATATTTTTGACATAGCATACGTTTATGTTTTTCGCATAAAAAGAAAGCAGGAATCGGAATGTTTTTTTTTTAAATCGCCAAAGTAGGATTCGAACCCGGTGCCGTAGCGTGGTAAGCCAGCTACATCCGTCGCATCAATCCAAGCTCGAAAAATTGTAATCATTCGAGAAGATCATTTTGCATTTGCCCTTCGGGACACCAAACCTTCCTCCTCACGAATGAAGAGCGTTGGTTGAGAGTGACAAAAAGGAAGGAGCCCCCAGGCACTCCGGATTTTTTATTCGGAGGCGGGTAACCTTGCGTCGATTACGGCATCCCCCCGAAACTCTCCTTCGCGTCCACAGGAAGTGCCGCATCTCGGAAATTGACCTTTCCCCATCTCAATCGCCTTGTGCGGGTCGATCCAAAACTCGGATCGCTTCGCGGCAACGGTCCAATTGTCCAAAGGTAACTCAGGCATCCACCTCCGCGATCGTCACCGATTTAGTCTCATATTGAATGTCTCGCGTTCCGCCGATGGAACTCGACCCTCGGATACTCTCGGGGAGGTAGGTTCTGGTGCATGGGATCATTGATCTCACCCAGACGGTTGAGGGAGGGAGGGAGGAAGAGGGGCGGAGGAGAGATGGGGGTCCACAGAGGAGAAAGGGGTGGCGCCGAGGTGAGAGGAGGGGGTGGGGAATTTAGTGGCGGAGATATGGGAAGGGAAAAATCCACTAGGGGGAATCACACATTGATGCATATGGAGTGCTCGATATTTTTTCCGGCGATATATTCCTTAAATTGGGCGGTCCTTTAATTCGGAATCCTCTCGTTACTCGCGGGCTTTTGTTGGGGAGAAGTCGTATAATGAATGCAACTGATTTAAAATGCAAAAGGAAGGTCTTCGTAAAAAAAGCCTTTTAGTTCATGAGTTGGCGCAGAGAAAGTCAGTGGATATATTTTCGTTTTAAGGGTCTAGCATTTATTTAAAATTTATACGGAATGGAATTTCTATGATAAAACTGTTGTTTGAGCGTAGGCCTGCTTGATGATGAAATGTTCCATGTCGAAACAACTGAGGTTTCATGAGAATTGAAAAACTAATCAAGTGGTTACTCCGCCGTAGTACCTAAAAATACAGATATTCAATCACCACTCTTCGGCTAATTTACTGATAACATAACTATTCCCTGTATCCACGTAAATGAAGACTCAATTAATAGAAATTATTATCTATGAGTATCGATACATCGATACAAATACTGATATTATCTGTGACATTTTTTCCCTAGTTAGTATAGGTTTTGTTCATCAAAGACCTAACTTAATAGGCAAAATACCAACAATAATAATTTAAAAAATGGTCGCCGATCACATACATGAATGATAAACAAAATCATCGGTACTAACGGAAGTAGATCGTGATAAAAATTTATCTACTCTAATATCAATGTTAATCCAGTATTTAAAAAGGTTTAACCATTCAAGCATGAAATCGTTACCTGATTTAAGTCACTTGTCGTTGCATTCTTAGAAGACCGCCTTACATTTCTGGGCTCTTTCCTGACGAGTGTTTTCGTAAAACCTCTTCTCATCATATGGAAACACGATGCTGATGTGCTATTGTGATATATCTGAGGTGGATCTATCCTTATTTGTAACCTGCATCCTGTACGTGTTCGTTACTCTTTCGGAAAGGAGTAGCGAAAACTTTGAGCCTTCGATGATGGAAGGTGGCTGCTGACTCGAGTGGACAGGAAATTGCCGTCAGGAGGAAAGGTGGGGCGAACGCGCAGATAAGGGGAATTAAAGTCATTAATGCGTCAGCTCATCAGGAAGCTTTCATCTGGGAAAGGATGCTGGCACGGAATGCGTTCTGCCGAATCAAACATTTTGGCGCAATTATTTCCATCCGTTCGCCGTTGCTATTTACATGCCAAAAACCTCCCGACTGCTCTTCGCCTGTTGGATAGTAATAATCCTTCAGGCTTTGTTAGGCTGCCGTTCTTTCCTCCTCCTCATATTGATTTGACATAACGAATTGGTCTTTTGAGCGTGAACGAGGCTGATTTGTAGTTACGTGTGATGGCAGCAAAGAAAAATTCCCTCCGTTCGTTAGGCTACGAGGAGAGAAAAACCAGTGTAACAAGGGTTTTACATTGGTTAGGTTGCGTTTGATGGCCACTCTCTCTGTATAACGAATGCGAGAGAGAATTTTCATGATAAATATGCCCTTATTGATATTTTTTAGCGTTATATATTATATACTGATCTGTAAAATACACCAAAAGGCATTACAGGGGCGTATGGCAAGGGATGTTATGGCACTAGCCGGGAAAATGTAGATGCAGAAGCCAGTCAAGGAGTTTTACATGTACAGGTTGCGGATTAGCCTCCTTTCCCTCCAATCTATTCCTATTTTCTGCAAAATACTCATTAGTTTTTCCCAATTCACTCTATCAAACGCTTTTTCGAAATCTACGAAACAGGCAAATACCTCCTGGTTGTGTTCTATATTCCTCTCGATTAATAATCTCATTACTGCAATGGCATCACGCGTACCTCTCCCCTTCCTAAACCCAAACTGATCATCCCCTAAGTAATCCGTAGATTACCTTTAAATATATATATATATATATATATATATATATATATATATATATATATATATATATATATATATATATATATTATCCGCAACCTGTACATGTCTCAGACTGCTCAGGTGCGGGTGGGAAACGGGGAGTCAGGATGGGCAGGGTTAGGAAGGGGTGTAAGGCAGGGTTGCCCATTATCACCGTTGCTGTTCAACCTGTATGCAGAGGAAATGATCAAAGAGGCATGGGAAGAACTCGAGGTAGGAATGAAAGTGGGCGGGGAATTCGTAAAATCAGTTAGGTTTGCTGATGACCAAGCTTTAGTTTGTCAGTCAGCCAAGGGGCTGCAAGCATTGCTGAGTGAATTGGAAATTCAGTGCGACAGGTATGGGATGAGAATCAATATTAATAAAACAAAGGTTATGCGATTTTCTAGAAAGAAAAAGGCCAAGCTTAACATTAAAATAGGAGGGCAAAAACTAGAGCAGGTAGAAGAGTTTACGTATCTCGGTAGTGTTTTGGACCAACACGGTCAAAGTAGTAGGGACGTAAGGAGAAGAATTGCGCTAGGCAAAGAGGCTTTCACAAGGAGGAGGGAGTTGATGACAGGGACTTTGAGTAAGGATGTTAAGAAAAGACTCGTAAAAACTTTGATTTGGAGCGTAGCTATGTACGGTGCGGAAACGTGGTCATTGAAGCAGGAGGATAGACGTAGATTGGAGGCTTTTGAAATGTGGGTGTGGAGAAGAATGGAGAAGGTGAAATGAACAGAGAAGAAAACAAATGAGGAAGTACTTGGTATGGTGGGCGAAGAGAGGGGTTTGTTGGGAGCAATCCTATGGAGGCAGGAAAAGTGGATGAAGGGGGTGTTGACCGGCAGTGGGATGTTGAAGACTGTGATAGAGGGTAGAATGTTGGGCAAAAGAGGAAAGGGAAGAAACAGGATAGAGATGTTGGACGGGATGAAGGGAGGAAGAAAGTACTCAGAGATGAAGAGGGACCTGATATAGAGTAGGATGATGGATTTTGTGTTTTGTTAGGAGTAATAAAATATTTGTTTGGTAGTTGTATCCATCCAAAAACCTACCTTAACCGGTAGATTACCTTAAAATATAAATAAATAAATAAATAAATATATATATATATATATATATATATGTTTATATATATATATATATATGAAATATCTTCGAAATGGAACGCTCTTCGACGACGCACAAATATATAAAAACACAGATGTAAGTTTTTAGAATATAGAGACACAAAGAAAGGACACTCACAATTTGTTATTTGACGTTTCGACAGCACGGCTGTCGTCTTCAGAATGGCGTTCTCGGGGAAGAGCGGAGAGGATGTGCGGGGGAGAGGTGGGGGAAGGAGAGGTAAAGGGACCAATAGGAAATGAACAAGGGGGTGGGGGGGATATGTAGGCAGCCAATTGATGCATTCAGTGGGCTTGGTTCAGCCCGGGCGGTTTGAATGATTGGGCCACCCAGATATGCGCCATCTCGCGGGTTCTCACCTCTATTATACTCGCAGATTTGGGAAGGATTTCAATCACCGAAACAGAGAAGCAGTCGTCAAAAGATTGGTTGTGGGAAGCGGTGTGAGTAGGGATGGGATAATGAAGAAAGGTGGGAGATTTGGTGGAATATCGGTGGTTATTCATGCGGAGGGAATGTGCGGTCGTGCATTTTCTTTTGACGACTGCTTCTCTGTTTCGGTGATTGAAATCCTTCCCAAATCTGCGAGTATAACAGAGGTGAGAACCCGCGAGATGGCGCATATCTGGGTGGCCCAATCATTCAAAACGCCCGGGCTGAACCAAGCCCACTGAATGCATCAATTGGCCGCCTACATATCCCCCCACCCCCTTGTTCACTTCCTATTGGTCCCTTTACCTCTCCTTCCCCACCTCTCCCCCGCACATTCTCTCCGCTCTTCCCCGAGAACGCCATTCTGAAGACGACAGCCGTGCTGTCGAAACGTCAAATAACAAATTGTGAGTGTCCTTTCTTTGTGTCTCTATATTCTAAAAATCTACATCTGTGTTTTTATATATTTGTATATATATATGTATATATATTCTGTTGGTGGAGAAATATATATATATATATATATATATATATATATATATATATATATATATATATATATATATATATATATATTTATCAATATTTATATCTTTAGTGTTTTCAGGATAGTTTTCCGTAATCACTCTCAGTACTGAAAAGTGAGTGGTGTACCGGAAACCATTCCCCGCTGGAGCGACCCGAAAAAGTTGGTCATCCGTTTCAATATTGGCGGAACCTCATAAAAGCGCAACTCTTTTCCATCCGTTCCACTCCTCCTCCGTCTCGCCGGCCTTGGGAGCTGATTCCCTGAGCGGGAGTGATGGATACGAATGAGGAATTCGGTGAGGACGAAGTTTTGACCGAGAGTTAGGTGAATGGTTGGGGAGGGAGTGGATGGATGTCGTGAACTAGAGAGGAGTGGTACACATCTTCAGACTTGATGGGGGAAGATAGGCTTGTGTGCCTGGTCATATTGAATCCGAAGTTTTCTTCCGAGGGGGGGCAAAAATGGTGGAAAGCAGTTTTTTCCCCCCGCGCTCCCATTGCGATCATTTGGAGGGCATTCGGGTAGAGAGTGGATCGTTGTCAAGAAGTGGATATCTATGCAGAGAGTAAATATTCTCCGAAACAAGTGGCCAGGAATGTGATCTTGTAGTAAAAGGTTTCTGAACGTCAAATGGGTGTTTCTGCAGAGCAAATTTAAGGGATCTTGGTTCGAGACTGGACCTTTATGCCACTTTTGTTGCATTTAATTTTGCGGTGGAATGGTTGGTTCCTTGCGTTCTTTGAAATTTTAATCTGGTGTTCTCATACTTTCGTGACGGTATATGAGTTGTGTTATGCATTATATGAATGCGTTTATTCTTCGTTCTAGAGTTTGATATTGTGCAGTTATTATGCGCTCGGAATATCTTTTGTGAATTTAAAGTTCTCCTTCGTACGTTTTCCCCTTACGTATCGAATACTTCATGACTTCCAATCGGAGATTTCAGTAAATTATTTCGCCAAAAGTATTGATCCTTCATTTTCATTCTGTAGCCGGAATTTTTTGGAGAGTTTTAACCTCTCAATAAGAAAGAGGTATTCTTCAAACTCCTGAGAAATTAGAAATCAGATATAAATTGATATACATCTATATCAACAAAATACTCCGCCAGTCGTCTCAAAGATTTGTGATACTGCGTGTTATGACATCAGGTGTTCATGTGCAGGGTCTGCCCCAAAAATAAGTTTTACAAATCCGGGATAAAAATGTAGCAAGTCACTGTACTGTACAAACTGTACAACTGTACAAATTACTAAACCTCTCCAAAATGATACCCTTGTGCATCGATGCCAGCACCTCTCCCAGTCGCGGTACGCCCTGGAAGGCGTCGGCCTAAGCCTTGTTCAGACACCTCGTCACGACCTCTTTGATGTTATCCAGAGTTTCCAAAATTGTTGCCTTTCAACTCATTTCCATTCTTGGGAAAAATAGAAGTCCAGCGGTGCGACATTCGGGCTGGGGCACCTTGTGCTCGCCCAGGTACGCGGCCGCGATTGAGGCGGTACGGAACGGCGCGCTGTCGTAGTGTAGCCTTCAGTGGTCGAAGATCTCCTTCCTGCTGTTGCGTCACACTCTTTTTCGCAGCATTTCGAGGACTTACACGAAATTTAACCGTTCACATTCTCGCCCTGGGGCAAAAATTATTTCTGGATAACGCCTTTTCAGTCGAAAAAGACGATATCGTCTAGAAAAGAAGATATTTTATTAGCTAATTTACTGGTAGGGGTAGGTTTTGGATGAACACTACTACCAGATAAATATCTCCTGACAAAAAACAACCCAACAGCCTACTCTACGCCAAATCCTTCTTCATCTCTGTGTACTTCCTCCCTTCACCCCGTCCAACATACCTATTCTATTCCTGCCCTTTCCTCGTTTGCCTAACATTCTCCCCTCTATTACAGTGTTCAACATCTCACTGCCGATCAATACGACTTTCATCCATTTTTCGTGACTCCTTAGGATTTCTCCCAACAAACCCCTCTTCTCGCCCACCATACCGAGCACTTTCTTGTTTGTTTTCCTTTCGGTCAATTTTACCTTCTCCATCTGTCTCCACGCCCTCATTTCAAAAACCTCCAATCTTCGTCTATCCCCCTGCTTCAATGACCACGTTTCCGCGCCTTTCATAGCTATGCTTCATATCAAAGTTTTGACGAGCCTTTTCTTAATATTCTTACTCAACATCCCTGTCATCAACTCCCTCCTCCTTGTCAAAGCCTCTTTGCCCAGCGCAATTCTTCTCCTTACGTCCCTACTACTTTGGCCCTGTTGTTCCAAAACACTACCGAGGTACGTAAACTGTTTTACCTGCTCTAGTTTTTGCCCTCCTATTTTAATGTTTAGCTTAGCCTTCCTTCTTCTGGAAAGTCACATAGCCTTTGTTTTATTTATATTGATTCTCATCCCATATCTATGATGTTATGCATGCATGTACTTATTTTTGAGACAGAACCTGTACCGTTCTTTGTATTATGTAAAAATTTGGGGATAGAAACTGAGCCGTGAAACTTTAAACTTAGCTTTAGGATCAAGTATTACCGATTTCTTAGCGTATGATAACATTCTAGTTCATTTTTCCGTGGTGCTGATGAAGTTTCATGCCGGGATATTTTTCCTGCGTTGGGGTTCACTGGGTGCGTGGGATGAAAAGGTTGAGAGACCCTTGACCGAGAAATGAGAGAAAAGACACTCTCGGATACGCGAGCGAATCGATGTTCCGAAAACGTAACGCCCACGGTTAAAAGATTGCCCCTGTTTTCAGGAGCCAATTTTTTCGGGAGGATCTCGTCACCCCTTCACCAGAACTTGGTCGATCGAAGATTTTGGGAAAGATATTAATTCTGAGCATCTGAAACAGGAAGGACTGAAACGAAGGGATGGAAGGACATTTATGAAAGGCATCTGTTTCTATTTGAAGATAGCGTGAACCGCCTCCTTCAAATTTCAGGTTTGTTGATTGATGTTAATTAATGATAGCTGTTGGGAGAGTTTGGAAACTGACGAACGTCGGCTAAATTTGATAAGTTTTCAAATTGATCCATTGTTTTAAAGAACATCGTTCATTGGTGTAATTGGAGTACTAACTCTTAGCTTGTACAAGCTCGTGCCGTGCTTCATCAAATCCATGACCCTTTTACGTTTGAATAATTATTTATAGCATTTATTTCGTAATGGATGAACTTATTCTGAGCACTTGAAAGTATTGACAAACGACGAGCAAATCTATGATTTGCTTGTTTAACGCTTAAGTTCCTCTCCTGGCGAAAGTATTTGGTTATTTTTTCATTTAAAAAATTATGTATTTCTTCAATGCCTAACAGCGTTTAGCAGCTAATTAGTTAAAAATGCAGATAGGTTAACTAAGATTTAAGACAAGCTATTGCTAATAAAATAAAATGCAGCTCACAATATAGCCTTTTTCCGGTTTTATAAGACCAAATTATTATCGATTTTAACCAATTAAAATGAATATATAATAATATTTCACCAAAAATGATTTGGCTGAGTAGTATATTATCCTCCGTTATACTATAAGATTGTAGATAAAGAAGTCCATTCGTTCGATATAGCTTGTTAGAACAGAGTAGTACTTGTGTAATCATATGATAAAATACGTTCTAAAAGTTAAGAAAAATGACGCCGGTGAGAATTATGCACTGGAATCTCACATGAATTATACGTACAAGGGGCTTCGTACTCGTGGTGGTGTAGAAGGTATCCTTTCTAAATTAGAATGGTATTCACCATAACACCCAAGGAATTATAAATCGAATTTATTGAGTGGATTAATTTTGGCCAACGTGTGCAGTTAACGAGGGTACTAAATGTCAATAATTACGCTCGGAACTTAGGATAAATGAACTCTTCATGCAGGGGGCGTGCTTCGTATCGATTTTAAAACTCTGAACTCCTTTTGGATTTTCCACTTCTTGTGATCTGTGGTAATGGGGAAGAGAGCAGAGAGAGCAATTTGCATGCAAGCTCGTTAACTTCTAATCATACTTAGAGTATAGTTGGGGTTATTATAATTAGGGCGGTGATGAAAAACTGGCATGCCATCATAATGGGAAAATTTGAATTGAAGTTCATAGAAATTCTGATATAAACTTGAGCCCTCGCTATCTTTTGGGATGGTGGTGTTATCACTGTAATTTTATAATAATGAAGAATTTAGCTTTATTAGCGTTTTATCGCAGCTTAAAGTGGTACCATAAAGGTTCCTTCATTTACTGATAATTGTTATATCTCATATGTATCCCATTAATTTTTCTTCTTGATGTGTCCTATTTGCCTCTTCCCTTCCGTTAAAATAATAATAATATCATTAATACACCAAAAAATAACGGTTATTATAAATGGGTTAGTAATGTTGCATAACAGCTGGGTAAAGAATGAGACCCCTTTGAAAAGCATGTTAAAAGATTAATATACCTTTTTAATTTTACGTGGAACAGAAATGGCAGTGGATGCAGACACAAATTGAAAGGAACATGACGAATGAGAAAGAAAGTTGCAGGACTAGATTGCCTGAAAATTTCAGTTTCAACCTGCACCCGTAACTCGGGGGAATATAGATTCTCGATTACACTGGTCCTGTGCCAATTTTCTAATAAAACAGTCTCGGTTCTGGAACTATCAGTTGGATTACGAATGACTCATTGATCATTGATGTTAATTCTCACGCTCTTAAATTTTCAATTGATTTGAACATCAGGGTTAAAGGCGAAGGAAAGTATCCAATTATATGATTCACAAAAATCCGTAGTTTCAATTCATTGCTCATTAGTTTCCCCTGGGTGCTCTTTGCAGATGTCGTTTCTATCAAAGATTTATATTTTTGGCTATAAGGAGGAACGCGGAAAAGAGTAAGAATAATCAATTTTAATATCAAATTGTCATTTTTTAATCCTTTTACGGCTCCATGTGGTTGATACATATTCTCTGTTTAGTGCCATCCGAGATTGGTCGCGAAAATTCGCGGCGTATTCAATCCGGCGAACAAAACCCTCTGTCCTCCGTTTTGCACGCGGCGGAGCGGGGATCTGGATCCTTATTGAGTTTGAACTAGGTGTCAGACGTGAAAGAGGTTGGAGGAGATGGGGTTGGCGAGAGAGTGAGAGAGTGAAGGGAGAAAGTGAAGGGAAAAGGAAGGAAGGTAGGTAGGAAGGAAGAGAAGAGACGCTGTGAGCGGCAACTGGGGTGCTCAAGATGCCTCGAGAGAGGGACGGAGAGAATAAAAGGCGGCGGGCGCTCGCGCGGGCACGGGGGGTGGGGGGAGTGTTCAGTGGTAAGTTTGGGAAGAGAGGATGGCGGGGAAAAAAAGGAGTGTTACGTACGATAGCATTAGAATTCCGCAGGGCGCCTCCTGCTGACGTAGAGGGATGGGATAACATGCCGTCGTATTAGGGGAGCAGCCCTTATACCTACTGCGTTAGATCGAAGTGCGGGGGATGGGTAAGATCGGGAAGGATGTTGCTGCAAAGTGTGCGGCGCGGAGGGTTTATGGGAAATTTGACCCCTCCCGTAAAGTACCCGGATTTTGTGAGATAAACACGGGAGTTACCAATACATTAAAACAAAGTTGCGGTAACATCGGCCATAAAATACTTATGAGCGGTGGTGGTTGTTGTGTTTTGTCGGTCAAAGTTTACGCTCTTTTTTTTTAGCTTATTTTTCGACCAGTCCCAAATCTGTTCCCGTGCATTATAAAAAAATGATGGCATACGTCAATAAAATTATCTAATTTCGTACTTTTCTCGTAAATATACTTATTGTGAACAAGTCATTCAATAATATGTTTCAAATAAAAAAATTGCTTGATGTGTTAGGAGTCATATTAAACACTATGGTGCGGGATTCGTTACTGGTTCCAGAGTGAAATGAAGGTTTGGGTAGGAGGGGTAGGAAGAGGTAAAATAAAGAAAAAAGCAAGGTTCGGCTTCCGACCACATGGAATCCCGGGACACGAGAGGGGCGCGATCTCATACACAATGCCTCGTACAGCTAATGAAAAGGACGCTTGTTTAAAAAAAAGCGAGCGTGGGGATGGCCGTAATGGGGTAAGGGACCTCGTTCTAGGCGTCATCCGTCAACATTAGCGCCCCCTCCCTCTCCCTCAGCTTCCCCCCCATCCCCCAGGCGTTATGGTGCCCCTAGGTGGTGGTTGAGGTGGCGGCGTCGCTGTGGTGTGGTGTTGGTGGCCTTCATTCTCTCTCCCTGCAATGCGGTCGATCCGGCCAACAATGCATGCACAACGGATGCGATCGAATATTTCCTCCTCCTCCTCCGGAGGCTCTGCACACGATAAGACGTTGCTCTCAGACGTCTCGGTCACCCACTCCTTCCCTCTGTATCCTCACCCATTCATTAGTTCGCTTCGTCAAGTTTCATCCCGTCTTCGGCTACCCAAACACCTCCCCCACCCGCCCTCCTCGTGAGGGAAATTCCTGAATGATTAAACGCTCGAAATGAAGTTATCGTCTTGTTTCGCTTCCGTCAACCACTGGCGTTGGTAGCATATTGTCAGCATCAGGGCGCATTGTGCTGAGGGAATCGATTGGTGTTTAACGGCCCGGGAACGGGAGAGGGATTGGTCTCCTACCGCACTGTGGGGCGGTCTGCGCGTTTGTGTGGATTAATCATTGTTATTCATGCTTGATCGATCGGTAGCCGTGACTTAAAGAACGCTTATCCGCTTACTGGGAAAGTGCGGAAGAAGAGGTCGTATATATATAAACTTGATTGATGAAGTTCTTCCCTTTGAATTGGTCTTTCCGTGAGTGATGAAACGTGAAATTAGACTTTGGCGGGATAGACCCTTTATTTGCCTGTCTGGGGCACAGGGAGAAGATAGTACAATTTAATGTGTGGGTACCCTCTTAACGGTGGAAAGTAAGTGCTAATATTAAGCCGTGATTATGCATAAGTCTAGATATGCAAAGGGATATTTTATAGCACTGTAAATACAGCAATAGAATTTGTATATAGCAATCAATCTATAATAATGCATTGCAGTATGATTATACAGGGTCGCACCCTAAAGTGGTAGGACAGATTTTCTCTGGCGTGAACGGAGCAGTGGATGGGGGTCTGCCTGGCAGGGTAAGGTAGAGGGGGCTCTTAGCAACAGACAAACACCAACCTCAGTCACCTGCGGGCTGTCGTTGAGTGAGGACACCGTTTTTAGTGAAGCAAGTTTTTTGTCCGCGTCGAAAAACAAAATGAAACTGAATTTAGAGCAACATTATTCCGTGAAGTTTTGTGCGAAACTCGGGAAGACGGCATTATACGATCAAGCACGACGACGATATGATCAAGCATGCTTATGGGGACACTGCATTAAGCCGTTCAACAGTATTTGAGTGGCACAAGTTGTTTAAAGAGGGTAGGGAGCTCGTTGAAGACGACCATCGCTCCGGACGGCCGTCGACGGCAAGAACCGACACGAATGTGGACAGAGTGAGGACACTGCTGAACACAGACCGACGCTTAACCAGTGAAGAAATTGCAGACCAGTTGGGTCTGTCTGCATCCAACGTCCAACGCATTATTTCACAGGATTTGGCCATGCGCAAGGTGTGCGCCAAGATGGTGCCGAAAATTCTGCCATGGCGCGCTCGTCGTCAGACAGCTCCTGGCCAAATACGGCGTTGCCACGTTGCCGCACCCGCCCTATTCTCCAGATCTGGCACCACCGGACTTCTTCTTCCCCCTGATGAAAAGACAGCTCAAGGGACGACGTTTTGACTCGATAAAGGGCGTTCAAGAGGCTTCGACGAGGGTCATCAACGGCATCCCCAAAGAAAATTTCAAGCGGGCGAACGGGGAATGGCAGCAACGTTATACTAAGTGTGTAGCAGCTAAAGGAGCATACTTTGAAGATTATTAAGTCGATGTAAGTATATCGTCAATAAAATTCTTGCAAAAAAATCAGTCCTACCACTTTTGGGTGCGACCCTGTATATTACAAAAATGCATAAATTATGAAAATCATTTTGTTTTTCTAACACATTTGCAGTTGCGACGCGTTATCATTTACTTTAAATTGTTGTTGCTATAAGCTCGGCGATAATATTTAATTTTCTGATTTGCTTAAGTCCATCATCTCAACTTTTGAGTAATGCGGGACATGAAACAAGATCTTAAGACGAATATCTCTGTTTTTTTTACACTATCAATAGAATTGAATGAAATTTCAAAAGTACTTTAGTAATTGTTTCATGGCATTTTGGTTTTTGTGCCAAATGTTTTTCATCTTTATCTTTTTTTAACACCTTAATTACGTGAAAACAGTGCGTGTAACCAACAGTGACGCGAAATATCTTTTTCACAGGCCTTACTTCGACGAGTAATGCTTAAAGCAAAGGAAGCGTATGTCATAATAAATGCCAGTATCCCATGAAACCGAAAAGGGGAGGGGGCCTTGAATAGTTTTATTGTAGTTTGTTCTTTAGCTGGCATCCAATGATAAATATTCTCTCGAGATTTTTTGTCCAGGATTATCACAGGAAATTATTTTTGATGTGGCCCTGGCCATGGAAATTTGAATTGGTTCTAAATTGATCCTCAAAAGTTTGCGAAGAGTGGTGGATAATTTCTCATGCGTATATAATTGAAGTGAAGATCGTCATCGAAAGTATTATAGCCCAAATTACCAGAAACAGTCTTTTTGTGAATATTTTTTTATCGACGTTCTCATTTTTTTTGTCAGTGGGCATTACATTAAACATTGAAAATTCTTTGCGCTAAAAATCGAAGACCCGATTAAACTATCTTTAAGGCGACTCAAGATATGTATTCTATTAAAATTATTCCTAATGCAGAAGTAATGGTACAAATTGAAGAGATAACATGATACGGTGTCATGATTCCCATCTTCTGATTTTTCAGCTATATATTTTAATGACAAGTAACACAATATTGATGTCACTCGCTGCCTCGGTAATTCGGTAATCGGAACCTTAATATAGGTTGGTACCAATGATTCTTTCGCGTTGAAAGCTTGGAGCTTGGGGAATCGTCATATTAGAAGTTTGGGAAGGCTTACAAAATGGAATAATTAAAAATTGTATAATTTAATAAAATATTATTCCACTTAGACTTCAGCGTTTGCCGAAACTATTCGTTCTAAGCGATGTATAATATCGCACGGATCTCTATATCTATGAATTTTCTCATTTCTAACTTTTCCCAGGTTTTCGAACCAATAGGTTTTAGTTTTGTCATTTGATTCCTTTCCTATCCACGGTGGACTGCCTAGTTAGCAATTGACCTTGCCTCTTCGACCACAAAGTTTAGAATTCTTCCTTGATAAGAAGAAGGGGGTGGGGATAGAGAAATTATCTATGGATGTATGGATTTAATAACAATGCTCTTGTCTTAAAATTCGAAGCAGCCCTTTGCCGACTACCCAATAGCAGTCCATAGGGATTTCAGTATTTTGAAATAACATATGGAATTAATGATTGGGAGTATTTTAAATTTCAAAATGCATTACTTAAGTTTGCATGCGCGACATTTGTAGACTTTAAGTTGGCGGTCATTAATTCTTGACTTTTAAGGGGTCTCAGCAAGTTTTCGTGCAGCAAAGCATTAGTGATGAGGTGCGAGATGATGAAGTGCACCAGTTTCTCATGCACCCGAGCACACAATTATTATTCCCATTGATATCTCCTATTTTGCATATACTCCGTGGAATTCCCATCTCCTCCGTTCTCATTATAAATGGCACGCTTGGAGCACGGGGAGCACGAGGGAGCTTTGGGCTTCTCCGCATACTGATTTTCATTCATAGAATCCGGTAATGGTAGAATTTATTAACCGGGATCATTGACAGCTGTATTTAAAAAAATCTAGTAAACCTGAGTCATCAAATGACTCCCTAATTTCATGAACTTGATGGGTTCGAAGCCATTTGAATGAGTTGGACTTTACTAACACTTTAATAAGACACCTAAAGAACTACCACTCCGTCCCCGACTTGTAAATTGTCCCATATTTTCAGATAAGACCCGAAAAAAAACCTTACTTATGCAAAACATTCTTGATAATGAGAAAGATCGTAAGCCCAGGCACATTTTATTTCCCACGGTAATTTATGGCACTAATTTAAAACTTCCTGTTCCCTATTCTCTCAATTTTCCTCAGTGCTGTTCTCCTGAATATTTTAATTTTGGTGGCCTACCGTTGAAACTACAACCTTAATCCAACACTACTATAACACCTCTTCATCTCCCTCCTCACTTAATTCCGTGATTACGTCACAACATGCCTCATCTTTTCCTCCCCTTACTTCGCTTGCCTTTAAGTTCTCCCTTCTATCACAGTCTTTAACATTCCATTAACAATCATTTTTCTTGCCTTCTTTGGATTTCTTCCGGCAATCCTCTTTCCTCCCTCACCATGCCTTGTACTTCTTCGTCTGTTTATTTCTCTCTTTTGCTTTTTCCATCCTTCACCGCACCACCCACCATACATACAATAAGCATCTACAGAGTCTGTCCCAAAAAGTAAATAAAACAATTTTTTTCTGGCGAAGCGGACGACTGGAGTTGGACGAGTTGTGGCAGGAAAAATGGTGAGAGGTCTTGAGGAAAGCAAAACGACCCGCGTCAGTTGTCTGCTGGCCGTTAAAGTCTGCCCTGCTAGACTGAACCCCTGTTCGAGGGTCACATCACAAAATCAGGATGCCAATTTCCATGGTGCAATTGATAAGCGATAAAATTTTGTGTTAAACTCGGGAAATCGGGTTCGGAGACCATGACCATGGTTAAGGATGCTTATGGAGATGGAGACATATCCCAAGTGATGGTATTCTGTTTGCACTGGATGTTCCGGGAGGGTAGCGAGGAGGTTGTCGATGATGAATGCCCTGGACATCCATCAACAACACAGTAGTGTGATGAAAATTTCCAAAGTGAGAGACACATGCTCAATTCTGATTGACCCCCAGGTGTCAGGATGTTAGCAGATGAGTTGAATATTCAGAAAACCATAATTCATGGCATTCTTACTGAAGATTTAGCCATGAGAAAGGTGTGCCAAGATGGTCCCCAAGGTCCTGTCGGAAGACTGCTTGTGTGACAATCTTGCCTCGGACCTCTTGGACCACTGCGAAGGAGACCCGAATTTTTTTTAGAATAGGTGGTTACTGGTGACGAGACATGGGCCTGTGAGTACGACCCAAGTATAACCCCTTTGAGTATCATTTTGAACCACTTGATTATGTCAAAGAGGTCGTGCCTGAACGAGATTTCCATCGACACCTTCCAGGAAGCGTGGCAGAGGCGCTGACATGGGTTTGTTGATGTGCAAGGGTACTGTTTTGAAGAGCTTTAGTATTTTGTACTTTAAACTGCAATTAAGTTTTCCCCCGAGTTATTCTACTTATTTTTTCGGGAGAGGTCATGTATTGAGTTGGGCTGCTGGCTCAGGATGTGATCTAACATTTCATATCTTTCTCCATCACGGTGCTCCGCGTCACGCAAGTTCATTAGCATTCGTGTTAAATACGTGTCTGGTCAGTCCATCAGCCCCCACCCCCCACACCTCTCTCACACTCTGATGATGTTGATTCGCGTGAATTGGTCAGCATCCTGCACTCTACCCATATGTTATTTGCTCATTATGACTGTGACAGTTTTCATTTATTGAAGTTGAAAAATGTGCACTACATTTTTCAAGCCCATTATGCAACTTTTTAAAATAAGTTTTTTTAAAGAATAGCTTCCCATTTACGAGACATCTCTCTACGTTGTCATCAATAAAACTATACCTTTAGCGACGTTCATTTCTTTAATTTCCAAATGCCAAACCTCTGTTTCAAGAATGATGATCCAGTACTCGCATCGTGCGCGTATTGTATTGTTCACCTTGCCTGAATATTTACAAATTTTGAAAGTTTAGGTCTGCAGTAATCTTTAAAATTGGTGCTGAGAGCAATAATTGACGCCTATTATAAGGGGGAAAGTCCCTAAAATAGAGTAGTAATTCGGAAATTCACGTAGTGTCGGGCGGGCTGTCTTTTAAGAGTTGAAGCATAGGTAAGGTCGACTTCGTGATGTTTATGTCACGTTTGCTGCCTCTAACAGAAAGCAGATACGACTAATGCTTTGGGGTACTTTTTTTTGTTTTCTATGATAAACTTTCATCGGGTTTACAAATAGGCGAGGGTTGACTACTGGCAACTTAAGTATAAATTGGGAAAAAAACTATTGATATCTTTTGGCAGAGAAACATGGTCATTGAGGCAATAGGATAATCTTAGAATGGTGGCTTAAAAGGTGTGGTCGTGGTAAATCATGGGGAAATAAAATGGACGGAAAAAAGAGCAAACGATAAAGGTCCAGACATGATAGGGGAAGAGGCATAAGTTGGTATAAAATCGAAGATGGTAAAACGAGTGAATGCAACTTTTAATGAGAAGTAATGAGAAGCCGAAAGTGGTAATAGAGGGGAGAATTCCGCTTAAGTAAGGTGGTGGATGGGAACGAATAGGACATTTTAGTGGGATTTAGGGAGGGGGATAGTGTGCACAGGTAAAGGATGAGTTGCTGTGATATGTGGTATGGGGCTTATGGATATTTTGTCCCATACTAGCCAGGACTTAGAAGTACGATAGGTTAGTGTGTAGTGCCAGGGTCATCGAAAACCGAACCTTACCCGTTAGACTAATGTTAATAATAATAAAATGGTCCTTCAATTTTATTGACATTAGTGACTTTCCTCCCTCACCCAGCGTTTGTAGGTATGGTTACATGCATGATCCAGCCCTGTTCATATAATCGGAGGAATATGTACTTAAGTTTTCATGTGGATTTGATCGGTTCTGGTACCGCTTTCTTGTTTCAATTCAATGCCATCATTATAAAGATCACGATCACTCTGAATGATCCATTCTAATTCGAACTCATGGCCCTTGTGACCAACCGCAGAATACAGCACCCTCATGTCTGACCGGAAAGAGATAAATTTGGCACGCTGAGATTACAACGGTAATATCTCGTGGACTTTTTTGGCCTCCGAAAGAGAATCACTATTTACTGCGATTGCTCGAAAGCTTGGAATCGCTTGATTCTGAGATATGAATGAACATTTCAATGTTTTGCTTTGGTTAAAGTTTCCTCTGTAATTCGTTGAATTATTGCTTCTGTAAGACGGATATGACCTAATTTGTTTTTGTTCGTTAATGAGCAATTTATACTTTCAATTTCGTTTGATTAGCCAATATTGAATTATTTTCAGCGTTGAGAGTTGCCGGTACTTCAGCTGCTCATTTATTAATTCTGTAATTAATTTTTGTTGATGGAGTAAGATAATTTTATGACCCGTTTTAAAATTATTTTCAATTTTTTTGTATCTTCGGAATGGAATTGCATTCAGTCTTTTTATACGCTCCCTTTGACTGAGTAAAATATTCTTAGAAAAACGTATATTTTGCTCTCCTAATTTTCTTTCTTTCTTTATTTTATATTGATTATTTTATCTCGCTCTAAAATCTTTGAGGAATGCTATAATGACTTCCGATCATAAACATTTTTGGAATATGTGTATTTTCTGATGCAACAATCCACACGGATATAATGATGAACTTTGATATTTAAATGAGGTACACGATGTGGTTGACCTTTACATCTGAGTTTTTAAAATTTAACTTTTTTTAAAGGCTTCCATATTTATTTATTTTAATTGGTGGAATTCATGCGTGGGATTTTATGTTATGAATTCTTAATTTCCTTTTGGATTTGCGTCGAGAGGTAATTGAGATGTTCCGAATTTATTAGCTGGAATGTATACTATATTCGCTTGATCAAAGGTGTCATCGTCGAGAAATCAGTATTTAAAAAAATCTAATTTCCTGATTTAAAATTAACCAAATCATATACAATGTGCAGGTATTTCAAGTCAAGTGGTTTCGCGCAAGTCACCCACACTTAGTAGTTCACCGGAGTTTGGAAACTGCTCCTTGAACACCCTTCTTCCCGCCAGGTCAACTCCTACAAGACGAGCAAACTAGACGGCCGCGTCCAACTCAATTATTTTCGTCTCGCGTGCGCAAGATTCAAAAGCCGGCGTAAGGGGTCTCACTATAGCCTCGTAATGTAGAGGAGGAGGAGAGAGTCGTCTGTAGCGGGCGTTTTGTCGCATTAGCGTCCCGGCTAGATCCCCTCAGGATCCCTGCTCAATCCTCTCTCACCCACTCAGACAGACTCTCTCCCCAACTTCTTCCACACCCCGCCCCCCACCCCCGCTCCCCCTCACTCCCGCCGCCCTCACCGCCCTCCACATATCCCACGGACCCTTTTTACTTCTTCGCTCCATTGTAAGACCTCCTCAGCTCCGGCTCCTCCCCCACCCCCTCCTCATCCCCTTAAAACCCCATCCGCTCTCAGAGATGGTAGTTCCCACTCGGCGGACCTCGGGGGCTAGCCTAGGTCTCTTCCCACGTTGGACCATTTCCAGAATCCATGATAGGATCTCTCCGAGCGGAACCGCAGCATCGGGGTATTAAAGAGCGAAGGAGGAGTAGGGTGTGCGGAGGTAAGGGTTGAGGAATGGAATGAGGCGGGAGTGGGAGTGGAATGGGACAGCTGGGGAGAGAGAGAAATGCGATGCCTGCTTCCAACTCCGCGTCTCTGCTGCAAAGCAGCGGCTCGGAAGTTCGTGATTTAATAAAAAAATGTGAAATAATTGCCTCGCCCAGTTCCCCTCCCCCACCCACGACGTATTAATAATTTCTTCCATTCGTCCCGGCCTCATATAACTCCTTTCCTATGAGTCCACGATGCTAAGCCAGCCGTGTTCATCTGGATCGGTTGTGACGAATGGGGATGCCATCCGGCAGTCTGGTACGTAATAATTCTTTGCGACGATGGGGTGATAACGACTCTTCAGGTTAAAAAAAAATATAGACGCTGCAGAGGCCGCTCGACATCCACGGGTATACATTCCATTAATACTACTTGGCGGTAAGGGTAGGTATGTCGGGAGATGACCGAATTGAGGTAATCTGTGCCATTTAGGGATATTTAGTTAGATAGCTAACGGAAAATGTAGGACTATTTATTTAGGAGTCATTTTTATAAAATATTTTATGGTGAGTGTCCAAAATCCCCACAGCCTGAATTTTCCAGTGCTTAGCACACGAAATATCGGGCTTGATTATTTGAAAATATATCGTTTTAGCTATAAAAATAACTAAGGGACTCTGCGTGCACCTATTTCAGCACTGAAAGCCGAAATTCAAGTGAATTCTTAGTGTAATAGATTGAATTCACTACGGAATTAAGGTCGCGGAGGAAGTCCGAGGAGAAAGCCGCCATCGACGAACGGAAGGATCCTAAGGGTCAAAAATTGAACGTCACATCCGTAGGATGGGACGTTCAAATAAAATTCCCCACCGCCAGAATTTAATCCTGGGCTATTGGTCTGGGAAGAATGGTTGGGTGGCAATTTTTCACCCGAACGGAGCTCGCGACTTTCGAGGCCACTTGAGCCTTTTTTTTACGGGTGAGTAATTAAATACTCGTAAGAAAAAAAAGATCTCTGTCGCCGTCATCCTTCCAGCTTCCGGAACAGGATCCACAGCTTAGAGGCATAACCTGCGACAAACATTACTTAATGAATTTTCCATCACTGTACGAGGCCTGTCTAAAATGAATCCGACAATAAATTTTCCCGTACAAAGAAATGACGGTGGACAGTGATTATAGAAACTATGCGAATGTAGAGTGCTCGTGATGTAGTCCTCAAGGGAAGTGATGAGGTTTGTAGTTGTCCTTAGAGTGGGTGGAATGTGAGAGAATCATGCCTATGAAATGCCTCAGTGATCAACCCAAAGTTTGATTTGATAAGTGAGGGTAGAGCTCATAGACTACTGGGTCCAATGATATGTGAAATTCATACATGAAGGTAGGGGAGAGTTCCTTTTCCCTGTGCCCCCTGTCATTTCCCATTGAGATCTGGTGCCCTGAATATTACACATGAAAGGAGAAGGAGAGGAACTTGTCGGGAGATATTTGAAGAATGTGGAATTGAACCTGTGGCTTCTGGTCAGTACCGCACCGCTCTATCTTCTGACCTACCTCTATCATGCCTGTACCACCCAGCAAAATAATACCGGCCGTTCTGGTTGCGGCAGAACTGTCGCCTCATGCATGTCTCCTCTTGTGTATGTTCGATTCATTCGATTATGGTCTCTGTTTTGGCTTGTGGCCCTAGAGCTAGCATGGGGCGAAGATACTCTTTCGTAGTACATACCCAGTCGGCTGCTCCATGCGTCCGCGCGAATGGAGGCAGGGAAAACAGCTGAGAAATGCGGAAATCAACTTTGTCCGTGGCGAGAAGCCAAGGAAGCCGACGAAGACCGCTATCAAAAAGCAACGTACTACTGTTACCTCAGGGTGATCATAATAAAAATTCCTACTTTCAGGAGGGCCCTACTTCTCGAATAATACGTATATGGTCAGGGGTGAAAATTACCTTCAGATGGCCGCATGGGAATTAGAATCCAAAAATCCAATTACATCTCGTCGTCACCCGGAAATTACGCCACCTCGTGGAATCGACGGGGCGTGTGTGCGTGAAGCATTAGGCTAAGTGGGAAGAATCAATGGAAATTAGGCGGAATGAAGGGAAACCCGAGGTCGACCATCAAACAGAAGAACACCTGGACAGATTCCACCCACTCTCGAATGAAATCTCCCTTGGGTCAATTTTTTTCTGGCTTCTTTCAGTCTTTTTTTGGTAAAACTTTTATGTTTCCTCTAACTAGGAGAATTAGACGATTAAAATGTTGACGCTTTACCCAAAAACGTCGATGCAGACCTAATCTGAGTTTACTCATGCGAAAGATACCGCCAATTATTATTATAGATACACTGTCGATATATGTGTGTATACATATATATATATATATATATATATATATATATATATATATATATATATATATTTGAATCGAGACCTAATAGTAATAGTACAACGGTATGACCGTCTAAAATACTTTCAGAAACAAAAGTTTTTTATATGTTCTGTTATCCCTCAAATTTTCTACTCCTCTTCTTGCCTTGGAAAATTTCATATCCATCTCACTTCCGTGTCTATCTGTTCTCTTTTAATTCACAACCACCAACCACCGTCTTAAGCCTCTAAATATATCCTCCATTTTGTGTTCCTGTCTTCTTCCCACATCTCCCAACAGCTTCCCCTCCTTCACTTTCATGCATAAAATTCCTCCATTTGTCTTTTTATCTCCAGCTATTTTATCCTTTCATCTTTATATCCAGGTATCTCGAAAACCAATTCACGTATCATTTCTATTGATTGAGGACCTGGTAGTCCAGGGGTAGATCTTTAAATTACTAATTGGAGGGCCCGGGTTCGACTCTTGGGCATGCCCAACATTCGGTGAACTCTACTATCATATATCAGAACTATCCACCAGGTTGATAACTGTGCTTATGGTTTTTATCTACTTGTTTTTAGCTCATTGGTAGTTCAGCAAAAACGCAAAAGGTAAAATAGAGGTACCTATTGTGCTTCACGTTATGGTCTTGCTCCTGAGACTTTATACGCTCTATTCGCTCAAAATCCATGTCATTGGTTCTTTTATTTTACTTGCATACTTAAGTTTAGCAGCGGTAATGAATTATGTGAGATTGGAGATAAATCTAGAGAAATTGTAGGTCAGCGTTCGGTGTCTCCTCGTGGAATATATATTATCTTGAGAAATAACGTTGCTAATCGTCACCTAGCCCTTTACGGAAAACGTTGAGGTGTCTAAACAACTAGGTATGTTCCGTTTTGAAGATTTCTTTAATGAGACCGAGGAAAAAAAATTAAAAATCTGGTTCTCGTTTATCTAATATAAGAAAATTTTGCAATTCTCCCAAAAGTGCTAGAAAAATTTCTATTGTGTTTCTATTTCTATGTATTTCTAGGTGTTCTCGTATGTTTAAAAAAATATAATCTCCGAAAGGTTTGACGACTCTTCTGCATTTTATTCATATTACGATCTAATCATTGGTTTTTATTTTAATATTTCATAGGTAATCATTATCTCAGAATTGTGAATATGTGGTCTTAGCATATAGACCGTGTTAAAAAATTAATTTTTTTTACCTCTTTATTAAAATATATGGTTCACGTTTTAGGCTATCCGACACCTAAGTGTAACTTTTTGCGGGGCTTTAACGGTTGTTCGACGATGCAAATTACGAGTATTCTGTGCCTAGATAATACATGTACTCGTATACATGTTATCATGTTACACGGTTCGTGTATATGTGTTATACATGATAACATGCATGCATGTAATACATGTTATCGGTAATTCTATCGATCTATCTAGGCTTTTGATGTAAACAATCTATCAAACAGTACAGCGACAATTCCCTTGCCTCTCCTCACAAAACACAAACCGACATCCTACGTACTCTACATCCCTTCTTCATCTCCGTATACGTACTTTCTTCCTCCCTTCATTCCGTCCGGAATCCCAATCCTATTCCTGCCCATTCCTCGTTGGCCGAACATTCTCCCCTCTATCACAGTCTTTGCTAGCAGTATTTCATTTTCCTCGTAATTGCGGTATTAATAATGAACTCAGTTTGATGGTCATCCATCAATGCTGTTGCGACTAGTAATTAAAGGGAAGGAAACCAAATGCATTTGCTGGGACGAACCACCATTTCCAAAATTGCTAATGAATGCAATGACTTACGGCCGCTTATTCAGCGACAAGATGAAATGGATTTCAGCGCTATTCATTAAGGTAGGTGATTGTTGCCTTTGTATTCCAAAATATGAAACCATCTGCAGGGTATTAAAGATAGAATCTTAAATGCATTAGCGTTGCTAGGTCAACTCAGGGTGATATCCACGCAAGGATGTGCCGAGAAGACACAGTAATGTAAACCAGTGCCACGTCGTAGTGTTGGTTAGGATTACGAATTACATTTTTTTATTGCTTTTCATATTTGACCTTAATGCTTTGCGCTCTCGCTTCAAAGAATCAAAGGGGTAATGGCTTATAGGGTGGTTCCAGCGGCAGAAAATAGAAAAAGTCTGAGCTCTGTTGCGAAGTTTGATCAAAATCGTGAATGAAAAATCAATTATGACTAGTAATTTGACTGTCGGGTCTTGATTGTCGATTCTATTATTTTGCTTGGGTGACTTTTTAATCGAAAATAATGATTTAAACGGTAAAAACTGCCCAAAGATTGATGAAAATATAATGTAATCCCTTCATCCGCGTTTTAGTGTGGAGTTGTTTGATAATATTCGTTGTTGTGTAGTAATTTTTTTAAAGTCAGTTAAATTCATTCAGGGTATATTTTTGAACAGGAATTTCACATTACATTTCCGAAAAGGTGAATAAACTCCTTTCTCCAGATAAAAAATGAAATTAAACTCCTCTTTCTATAATTTTCCGTTTTATATTTCCCATTTTACATTATTTTCGTTAACATGTAAACATGAAGTTCATACCTGGGCAGATCGAAATTTATTTTCCAATGCTCAGGATTGCTCGACGTTCATTAACACTCCTTTTTCACCCATAAGCCCCTTCAATCCGGCTAGTCTGTTAACTACTCTGCTCTTTCCAATTTTCCGCTGAGTAATGAAGCAGTGTGGAAACAATAGCTTTCTCCTGCTTCAATTTTAATCTTTAAAACCTATAATGAAGGAATCTTTGTTCCATTATTTCTCACACATGTCTTCCGGTTGAACTTCGCTAATAAATTTACATCTACTTCCAAACTATTATGGTGAGAATTCAATTATTGACTCATGAAATGAAAACTTTTATTGAATATAATTAAAGGAAAATTTGTCAGAATACGTATCTTGACTTTGGTAGCCTTTTCAGATATCGAGCAACAAAATTAATTTCCGGCAAGTATGGGAGTGAATGGTGCGGAATTTGCTCGGCCCCAACGCACCAAATCCAAAGTGTGTGGTATCAACGCCGAATAAAAGTCTCGTATGCACACCCTGAATTTAAGAAATCCTTTGAGGTGGAATTTGCAAGTGTTAAAGGAGAAATTTCCGCTCCTAAGGCAAACTTCTCTCTCGTGTGCCATCAAAAGGCTTACTCAAAATATTGGCGACCCCGTGATAATGGTGTAGTCGAATTTTCATTAATGAAAACAGGCCAATGACTAGAATCAAACTGGTATCCTTCTACATAACTCCCCTCCCTTTCACAGCCTCCCTGAATACATTACGTGAATAAGTCGAACAATTTACTCATTACACTTGTATCGGCGCTTTAATGTACGTATACAGATACACTAACACAGTTTTAATACCATAGGCAGCCATCTCGTATTTTATTTACCAGTTTAATCGGCTCGGATAACCATAAGTTTTCGTTGGATGTACGGCGCTTACTACGGCCACGTGGTGCGTGCTCATCCATCCCTCTGAGGCGACCAAAAAATCTCACGGATTTTGCCTGTTTACCAGCTTTGTAGCCTGCCTGAATCGGAAGAGATTTGAATTTCGCGTCGCAACTAATCCAAGGTGCGTTCAGAGTCACCCAAGTTCAAGTCAAGTTCAAAGTCACCCAACTGTTTTCTCGGGACTGGGATTAGAAAGAAGGATATGGTTGAACTTAAAATACCGGGATACTGCTCATGAATGCAAAACTTAGATGGCACCACCGTTCAGTGCTCAGGGTTCGTATAGCTGCAGCTAGGACGAGAAGCGTTTTCAATACTTGAAACGGCGTTCAGCGTACAAGAACAGCTTGATCATCCGTGTTTCCCACTTGAGTGGTTTAACACCAATCGAAATTCGTCGCCAATTGAGTGAATGCGATGGTGGTGTTATGGATGTGAGCACTGTGTGAATTCGGTGGAGTGACAGTTCAAGGAAGGTCGAACGTTGTGTGACAACTAAAACCTTTGGAGTAAAAGTAGTCTGTTGTTTAACACCTGCCACAAACCCTAGTTGTGGTTAGCGGGGCACTAATAAGAAATTATGATAATGAAAACTAACTCAGGAAGTCCAGGCCACGGACCATCAGCAATTTTCCTGTGGGAAAAATGAACCCGTAGGGAAACGTAAGCGGCTATGAAGTCAGGGAGTGTACTTTGTGAAAATGTTTACAAATTCAAATAAATTGCGGTAGATGCCGCAACGGTAACTTCTAACGGAGTCATACGCTAATGGGCATTCCAATGCAATACTTTTCTGGGTGTAAAAATTATTTGCCTTGAACGGGATTCAAACCCGGATCTCTCGATGTCCAGCCGAGTGCTTTAGCCAGTTAAGCTACCGAGGCATCCTATCAACACTCTATTGGAGTTCAAAGGAACGCTTCCGTAGCGTAACTACTAAAGCACTCGACCGGACATCGAGGGATCCGGGTTCGAATCCCGGTCAAGGTGAATGATTTTAATTCTCTGAAAATTGTTGCACAAATGTTGTGTCAACAGGGAGTTTGTATTGAGAAGTTATAGTATTTTCAACTTTCTGGTGTAAGTAGATCAGAAACCAATTTGAACTTGAACGCATCGTCAGTAATTGATGTCTTGTATTGAATTTTCTAAAATTTGACAGCTTGATGGATAGCTTGTTTATCCTACGCCATCGCTTTCCCTGCTAACTCTCTTTTCCTTTGCATATTCATTGTGATACTGGCCGAGCTTGCGGCCATTAATACACGTTTCTCCTCAATTTTCCCTCCTTTTTTGATACGCGTTAACTTGGTGTAGCCACTGTATACAATCAAATGTAGCAATTAGGTCCCCTAGCATTGATTTCATCGCCACTTTGTGTCCAATTAAGCATCCCCAGGGCACCATTGAATTGGAGATAATTTGTATGTCTTTGCAGTTGATTCCATTTGCTCACCGTGGGGCGAATGTCCGGGCAAGTCAAAGACTGATTCTCGAGGAAGTTTAAGTTTCATGAACCTGCTGCCTTCATTTCTCTTTTAAAACCACTTTACTCTTCACTTATCTCTCCAAATAGATTCAAATCAGATTTTGTCTAAAATGAGCGACGTTGCAATTGCCGTCATCGACTGATTCGAGCAAACGAAGACTTACTTCGCCCCACCAACAAACCGTCCCGACTTCACTTACCCATTCTTAGAAATTCTCTTTCCAAACGTATCCTTCACTTCCACCTCCCATTCCCTACGTCCGTCTTACCTCTCTTATGAAATAACTTCCTGCCCACGCTGTTCTTCCGCCCTCCATGATCCTATCACCTAAAGTTTTCATCAAATCAATGCTCTCCTACCAATTCATCTACAATGATCGCTTACTCACATCCGTATTTACGATATATTTTATGTCCTTGTTTACTTGAATGCATTTATAAATAACTTACTTTTCAGTTTTTAGTCACGTATAACTGAAATTTTCTGTTGCATCTGGTTGGGTGATTTAACAAATATCTTTGTTGTTACCCTTAATTCCGTTGTATATGCTACTTAGGTGATGTTATGCCTACATGGGCAATATTATTAGAGATGTATTGATTTAATTAAGGAAGTGCTAAGATGTGGGAGGAGAGAGGAATGTTGGGAGAAATCAAAATGAGGCAAGAAAGATGGATTCAGGGCGTGTTCATTGGCGATGGGATTTTGAAGGCTTTGATAGAGGGGGATCGTTGGGCAAACGGGGAAGGGGAAGGAGTAGGATAGGGATGTTCGACGGAATGAAGGGAGAAGGGAAATATGCGGAGTTGAAGGGGGACTTACTGTAGTGCCACGATTTTCGATTTCAGGTGGTGCTTTTTATTAGGAGTCGTAGGTAAATGCGCTTTTGTACAATGCTTTAACCTACCATAACCAGGAGAATACAAATTTTAATTCAAATGTTAATATTAGAAGATTCGATAGATGTTTGAAATAACAAGGTATCTATCGGAAAAGATAATACTTGGTTATTTCACATCTATTTTATTAAACACGACTTATGTTTCGACTTACAAAGTCATCATCAGATGATGATGACTTTGAGAGACGAAACCTAGGTCATGTTTAATAAAATATGTGTTGAATAACTAAGTATCATCTTTTCCGATGTGAATCGCTTTCACAAAGCGACGCCTCAAACCATTCTATACAACAAGATATCTGATAAACATGCCAAAAATCGTTACGATGTGATGTACGAGGGTCATCCGGAAAGTAGTACCCGTTCGTGCCGCATGAAGTGCTGACGACGCGAGTAGCCGCTGGACGATGTCAGATAGCTTCAGTGGCTTGTCTGCCTTCTCTGAGCCAAGTTGCGTGACGCTAGCATTGCCTGTGTTGTTTCTGTGATTGTTTACAATGTTTAAAAAAATTGAGAACGCCGCCAGTTGTGAAGTGAGGGCAGTGATTAAATTCCTCAATGCAAGAAACGTTCGCCCATGTGATATTCATCGCCAATTAAAGGAGGTGTATGGAGACAATGTAATGGACGAGTCGTCTGTTCGGCGGTGGTGTCGCAACTTCAACATGGGGAGGGGGAACACACACGACGATGAGCGTTCGGGGAGACCGTCTGTCATTACAGACCAACTGGTGAGCTCAGTTGACGAATTCGTGAGGAACGATCGGCGCGTCACAATTGATGACATCTGTGAGCATTTTCCCAATGTTTCTCGAACAATTGTTCATGAAATTGTTAAACACCATCTGCATTATGCAAAAATTTGTGCAAGATGGGTCCCTCGCGTATCTCAATGAGCTGGCGGCGAAGGACTATGCAGCAGGAATACAGAAACTTGTCACACGTTATGACAAATGCCTTAATTTGCTTGGAGATTATGTTGAGAAGTAGTTTAAAGTATCCTCTTTCAAATAAAATTTTTTATGTTTGTTAATATTTACTTTTGTGTCTTTATTTCACGAACGGGTACTACTTTCCGGATGACCCTCGTAAGTGTTCCAGCACTGAGGGGAGGTAGTCAGATTTAGACTTCTTTCAAGACCCAAGGCAATGCAAATTTACTTAAAGTCTGAGGAACCCGTGCAACATTAATTAATTAGATAAGAAGTTTGAAACGTCCTTAGGTTAATTATACATGAGACGTACATCTGCGTTCTCCTTTTACGAACACTTCATGAAGTCAATTAGTTATTCCCTACAGTTGCATCCTTCAAGGCTGGTGCCCTATTATCCTTGACGACGTACCCATGTAGTAAATGATCAGCATACGAAGTAGAGGCTAATTGACTCTCTTTACTAAAGGTCGTGGCAGGTGATGGAGGTAACAGAACATTCCAGATTTATTATAAACAGGAATCACTGTGTAACTTTCAACCATGTTAGACAACAGGCTGAAAACCATTAATCAAGTTTTCAAGTTGAGGAAAAAGATCAGTTGAAACGAGATTGAATGGCCGTTCTCCGATACACAAGCAGTTCACGAGCCTGACTTCGATCTGAAGGGGCATGTCGGGCCATGGTCTTGTTGCCCACGTCCTCAGTGGAGTCGCATTGGAGCACACTGGCTTTGCGCAAGGCACGGAAGAGTTCAATACGGAATCGAGGGTTCCTTGGGCTCCCTCTCATTCAGAGTGCCCTGCCGATGGCGACCCCAGATTGCCCTCCCTGCCGGGTTTGGTGGGGGAGGGAGTGAGGTAGAAGGGGAGAGACCCTCTCGAGTCCAAATAAGACGGTGGAAGGAGAAGTGGGGAAATTTTTTCGATCCTGTGTGTAGATTCCATCAAAGAGTTCCCCAGAACTCTTGTTGTCCAATCGATCGCGGCGAGGGCGAAATCGACTTCTCCTCCCTTCAAACGGTCAATTCTTCGCACGCACCACAAGCCCGTCGGCGACCTCTCCGTGGTGGCCGTCCTCCCTCTGATCAACTGCGCTCCCCCTTAATTGTTTCGAAGTGTCCCAAGTGTTTCGAGTCGTTAAAAAAAAAGCTCGCCCTCGGAAGTGCTACTAGAGCTCCACCAGTAACGAGATTGGAAAGGTCGTTTCGCCGAATACCCCGCGGTGGCTGAAATTCTGTACCCTCGGCACTCACCGTAGCTTACTTAGCTACTCGCCGTAGCTTTACTGGCTACTTAGGACAATTAGACTCGGAGGGATTCGTTTATTCTGTCTGTCTCTCATTGTCATTGATGAGATCTTTAAATCGCCAATTTAATCGACCCTCGTGTCCTCACGGGATGCAAGGGAAATGAAAGCCAAAGCTACCCACTACCCCACTGCTACAGTCAAATGAAACTTCACATGCATTTGTCTATGGAATTTCATTAACTATATAGTTTTTTGGAAATAAATTTTGGCAACTAAAATCATTCTGGAGGGAAAATATATTAATGAAACCTTGGAAATCCTTAAGCTATAAAATTTGAAAATACTTATTCAAACTTAAATTACTGAAATCATGTGTGATGCTCATATCTAAAGTGAGATATGTTTAATGTTATACTCTCATTAACCACGTAACTGTGCTATAGGTATTCTACCGTTTAGAAATAGGTAAAAGATTGTCCCTGAAAAGTGAAAACCTGCAGGCTGCTCGCAATTGGTCTATCAAACTTATGAAAAACTCTTAGAACATGGTAAATTTCATTACCTCGGCTGAAATTACTATTATTCCAGAAGTAAGACGTCTACTAGATATAATGAAAAGCAATTCAGTCCAAACTGAGGGCATGGAACATCATTTATTAGCGCAAGTGTATTAATTATATACATGTGTGTAATTATATAAATACGAGTGTAGTCATTCATATGAGTATAGATATAAAGAAATGTATTCATTCACATGAATGCAGATATAAAGACAAGCGATAGGAACTCACTTAAAAGCAAAGCGTGGGTGAAAAACACAAAAAATGTGATATGCACGATATCGAGTCTTCCCCATTATTTCTATATGTCTTTTGTGTGTGTTTCGATCCCTTTTCTATATCTATTTCCATGCGAATATTTTTATATACGAGGACAGTCCAGAAAGTAACTTCCGATATGCTATAAAAAATCCGCTGGAATAGATACAGAGGATTTATTATTTTCTTCTCAAAACTACGTATCTCTACTATTAAATACATATTCTCCAAACAGATCTAAACATTTGTCATATTTCTCAACTAGTGTTCAATTTCCTTCAGTATAAAATTCTGCCGCCTGAGATCGCAGCCAATCGATGACGGAATCTTGAAGTTCCTCGTCGAAACGAGCACAAAACATGTATTACATGTAGCCTAAGTTTTCAGTCGTGCTTCCACGCAACAGGGTCGTAAAAATGTGTGGAAAACTTTCTAAATACTTCAGATATCGCAAAACGCCGGTTTTCACGAACTTTTCGTCAATTTTCAAGTGCAGTTCATTGTTCACCCCGGACGGGCGGCCACTTCTGTCATCATCATGGACATTTATGTTCACTCTTGAACGAACGACAATATTGACACACAACTCTTGTCACTCATCACATTTGGTCCGTACAGAGCACAACTTTCCCGATGAATGTCAGCAGCTTTGAAGTTTTTTATCGGTAAAAACATTACCACTGAATGAGCTTCAAATTTGGCGGAATTTCAATTGTATTATTTATTTTGACTCGCTATGGTAAACAAACGACAAACGGCAGGACCATGTATTCATTGGGCCCGCGAAGTTGGCCATAGCTACCAGTTATATTAAAGTCGTATCGTATATCATTCGTATTTAATCCAGTTACGTCTGAACATTGAATACGTACTATAGGCCACTTTATGTACGTGTGTTAGGTGGTAGTCTTTTGTACGTAAAAATATTAAGAAATCTTAATAAAATAATTTTATTAACAGACAACGTAATTCTGAAATACTGCTATGGTGGCAAAACATTAATGTATGTAATTTGACCATTATTGCTATACAGTTTTATGTACGACATAATTTGATCATTTTTGCAATCATGCGATTTAATTTTTCTAGCCATAATGACCACAGAATCCGTAAAAAAACGAAATGAAGCACTTTAAAGGGAAACTCATAAAGACATAATTCGAGACCATCAAATTTCTCAGTAATGGTTTACCGAATAATACTGAGAAAATTGCCTCCCTTGACAACACAGAGATACTTAATAATACATTTCTTGCCTGTCCTGACAAAGCACAACCTGACATCCGACACTACAAAAAACTCTTCTCCAATTCAATTCTACGTACTTCCTTCACTCTTCATTCTCATTCCACCCCCCACACCCACACTTCAAAAGCCTCCAATCTACGTTTATCATCTTGCTTCAACGACCATATGTTCGTGTCATACAAAAACCACGCTCCATATTAAAGATTTAATGAGTCTCTTCTTAATATCCTTACAGAGAAGTCCTTTTCATCAATTCTCTCCTCTTTGTGAAAGCTTCTTTGCCTAACGCAATTTTGCTTCTTGTGTCCCGACTACTATGGACATTTTGGCTCAAAACACTTCCGAGATAGGTAATTAGTTCCACCTGTTCTAGTTTCATAGCTCGTATTTTAATTTTTAACTTATCTTGCTTCTATCACGAAAGCCACATAGCCTTTTATTTCGCTTACGCTGATTCTGATTTCAATACATACACATAAAAACATAATCATCAGTAGTTCACTGTTAAGATAGGTTTATTGTAGCCCTCCATTCTTCTCTATTCAGGGTTAATTACTCCCTTGGTAGCTTTTATGTTTTACGCCCTTCTTAATTTGTCGTATGCACTTGCCTCTAGTACTTCAGCGTGGAATGTTCCAATCGAGGTTTCCTTGTATTATGGCTCTAAATAATCTCTTGCGCTTCAAGGTGTATCCAATCCATCTGGTTCTTTGGTTCTTCCTTACCGTAAGTCTCGGCGTTGTCCTTTTCTCTTCTGCACACTTGCTCGTTCCTCACTTAGTCTGTCCATTTTAATCGTCGGCATTCTCCTCCAACACCACGTTTAAATAAATAATTATATATATATATATATATATGTATGTGTGTATAGTTATTAGAACCAGATGAAATAGAGTAGAAAAAACTTTTTTCTCGATTGATTGTGAATTCCAAAATGCAGATGATGGAGTGTTTATATAAATTAAATTTTTCTTCGTTGATATTGCGCTTCACTTCGTGTCACAAGTGAAAAGTAGATGATGATAAAATATCAAATGCACGAGCAATGATTTATTAATTGAATTTTTTAACTTATGATTGAATACGCAGTTAACTAGCTCTTGGAAATAAATCATAAGCTTTTTCTCAAACCTTTGAAAAATTAAATGACCGGAGTTCATTGGAAAGGTATTGAAATGTTACTACATGATTAATGTCGTTGACGCATGTGTGCATTATTAATTTAATTAATTACTGTATAGGGCCAACTGGAAAATGGCAATCCAATCGTGTGAAATATATCTTCGTATATTCGGCAAAATATAGATCGTTTGTCTCTCACTTCTGGAGCCCTGTGTTACCTATGGTATCTCTCTCAGCCTTTTACATTTCAAGTAGTTTCCCAGGAGCTGGGTCACCGGAGTGCCAATTTAAAGTCCATGTCTAAGAGGTTACTCCGGCCCCCTACCCTAGGGTACACTTACGTCCAAATCACACAGGCACATACGTATTCTGTCAGAGAAGAACACGTAAAATTTAGTTGGGGAGAATTTCTGGAATTCATCGCTAAAACCTCACAGAAAAATGGCTTAGACCTTCCACAGAAACTGTAAATGGCGGAAGAGATCATTTTCTTATTTGGTTGTCTTGCGTAATGTAGTGCACATCTCGGCAATAATGCATTTACTTCTGCTTCAGTGTGAGTTAGTGTCATTAAGCAACATGATTATACCTTGATATTTCTTTTCGGATGTATGAAAGATTTAAATGAAAAATTCGCCACATATCATTCACGGAACATGTGCAAAATCTGTCATCCGTTGAAAGAGCATCAGTATATGCCTCAGCAGTCATTGGGTCATTTACGTACGGGAAAATGGTCTCCAATGAGAAATATCGATTAATATAAATATTGATGTGAATGAATGCAGAAACAAAAATATGTCCTTGCCATATAAAAGTAAATATTCGATTAAATACTCCTCATACACCATTAAATATTCCTCAATGTGTAAGTTAAAAATGTTTTCCCTGTGGCCGTTGATCAATCAATCACATGTTTGCGTGTGCTAATTCAAATCTGCACTGGTCGATCGTTTTTTCCAAACTTTTTATTTATTTTCAAATTAATTTCAATCTTAAACTGTCTACTCTTGAAGAGCACGTTCATGCTTATTTTCAAAAGCTCAGGAATAATGCTGGCATTAATTTTATTTTTACGAACCCACACTGCTCTTGTTTGTCTGTCATTGGAATTTACATAGATTGTAGATAAATGGGGCCGCCTAGCTCAAAAACATAAAAACACTACTTCACACTTTCTAATTGAATGGTGATTTCTATGGAATATTTCCTCAAATAAAATGATTTTTCATTTCATATGGTGTACACAGCTTTCGAGATAACAGCGGTCACGGTAAACTTTGAAAGGGTTTCGTTCATATAATTCTGTTTCTTTGTGTGCAACTCAATGGTAAGTAAAATGGGTTGAGTAGGCGTGTTTAATCTCACTGGTTTCTACTTTCGTCATTATGACTTGAGACCGATGGCTTACAACTGCTTCAGTATTTTTTTCTGAATATCCGCTCGTGTATATTTTTACTATAGTTTATTTTAGAATCATACAAACTGGGAATATTTTACCATTTTTCAGTGAACCATGTCCCCTCGACGCAATACGCCATTAAAGCAACACACAATGCCTACACCAAATTCGAACTTCGTTTAAGTTTTTCTCTTACCGGACTTGCCGTCATGTCAATCGCGCACCCGCTTTGCTCTTTTAGTTTCCCGTGACTGTACAAGAGCAACAGTTTCGCTCGCTGACTGGTCCTTAGGAGGACCTAATTCCACAAAATCCGTTTGTGACAGAGTTTATTAAAAGGAATTTCTTCACATGTGATATAGGCTCTCGATTCTATTCCATCAGAATGTTTTATGTCGGCGAAATCATCGAAGTTAGTATTTTGAGTATATATAAATCATTTATGGAACTGGTCCATAGCCTTGTGGATAAGTTCAAATCATGTTGGATAACATTGGGCGTTCCCGTCTTCTTATCCGAGATGTTTTATAGTCACCAGAACTTGATTGGAAACTGAAGATTCCATAGGAAAAGCAATTTATTCCCTTATTGGCTGAATTCCATACCCCATTGACCAAAATTCGAGTTGAGCTCTATCCTCTCGTATCAAAACCAATCTTCGGATTGATTATTGTGGGGAGAAATTATTGAGAGAGTAATCAATGGCTTTACCTCCAGACTGCATAATTTACCGTCTAATATGCCCAAATGACGTAGATGTTCTCAGAAGAAGTGATTATTTTAAGCCATTGAATTCACTTTTTTTACTAATAATTCATGATACATCAATTTATGAGTTACAATAACTGTATTGCGTGTGTGCTACATTCGTAACTATTCTTCAAGTCGTATTGACATATCATAATCTTTCCTCTGCTGATATATATTCGGAATCGCCCTCAAGTATAATGGCAATATATTTAATTAATTTTCTGTCCTCTCTTCTCAGTTAAATACTCAGTACCTACTCTCAAAAGCCTCTGGAAAACGTTCTTCAGAACCAGCAGCAGTATATTCATTGATGACGTTAATGGTATCAAATTCTGCGCACTTGGAGTATAATACCCATGGAAGCCAAATTTTTTAACGCTTGCTTCTGGGTCTTTATAATTTGCATTTCACATACAAAACCAGTTGATGCCAAGTTACGTCATGGGTGAAGATGGAGTGGACTCGCTGGAGACGAGGGGGATGAATGATCACTAGAAAAATTCGTCTTGAAGGGGAGGTCTGGTTAAAGCCGTAATTCATTATAAAGCTCTTCCACCACATCTCGTTGGGAATATTATAATTTATCCTGATTTAATTGACAAAGGTGACCACCTTTTAATTTAATATTTTATAAACTCATTTGATCGCCATTTGGTTGATAATCGTGAAATTAAGAGTTCGCTAAATACATATGTTCATGTATTTTCATAATGCAGTATCAATCATGACCGTACTTAACGGTTACACATAGTGCTGAAGAAATATCTTTGCTGTTTTTATGAAATAATTTATTTTATTTTGGTGATTGATCCAAGATTATTTGATTTAAACTTAATATATTTCTAACCATCGACGAAATTAATCGCTTTCCATCGTTGAAAGAAGCACCACACTTCTGCTGTAGAAAGCAATTACGTCCAAGCTCATTACTGTCAACGCAATTGATATCATGGAAACACCATGTATTTCCAAATTCCCATTATTAATTTTTAATGATTATTCGTATTTTTTCGCAATGACTTAGCCATCAAAATTCGGACTGCGGTTTTTCGAGCTTTTTCGTCGGTAGTATGATACCCTTATGCAGTGTCGTTGGGCTGGTATCTCTGATTGGCCGTTTATTCGGATTCATCGATCCATTTCGTTCGTCAATAATTAAATATGAGCCAAGCATTTCTTTTTGGTGGTTTACAGACTCCGCAATCTCTACAATATTCTTGATCATCCATGACATGACATGTAAATAAGGGCAACGGCGATAATCTCGTTAATATATCGGAGAGCACGGTGCCCTAGTCGTGAGTATCAAAATATATTCTATTTTGTCTTCCAATTGATAAAATTTGCATCTAAGCATTGCGGAGCAAGTCTAGTCAGCAGTTGGATTCATTTACCGTTGAGAGGTGAAACTCAGATTTTTCGTTTTCAATTCCGTTGTTTTAAAAGTTTGAAGTTGAGCAGTTCTAATTCTTCTTGAAGCACGATCATATTATCGTCATTCGTGCTAGTATTTCATTCATTGCACCAACGATCAAATTGAGGCATCAGAAAATCGAACTTTTCTAGTACTGTGTTCTGTTTACTCAACGCATGTTCTTATTAATTAATGAAAATTTTCAGAGTAGAGTCGCCGAGGGGATGCAAATGTGCTAAACTGAATACTATCCAACAGTAATGAATAAAAATGATATTAATTTCATATTTTTAATGCAGAGTACGATTATCGGCGATTTATCAACAATTAAGCTAAGGTAACAGGATTTATACAGCTTAACCTCTTATGGAAAGGACTGCTGTTCATGAAGCTGTCTTCACACCGTACTCAGGGAAAGGATCTGATATTATAAAAGATCTACTATTCATAGTTTACCAGTTAGGGGTGGAATGGAGTCTGGATGTAGCCTGACAATTGTTACTCACTTCCACCGGTCCGCCTATCCATTCCCGAGGGATAACATCCGTGTAACTCCGGAGAACGGAAATTCTGGAGCAGCGAATGGGGAGAGGCCTCTGGCCACACAAACCTTTTACGTGTACACCGGCGTGATTGTCCCCTGTGTTGAATTCTGTGGGAGCCGAGGGAACGAGCGTCATGCAATTTACCCTCATTTAAACGAGCACTTTGGGAACTATTTACATATTGTGTGAAGGTTTGCATCCATGAAGATTGCATAGTCAAGTGGAAGCCTCTCTCACTTACTCCACGAGTCCGATGTCCTTTCTGATTTATTAAGGATAAAATGGCTGAGTTGATTCGGATCGGTAGGTTAAATGTAACTTAAGGAAAGGCCATCGATTGACCAAATTAGTTGTGGACTCAGAATATATTTTTAATATACCCAAAGTTGCTTCCGTGGGTTGCATGGCAGGACTAGTGTGCTCTCAGTGACGTAGCATTCGGGGAAGTGCTTGTCTACTTAGGCAACTAATGTCGTCCTCGCTGGCTAGCCTCGAGTCCGCAAGATGTCGCACGGGGATTAGACGCACATGTGATTGAGTTTGTTAATTGGAATTTCGGTGGTAAACACATTATAGCCTTATAGTCACGGAGGTAATGCTTTTAAAGACAATTGATTGTGATCCCCAATTAAAGACAATCCTAATTGATTGTAAACACTACCTTGGTCTTCCGCGTTACTGTTTTACGATCATTTTTACGTATCTAAATTAAATTTAAAAAATTGAACACTTGATTTGAAAAACCATTCAGGTATTTTTGTGGAGATATCGCTAATAGATGGGTGGTTCGCATGAAATATATTTTCCATACCCTTTTGACTACGTTGATGTTATTCTTCCCAGGCGATGATGTTTCTTTTCTTTCGATTTCAACTTCACCTCCCAGCAACTAGCTTTCATAAACTCAAAAAAATAGTGAGAGTGCATACTACCTTGATCAAAAAGTTCCCAGAATAACCACCGTGTGGCGCTCCCATCGTTCCGATTTGAGTTCTGTTTTTTTTGTTAAATTGGTACATCTGTTGTTGATATTCCCTTTAAATCTTAGTGTCATAACTTGACATTTGCAAAAGTTACGGTCGGTTTTCGGTATGTCCATCAGTGCTTCCTGCGATTTTTCCATTACTTCCTCTCGGCTGCTAAAACGCGTTCCCCGTAATGGTTTTTTAACTCGATTGAACAGAAAGAAGTCACAGGGAGCCAAATCAGGTGAATTCGGTGGCTGTTGGATGGTATTTGTTGCATTTTTCGTCAAAAAATTACGAATAATGATAGCACTGTGCGACGGTGCGTTATCATGGTGCAAAATCCACGAGTTTTCTGCCCACATTTCTGGTCTCTTTCGGCGAATTGCTTCACGCAAACGTCTCATAACGCCCAAATAATACTCTTTGTTTACTGTCTGGCCTTCTGGCAAAAATTCATGATGCACTACACCGTTGTAATCCATGAAAACCGTCAGCATTGCCTTCTTTTTTGACTGAAAACGACGTGGTTTTTTTGGTCTCGGCTCATTTGGTGAACGCCATTCACTTGCCTGATGTCTGGATTGCGTGTCGTACTCATAAACCCACGTCTCGTCTCCAGTAATGATCCTTTTGATGAATGTGGGATCGGATTCAGCCTCGCAAATCATGTCTTTTGCGACGTCAACACGGTCTCTTTTTTGCATGAAATTGAGGTATTTTGGCACAACTTTGCTACTACACGACGGAAACCCAAATCATTAACCACAATGTCTTGGGCGGATCCATAGGCAATGTTCAAGTCCTCCGCTATTTCTCTGATGGTTAATTTGCGGTTATTGACCAACATTTCTTTTACTTTATCAATTTTTTCACCGACTTTCGATGTCGATGGTCTGCCACTGCGTTCATCATCTTCGATTGACTCACGACCACTTCTGAACCGCTCGTGCCACTGGTAAACGACTGTTTTTTTTAGAGAATCGTTGCCGAAACACTTTTCCAACATTTCCAACGTCCGTGCGCCACTAAATCCGTTTTTTACACAAAATTTAATACAAGTTCGTTGTTGCAAATTTAAATCCATTTCTGAAATTGTAAAAAATCGCCAACACACACAGAGATAGATGTACTCTTGGCTACGTAACTTTTGCAAATGTCAAGTTATGACACTAAGATTTAAAGGGAATATCAACAACAGATGTACCAATTTAACAAAAAAAAACAGAACTCAAATCGGAACGATGGGAGCGCCACACGGTGGTTATTCCGGGAACTTTTTGATCAAGGTAGTATTTAATCCAATGATTCAAGTGTCAGGTTCCTCATAGAAGTCGTATTGAGCCAAGTCGGGACTCTAAGGGGGCTGGGGGAACACCGGGGTGCTCCGGGCCAGGAAATTGGGAACGATAAAGGACGTGTGGATATGGGCGTATCGCTGTGCAAGTGAACACTCCATCGCGCTTTGTTAAAAAGTCGAAAAACACACTTCACGCGGAGGAACGTCTTTCCCCTCAGTCCGCTCGGAGCAAACTGGCGACCAGCTGCGTTAGAAGGGCAGACCCCCTACCACATTTCCCGACCGGTTTTACCGCGCTGCCATGAATAGTCGCGGCACGATGAAATCATGCGCATTACTTTCATAATGGACCATGTACATGTATTAGATAATTCTACGGAGAATAGTTGGTACACTGGCCTTTTCCGTCATAACTAACATGCATATTCAAGTCGCATAGAAAAAGCGAACTTTTCAGCGCTGCGACCGAATTCCACAAACATGAATGGAATTCATAAAAATGAATAATGTCGTAACGGTGCGTGATTTTGAACGGCATATGAAGTTGAAGAGTGCGTGATTATGAACGGAGTGCGGCGATGGGTGGTGCGTTGTATGTATGGCGTGAACCTAGCCCGTGTATGATGGTAAAGGTACTGTTAGTAATCTTTAAGTGCCATTGTATATAAGAGCATTTTGTCTCATATCTGTACTTCTTGTGTATGTAAGTGCATTGTAAGAATGACCATTGGCCAGACTTGACCGTTGCCACCAGGTCAATTGCCTAATTGCAACGAGATTTTTATGTTAACAATGATAATCTAATAGGCGTTTCATACGTTATTGTCTTCAGACACATTACACGTACAAAAAACATGGCAAATGGATGAATCCAGTAAATATCCCCACACTATTCTGTTTCAGTTTAAGAACTACTCGTTCGCAAACATTTCTATCTGCTTCCTACGTTTCCTGGGGATTATTTCAACCGGCGGAGGGTGTTCCGGAGTCTGAACTTGTGCGTTTATATAAATGAGAGCGCGCCTTTGGTAGTCGCGGTACCCGGATTTTGATGGTGAGGGAAAATCAACCAACAACGATTCGGGCTCTCCCGGAATGTCATCACGGAGTTTTGAATACCACACCGCTTCACTCGCAATGCCACCTCCGTTTTCGGTCTTAGCGCTCCTGTTAATTGGAAAGTGCGATGTGGTGAGGAAGGTGAGCAGGGGCGACAGGAAGGAGGAGAGGGATTGTTGGAATGACGAGGATGAGGATACGTGCTTTTTGCTCATTTTCAGGGCGAGGCATTGGCTCCCTCCGAGGTCCACCCGCTCCTCTTCACTGCCTCTGTGAGCGCATTTATAATAGCCGCCGCTGTTTTTTGTGAATTTCACTCCTTTGTGAGCATTTTTTATGAACGTGAAATACGTGGTGGAATGCCCTTCGCGTACATAATTCTGGAATTCACGCTGGCTCGTAAATATTTTCTCTCTGTATTCGAGACAAGTGGGCGGGAATTTATCCCCAAGCCACTTCGGTATCGCACGCAGAAAAAGAGGCGAAAGCTAGAAATAAGAAGTTAAATATACCTTTGTGATCCTGATAAGAACGGGAATAATGATTGTCTTTTAACTTTTACCGTGATATGAAAAACGGATACCCCGTAATAGGTCATGATAAGCTCCTCTGATAATGACCTCCAGATCGAATTATTTGTTTTCAAGTGTCTCTGGATGAAATGGGGCTTAAAACGCCGGACCCAAATTGATCCCTTGTCTGAGAAATTAGCAAAAATTAAGGAATTCAGCCGTTCTGTTCTCATAGAAATTCGAATTCGAAATCTAAAATATTTATTTTTATTTGACACCCCGCCATGGCTCGTCCTTTAGAATAAAATCAATTTAAATTGCGCCAGTCTACCAATTAGGCATATAATGTTTCCAAAGTTACTCAGAGAGATGTCATATCGTTTTTCCACACCACTGGCAACACTGTCTGCCTGATCCACGTTGCGGGACGTCGAGCTTCTCTCATGACGTCATATTTGCGTGGTCATATCATTTCCCCCTTAGTTTTCCGAGAAGAATGCTAATCATCCAAGAAGAATTCCTTTTATTGAATAGTATTGCTCAGTTCTTTCCTTGGTATTCACTAATATTATTGCAATTTTCCTACCATATGAACAACTCCTTGTATAATTGAGTGTTTAAAGGATTTTGAGTTTTTATAACGGTTAAAGTCATTTATCTCCATGAGATAAAATGCCTTCGAGCGCAAGAGAGCACGATATTGTTCGAGCTTTTTACTCTAGGATTCACTTGGAACACAGCAGCAAAACAGTTATCCGCAAAACAAAATCTGTGACTTTTATAACCAAATATTACTTTAAATTTCTAAGTTACTTTATTTACTATACTGACTTACGAAACCTTTCCTCGAATTTCAAAATATATTAGCTCTCTATTTGATATCATAGTTTACAGGTGAATAATGATTACTTCGAAGCTACGCGTATTTATCTAGCCTAATAGGGGGTATAGTTCTCATCATACGCATGGCTGGATTCTCTTGCATAAGCGATCTAAGGTGGTTTGTGTGAAATAGGAAGACAAAAAGCAAAATGCGAAATAGCTGGAACATTTTTGTAGCATTGATAATGGCAGCATACCTGTACTTCTACTATTGCTCCAATAAACGCAAAAATTGGCTCCATGTCTCATGTTGCAATAAAAACGACCACGATAAACTGCGCGGTTTAACAACACTCTAGATGCTCCTATTAGAACAAGAGGTATCCAAGTTAATCTATTTGTGATATAATTGACTTTTATGGATTGACTAATATAGTCATTAATTGATGCGGTTGGAGTTAAACAAGGCTGGTCCCTGATCGAAAATACGTACTCCGCTTTCCCTAAGGGAGTATTCATGTAAATCTCTGAATTTCGTGAATCCTTGGCCTTCTCGTAGAGTCACGTGCGATGTTAATCACATGGTTCCCCATCCAGGACGACTGGCGCTTGAATAGATCGTTATGACGACTATCTTATCTGGTTCCCCCTAGCTGTCTCCGTATTTTGATACTGCTCTCAAATTCCCCTCGGTGAGGAATTAATTCCCCTCGCGCACAATCAGTTACTGTCTCACTACTCTCGAGAACGTTTCCTGGCTATTTCCCAAGCGAGGAGGAATTTCCGGCTGCGTATGACTCCTACGCTCGAAATCCGTTTCGCTCCCACACCTCTTTCTACTCTTGCTCTGCGTCGGGATATTGACAAACTGGGCAATGTTCCGATACATCGAGTATGGTTTGCGAACATGTGATATTGCATTGTGATGACAATACAGCGAGGAATGCAATGCGGTGAAAACACGGGCGGCGTGGTGTTTCATTCCCAATTTCGACTCTTCGATGAAAGATATCGAGATGATAAGTGTAACTAAGTTGGGGGTACATCGATATCATGGCTTCTATGTAATATCGTGTATGGCTACTTATAATGAAGTCGAGACATGAAATAATCGACGTACAATTTGATTTGATACGAGTTAATAGATAATGTTATGAAGTTTTCTAACCTCTCTGCGTCAACACATTCGTTACATTAGATTTTCGAACCACATTTCTGCGGTGATCTCAGTCGGCCATCAACAAACACCATATTCCTTACCGGAAGTATCGTTTGATAGGCGAGAACATATGGATATCATTAATAGATGATTTAATGAAGACTATGGATACTTTAATTATATGGTTGTAGTATGTAAAATTATATAGTGGGTAATTTCCACATTCAGCGTAGGAGCGCCAGTTCCTTTCACTTAAACGCTTTCGGTTTATCAGGAAGTTTAGAAAATCGCTCAGCTTAGTTCTATCTTAGATACATAATTAGAATTGGGTCCCGAGGTCCTCTGGTTTGAATCAGACTCACAGTCGTAAATCCTAAACATTTCTCACACCCTGCTTCATCCCCTTCGCCATTTCTCTACCTGCGCATAACGTTCGCCGTGCGTGATCTTTCAAACCGCTCATTCTCAAGGACTCTTGGCGAAATGGCAGGTAAATGTCTGGAGTGAGGCACGTTGTGGTGGCGATTCAAACGAATATCCGCTTGTCCCACGCTATAACTCTTCACTCACACTTTGGGCGTTTTTCTGCTCTGATGGAAACAGCTTTCCGCTTCGACGCCTTAGATGAGACGTGCGCTGGACTCACCAACTTTTTCCACCTTACAGTGATCAAATCCCACCTCAATGCCAAATGCTCACAAGGTTGTGTGTTGTGTCTGAGGATTGATGATTACTATTAGCATGAGTACGTATTTAATAATTAATACCACATATTGAAACTCAATTACTTACACGAAAATTAATAAAATGATTTTATTACGAAAAGGAAAGAGTTAAAAGACTCATTGAATTTCATGAAAAAACCATCCATGTTAGTTGGTAGTTTTATTGTGTTTGCATGTGTGTGGGGTGTAAGTGTTCATGCATGAATGTATGCCATGTTTTTTTTATATATGATTTTGTGGTTATTGCATGCGGTTTTTTTTTCTTTTTCTTTTCTAAATTACGGGTGGTGTCCTAGCACTCCCCGCCACACGCCCTTGCGGCGGCTTGAGGGGTATTAAGTAGATGTAGATGTAGATCCATAACGTGATTCCAGCCTCGCTATCAAAGGATTGACTGACGATGAAGTTAACCTGCCACCGATTAGGCCGGTAGCCGGGTTCATTAAATTTTACCCCCGGCACAAGTCCAGTTGATGTCCATACATTATCCCAGTTACACACCAGCTCTCTGTCATTTTTACTGCACCAGAATTTTCTGGAAAAAAACGTGGAGCGCGAGGAAAACATCGGACGCAGATAGAACTTTTTTGTGGAGCATGCTCACCGTTCCATTTTAAACTAAATTATATATAATATAGTCAACAGGGTGATAGCGTTTGTATTTGGTTTTATAAATTAGACTCTTACAATGCAAGCAGCTAGTGTTTCGAATATAATGACAGAATGACGGTCATGTTCCAACCTAAATCATGCCGCCACAGGGGGTGACATGCGGTTAGTGAAGTCAGTATGCTATGAATTCAAAAATGTTGACCTTTTCATCGGAACCGTTTAGTTAGTGCTACGGATATTTTTTTGAGTTCCTGGCTTTTTCTTCCGAGTTGAGTGACCTATCACAGTCATGACGATCGACGAAAGAAAATGTTAACATTTCCACTTTTTGTTGAAGATTTCACCTCCAATCTCGGCTCGCGCTGATGGAGATCTCTTCAGAAGCGAAATTACTAAAATAAAGTGTAGCTCATTTCACCACACTCAATGTAATTTTTACTTCAATTCTGAAAACAACCATTATAACACCATTAAAGGGTCAAGAGAAAATGTTTCCTACGTAGCTGATCTATAAATGTATTTGATCCTCAATGCTACTTGACCTTTTCATCGAAATTATCAGAGCGTGTAAATGAGCGGCTTTCATGATACTATTGGTGCGGATTTGAGATTCTGACTTGAAAAAATTCATCTCCAATTTTATAGGTCTCTCTCCCGGTGAAACGGAACGTCCGTATCGAAATTCCCTCGACACCTGTATGCGTGCGCTGCATGCATTCGTTCCTTTTCCTCTGTAATTTGACCCGAGGGCTGCCAAATTAGAGGAAAATACCGTTATTTCTCCATTGCTTTTTCCGTTTTATAGGTTGAAGGCGGTGATACAGAAATAGGTTATCAACGAGTTACAGAAATGAAACGAATAAATAAGTCCACAATATCCTTAGATTACCAGCTGATCGTATAATATATCCCGACATCCAATTCCATTGTTTACAATTTCGCTATCGACACCATTCCCTTGTAGGTGAATAATTCGATAATTTTAGAGACTAACAAAAGTCTGAAATCCTTCTAATATCTGTATTATGGAGGCGTTAGTGTACTCTGAAGTGAAATAAAGACAGGAATGAAGTCACTATTGTGTGGGAATCAAAAAACTACTCTCGAAAAGTAGAATATTATTTTAATACAAAAAATTTGAATATGATAGGTGTGCGAGTATACCAGCAAACACTAATATCGTCTTTAGTGCTATTTCAGGGAACTCAGTCTAGTAGTGTTATACCTAAGTCCGTAGGAATCATAAATTATGCGACATTATATTGTACAGAGTAGAAAACTATCATAACCCCTTCTTTGTAAAACATATACTAAGTAGCATATGTTTTATGTACTAGATGATTTAATCCGGTGATATTAAACGCAATGAAGGCTCCCTTTCAATCAATAATATGGAGTCCGTTAGCAGAGCAATTTGATGACATTAAACTAGATTCCTCTCCAGATTCGAAGTTGTCCTTTGTGGGCAACCAGAAGTAATGAATGATTAGTATGTCATTAATAACTCATGCATAAATAAACTCCGCCTTGAGCACCCCGTTGTCCCTGCTCCTTCACTGCAATCGGAGTGGGATTAATGGGTGGAAGTGACGAGAAGGGTAATCGTGAGGGCGGTGGCAGTCGTGTCGTACGGAAGCGTGACTGTGCCCTCGTTTGCAAACTCACTTAGAAAAATGCAAACAAAGCCTGAGCACGTGGACTTTCGCTCGAAACGTGCGGGTTGCATGTCAGCGGAGATGGCCTGCGTGCAAGCAAAATGCGGCGCACATTAATTACGTTGATGGGATGGATTCCACTACGACGGAAAATGCTAACGTCTCAGAACATTTTTTTTTTTTTACAAATAGCTACTTTTCGAATCATCACTTATCCCTTCTACCGTGCCCTTTATTAAGTTAATTTCTAATGCGTAAGTAAGACGTCAATTCCTTGTGAGCATGAAGTTAAATTAAGTATCCTTTTCCAGATAAAATTATAAGATAATGGCAGCATCGCGTCAGTTTAAAGATATTCTTACGTTATAAATAAGCCCCTGATATTTAGTTTTGATTAAGTACTGTATACAGATCACATAAGGGAAAATGGATTTTTATTCCTCCGTAAATGGCAACTCAATGTAAATGTTGCAAACAAAAAAACTAATGATAATACATATCTGTGTTAATCGTACATGAAAAAACTATGTGGTTTGACCGAGATTCGCACTGAATACCTAATCGGTAACTGGGGTATTTATAAGCGGGGAAGTTCCATTCATAGCGGCAAGGTGACTCATTAGTTAGCGCGTACGACTACTGACAAGTATCATTAGGTTGTGCAAATATTTCACTTACAGGTAATACTACGACATATACACAAAAAGAAGTGCCCTGTCCGGTGCCTCCTGAGAGGCACAGGGAGTTAGTGGTCACCAGCTGTGAATGTTTGAAAAGAGAAAGAATCTCCTATATGAGGTGACCACAAAATTTCAGTCTACTTCAATACCCTGTCAGCCACCAAAAAGGTGTGTGGCAGGGGTCAATGAGTAATGATAGATGGTATATTTCGGTTTTGGAATGTGGCGGGAGTGAATCCTAGTGGCTATAAAACTCCAGCAGACACTAAAAAAAAGAATGTTTTCTCAAAGCCTTCCCCCTGTCCAGTTAATCAATGAGAGAGAAGCGGGAAGTGAGTGTGCCGTAGCCGAGTGTCTAAGATGATCCCAGCGGCATAACCCTGACGTGTTATGGAGCCAAAGGACTTCTATCGGTGAGCCGGGACCGCGTCAGAGACATGTGCGGCACCTGGTGGCAAGCCTACCCCATGGGAAACCCATCAGAGCCTCATATACCAACTTCGCCCACAAAGGGCCTTTTGCACAACCTCCCTGCTAAATTAAATAAGCAGACTTTCCTCCATTCTGTTCTGTTTATCTTGTTTTTTATTTCCCCTCTGGTTCAGCATCGTGCTCCCCTAAGTGAATTTTTTCTCATGCGTAATTGAATCGTCCTTCGATACCCAAAGTCTCTGTGTGGATATGCGACGTGGACATTTTGCAATGGCCTCATTACATGGATCAGGTGTGCCGAGAGTTCAAACGGTCCAATCGCCCAGATAGGAACGAGAAAGAATAGTGTTTTTTTAATGCGATCCAGTCGACACCGAAAAACAGCACGAGATTCGTTGCTTTCAAATAATTTATTTTAAACGTGAGAACATGGAAACGCTTTCGTGTCGCACAGCTTTTACAGATGGTGAAATTCGTTTTCCAATGCCTGTGTAATGCGGAGATGAAGTCGTGGCAGGTGATGGCTGTGAATTAGGGGAAATGTATGGCATTAAGTAACAAGCTTAATCAAAAAGTGAGATGATTCTGTAGACAATTTAGTTTTCGCAATGCCTCTTTTACCCAAAGCTAAGTGTCCATCCGCTCTCTCTCTCTCCGGTAAAAAATGCATAGTAAAAAACAGTGCCTGTTCTTTCAGTTTTAATTCTTCACAAAGCAAAGCTGGAAAACAATGTAAGGCATTATTAGAGCTACGCCAGTTAAATATTGAACTCTAATAATGTATTTATCCCCACCGTACCATCAACAGTGACACTAGTAGTCATACTTGAATTAGCATCCTTATGATGATTTCATATCATAATTGACACGGAATCTAGCATATGTTTTTCCTCATTCCACTATTCTAGTTACCAGCGTTCAGTGATCCGCAAAAAAATTCGCGTCCCTCAGCGAAATATGGAAACCGCCTCGCCACTCTATTTGGTTAAGCTGTGACTTGTTAGAGCCAGTAGTTCGGGGGGATAAAGGTTTGCTGACAGGCGTCTCTTATCACCTTTCAATGGGATAGCAGGCGTTTGCATGATACTCCCTGGGGTAAGGTATCTTCCAACTTTCCTGGGAAGTCATGGAGCGGCAAATCAGCAAATATATAATGTAATCCTTTCAAGACCCTGGAGGCTTCAATCATTTTCGCACATTGTCCTAGTTTGGTTGGAACCCTGACATAATAGGCTCTGTACAGTCTTTGATTTATGCGAAGTGAACGTAAGTGGTTTGCCAAGGTGCCTGGATTACTCAGTGTAAATCATCCACAGTAATCTACCCGTAGGTCGGTTTTCGTGTATATCTACTTTCCGAAATACTAAATCGTACCATCTATTTCTCTGCTGACCAAAATATCTCACATATCATATCTATTAATTTGACCTTCCACAACTCCCGGAACTCTTTTATTTTTATGTTTATGTTTTATTTTAATTTTACGTTATAACAATTTTCTATCTTTTCGATGTACTGAAGGCATGACGTAATACTCCTTTTCAAACGTAATTATGTTGTAAACATTTCTGAGTGCGCATAGTTAATGTCAATATTTTGCTCCTCTGTATTGATTTTCGGTTTTACACACACTCGTATATTGGAAGAGAGATTTAATGCTGTTAATATTCCGGAAGGATTATCTTACGAAGCCGTTTTTTCTGTTCCCAGTTGTTTGCACTCACTAGAGGCTCAAGGAATGCGAACTTGCCCTCTTAGTAATGAATCATCATTTCTCCAAGTGTTGTTAATTAAATTAGCATTTTTTTCACCCGTTTGCAAAGCCGTAATCACTGTAGAAAACTTTCAAGGGAGAAGGTATCCTAAAAGACAATGCCATTTGAGTGTTTGAATTGCGATGCGACATGTTTTGATATGAGAGTACCTGCGGCGAGTTTCAATCCTATATTAGCTAAGGTATTTACACTGCTTTCGCCTAAACCATAGAATCCGGGTTTGAAATTGACGTCAGGGATGTACGTTAGGGTTGCTAATTATGCTTTTTCTTATTGTTCTGGTTATTATTTTTATGCCTAATGGACTGTTCCGATCTAAAAGCAGGGATACGTGTTCTGGAGAAAAGTATATGATCATCTATCGCATCCGTGTTTACAAACAAATATCATGGGAAAAATTTAATATGTCCATGATATTTTTGCCGTACATATAATGGCGACGAATCCAATTTACATTATTTACGTTATTTCAAAACATATTCCTTTCAGTGATTACTTTTGGAAATCTTGGTAGATGATAGAGGGAAACTGAATGGCATAAAGCCTATTTGGATCAATAATTATGATCTAATTGAAACGGAATCGTGTTCCACATTAAATACCTTTAGCATCCAGAACTGACCTAGCACCCATCCTCTTCTATTCGACGGACTTAAAACGTTTCACTGCGTAGACAGATAGATAGGGTTTGTTGTAAATATTTCATAGCTGCCCTTTCCCCGTGCCATTAACCGCTGTTGAGTGACACCTAATGCAGAGGGATAGCTTGGAATCCTTGCAAACGGCGAACACATAGGAAAAGGGGTCACTCATCGGGTGGCTATCAGATTAAAAATGCGAAGGCACATATACCCGGATTTGAAATTCCGCGTGAAATGTACTCGACGGCTAACCCAAATGTCACGTGTCTCCTATCACGCCGCAGGCATGAACTATGTGTCATTAACTCCACAAGAGATCTCACAGTGTGTACGAAGTGTATCGAGCCATCGGAGAATCGAGGACGCAAATGACTAATGCTTGCACCGCAATCAAAATGGAAGAGATAGAGGAGGGACCCGCAAATCGATAATCCCCGTTGAATTAAATCTCAAACTGGACTTTAAATGTTGACTCTAATGCAAATCGAATAAAAACACTTATCCGGTGGAATTTTATGAAAGCGTGGAATTTTTTATAAATTTTGATATCGATAAATGTCGTTAAAGATCTATTTATTTTATTTTTTTATTTATGTACCCAGATAGCCACCGCTAGGGTGTGTGGCAGGGTAAACACACCTGACTAATTTTGATTTGAATATGGCTCTACCGCGATCGGGCAATGTTATTTTGATCCCTTATCGTTCGTGAAAAACGACATCTTAAATCTATCTGTTCTATCTGTACTTAATCTCTCTAATTTTATTGATATGATACATTTTCAGCATCATTGCTTTCAAACACGTCCTTTCAAATTATGCAAGATATTTAACCTGCAATTTAACCTTCTCTCCGTGAGTGTTTTCCAGTCTAGCTGCGCTAATATTTTGGATACGCTACTAAGTTTATCATACAACGTTTACCGAAGTCTAGCTCCTCCACGCTGCACGCGATCCAATTCGGCCATTAATCCAACTTCATAAGGATCCCATATATTTGCAACATATTCTAAATGAGGCCTAACCCGCGAAATATAACATTGAAATGACCTTGGCCGTTGACCTTTTTATCACATTTACCCAGTACTCTCCCAATAAATTCTGATTTTTTGTTAGCTTGTCCACATATTCCCCGTACGTGTGTCATCCAGGAGAGATCGTGGGTGAGGGTAACGCCTAGGTATTCAATTGAGTCTACACATTCCATTTCGGTATTCCCGATGCAGTAGGAGTTGGGGAGGGAATAGCTTTTTTTCCAAATATTTATGACTACGCACTTTTTTAAGTTTTATTCTAATGGCCAAGTGTCGCATTAGCGTTGTATAGCATTTAGGTTAGATTATTATTATAGATATTCAGGTAAGATAGTGTCTATTTAGATTTAGGGTAATTCTTTTCCTGAATGCGTTGTTTTGGGAATTCTAGGTACCTTTTCATTAAATTTCGATGGCTGAACGACATTGTAGAAATTATTTGAAAGATTGGGCAAGCGTCGCCATTTTGGTTTTTCCGCAGTGGCTAGTGGGTATCGCATTCTCTGATTATGTCACGAACGTTACGCCTGACAGATGGACAAGAGGTACCCAGACCTATGCAGAACTGTAGAATGCTGGCTAAAAATAGGAAGATTTTTTAAATATGGTAACAGAAATAGTTCCTAAATATTACTTAAAAGGAATAACCCATTGAGAGTTGATGGTCGAGAGCGAGTCAAAAGTATTTTATGGAAAACATTATTTCCTTATAATTTCTTGAAAAAAATTCAGCACGTTAGCTATCGGAGCATATTTTTTGTCTGCTATGAGGAAAATTCCTGGGGAAAAACAGTGAGTGGTGAAAATTTTAATCATTATAATTCCTTCTTTGGTAAATTGTATCATTATTATATTGAAAATTTTCCTCGCCACAATTTAAATACTGCAATGTGCGCTTTTAATATCCAAAACAACCAATTAATTAGCAGATAAGAACAAATGATGCAAATGCGGTTACTTTAATCATATTGTTATTAAATATTCTCACTATTTCCGAACATGATATGCTCAGACCAAACTTTGTTTCTTAGATCTTTCTCATTCGTGGGAAATTAATGTTTGGTGATTGAGGGAAGATAAGTATTGCTTTTTGTGGAAAGCGATAAATCCCAACCCTCAAATTTCTTTTTGACATAACCATTTTCGAGTTTACACGTCTTCTTCAGCGATAAAACACGCGGAACTTTGGTATAAACCTCCTGGACTCCGGGAAACGAACTCGGAATAACGGGCATGCGGACATGTGTAATGTCATGGTGGACTGCAGGAAGCCCGTAACACGGGACCTCTGAAACACGGCAAACACTTCCTCACGTCGTACCTCTCTCCCCAAGTATCCCTGCTCATGCCACGCATGGCACCGCTTTTATGTACATACGTACAACGCGGACCCTGGATCTGATGTCGCCGCTTTGATACGGTCGACCGTTTGAATCCCCATCCCCGTGCCATGTCGCAGCATTCTTGTTCCCAGTTAATTGTCTAAATTGATGGTAGAGTGTCGTACTCATCTGACGACTTCCTTGCGAGTGACGGATGATGAGCCTGTGAATTTGCATTCCTACGGATGTAGTAAGACTCAGGGTCTTCCGGAGTTGTGCTCAATTTTATTTTTTTGTTAATTTATCCTTTAAACACACTTGGAAGTGTAGGGAGATAAACAATTTTCACCTTTAATGGATCCTCAAATGTACGTACCATGATATATTTTTGAAATACTCAATTTCACCTCACGGTGTATTAATGCGTGTGACAGTGTCCAGCAAATGTGACGTCAATGACACCGATTCATATTCGCATTCATCCTTAAAGAATTGTTATGTAATTTATTAAAATAATTATGTATCCACCTGTTGAGAAATTAAAATTATCCTAATAGTCGACAAAATGAAATCTAATCAAAATTGCGAACTTCTAAGAGTAATTGTTTCATTTCACTCGTCCCAATCGTTTTGTTAGTCAGTTACGTTGTAGTCAGTAGGTTGACTGAGATCCCCGGAGTAGGTAAATTTTCATTTTTGGCGTACTTTTCTACATTGTTATACTATGATGAAGGCTCTAGATGTACCAGCTTTTCCGTACTTCGTGTAATGCCAAGGAAAAAGCGTATGAGTAGTCTGGCATCTCCGTAACTTTAGGCCAATACCTATTTCGTCCGGCCAAAACCCCCAGTTAGCGGCGTAATATTCTTAATTTAGCAACGCTGTGATTTCAACGTTATACTAATTATTCAACCGGATACTGACAATTGTACAAATAGTATTCCATCGTGCTGCATAGACATATTTCAGAAATACTTCTGGTCTGAAAATATATCAATGGCTTTACCGTAAACCACGAATTTTGTCACCATTATGACTCAAGGTTTCGCATATTTTTGCCTGCTCTTCACTAGTGGTTGATTAATCCCAATCGTTTTTAAAAGAATATATTCTAAAATTGTTCTCTTTCCTTCGTATTTCACATGGCATCAATTAAAATTTAGGTTAAAGTGCAGCAATTTCGAAGCGTAAAAAGCATTCGCCTTGACCCGGATCCCGGTCAAGGTGAATAATTAATGCACTTAGAAATTGCTGCATTTTAACGCATATTAACGGACGAGCAGTTTAAGTAACTTTCGGATAATCTCCCGAAGTTCTTTTAAATAAATTTTAGGTATTTATGTTCATTGTATTGATATACCGATTTGAGGGAGGTATGCGGTCTATCATTGATTTTTTAGCATGGTCCACCCTTGGTTTTTTCTGTTTATTTTATTACTTTTCTATTGATGAAGGTTTTCCACGAAAATGTGGCCGGAATAAACTTTTATAAATGAAGAGTTATATTTCTTTATAATTTGGCTGAAAAGACTTGATTAATCGCCAAGGAAACTTAAAATAAAACCTTGGTTCTGCTTCTGGATGCACCCCTGTTGTTCATAAAATTGTAAATAAAGTTGGCATTTGTACTAAAACAAATAATGTTGCGAATAGGAACACCATAGTGAAGGTCGTATACATGTGGGTAGAATAACGATTGCCTATCCTGATTGCCATGTTTTGAAAAAGACCTTCGGAGATAAAGCGTACTCCCCGTTTCACACGAACGTTTATAGCGTGATATTTTTGCCTCTCTCTATCGAGATGCAGAAGCCCAAAACATCTCTCGGACGGGCGACAAACATATCTTGCAATTAGCACCTTTAAATATCGCGGTTATTTCGCGAACCATATTTTCCGCGCGACCTTTTACGTTTGGACGTCTATAACCCTGCAGACGTGCAGTAAATGTATCGCCCGCAAATTGTTCCCTCTGTTTCAAAGGACAGACAATTATCACCACGCGGTTTTTTTGGCAGACCAAAAAATTGTCGCCCGATATAAGCTCACTCATCTGTGGCTCGTCTGTCGCATCGCAAAACAATGGAATCGATCTGGGTCTCTTTATGTTGTGAATAGAATGGTTTGAGGCGTCACTTTGTGGAAGAGATTTATATCGGAAAAGAAAATACTTTGTTCTTCCACGTATAATATATGTATATGTATAATTTTTATCGCAAATTCTGCTAGTGATCGTCACCGGGTTAAGTTCTGACTAACCGCTCAAATTATACCGGGTGGGGATCCCGCGAAGTATGGCAATGGGTAAGTACCGGATTATTCATCTCATAGATCTCTCCACATTTTCCCTGTATCAGTGTGAACGTTTTCGTGCCATCACTCCTTGGAAACCCTCACTCATCATTCGTCGACGTATCTTACAGGCCCGTCGGAAGGCTGCCCATCCAGCTTATGTCAGCCAACAACAGCAGCAGCAGTCGGGAATCCAACAACGTGGGATCTCTCCGTCTCAGCTGCCGGCCTTACCCTTCGGGCCCGCCGGCGTCGGCGGCCCCCCCGCAGGGCCGGTGACCAACAGCATTGGACCCCCCGCCAAGGGCACGATCTCGGCATCCTCCTCAAACGGGTTCCACACCAGCCCTGATGGCGGCCCGCACCAAATGGTCCAAAATCAAACGGCAGCGATACAACAGCAGACAGCCCAGAAGCAGCTGAGGTCACCCACGGTGAAGAGGGCGCCGGGGGCTTCGGTCACCATGCAGGGTTGGCTGCATAAACAGGGATCGGACGGGTTGATGCTTTGGAAGAGGCGGTGGTTTGTCCTGTCCGAGTTCTGCCTCTTCTACTACAAGGGTGAGTAAATAAGATAGCCAAGGGAGTCGGAGAGGTATTAAAATGGCCGCAATAGTTTTTGGGGCGACAAATTTCAGTGAACGTATTAAGTTATCATTTATATGCTTGAGTGTGAAAACATTAATGGTGTGGATTGAGGTCGTAGTGCAGGAACAAACACAAACCGAGAATTTATAACACCAGTTGACTTTCCTATATAGTTCTCGCAAATAAAGTCGATTTTGCACGGTTGAAGATGATAATGTGCTCATTTCTCAACTAGTACTCTCAAAAGGTTTCTTTTTACCAGTAAAACACTTTGTGTATTCCTCTTAACATACTAATAATTGGCATTATATTAATTATATAGTATAGCTATTTTCGCGCTAATAGTTCCATTTCCGTTTGACTTCAACGGATGAACTTTCTTTAAGTATTTTATTTCAATTTATGGTCTTGCAGAGTTAGATTTATTTTTTACAGTTTATTTTGAAGTCGATGTTAATTCTGGGGGCATACCCCTAAAGCGTTTAAGGGCAGCTTTGTGATGTGGAAAATTCTCACCACAAAAGCAGCTCCTTTAAAAAAAAAAGTGCTTTCAAAGGTAAGATACTTTTCAAAGAATTATTTTTGAGCTTTTGGGATCATATAAAAAAAATATCAGCATTCCAGAGGAGAATTCGGAATCAATTTCTTTTTAAATTTCAGATCACGTAGCAGTGTGGTAAGGGGTGAGGTTGAGGGTTTTGCGGTTTGGAGTTGTCTCCAGTTTTCGCTGAGATTTCCTTTCGGGTGGACGTTAGTGTCGTTATCAATGTAGCAGAAGACAGTTAACCGCGATGTGAAGTGAATGTAATATGTTTCAGAAAATTCATTTTGAATCAAAAGATAAAAAAAATAAGTTTCAAATGTGAGATAAAATTCAGCATGAAAGAAAACGATCATGAGTTTTGGGAGATAATGCATCGCTAAAAATTCCGTATTTTTGCTATAAATAGTATTTTTTTTCTCCAAATTAGAGATTAAGTTTTTTTTTAAAAACACGATTTTGCACGGTTGAAGATGATAATGTGCTCATCCCTCGACTATTACTCTCAAAAGGTTTCTTTTTACCAGCAAAACACTCTGTGTATTCCTCTTAACATACTAATAATTGGCATTATATTAATTATATAGTATAGGCATTGCAATAAACAACAGAAATCATGTGTTGTTACAAAATTTAATTCCTCAGGAAAATCTAATGTGTAAAGTTGAAATGCCCTTGAAGATACTTGGCCAAGGCTGTACAGTAGTAAGATCTTCCGAAGACGATGTACTTTTTCCGATGTACAATATGGTAAGCTTGTTTGAAAAATACTAGAGAGCGCCTTTCTCATTTATTTATTGTGTTCTGTGACTTTAATGTTTGGACCCTAAATAATGGTCCTTTAAGTTTTTATGTTACTTTAATTATCCCAGAGTATACTTTCTTCTTTCTCAACAAAAAATAGTTATCCTCATTGCGGAAAGTAATCATATTTTCTATAAATTTTTATAACGCAAGTAGTTTTAATATTTACTCATTAAAATTAACCTTTGTCTCGGCGTACTCATGCTCAACATGCATATGAAATTGACTCCCGATTTAATCTTAATTTTTTTGTTTAAAAATTTATGCAACATATCAATAACTTATCAATATATTTTCTCCTATACCCGACTATATATTATAGTTGGTCATATTTCTGTGGGATCTCATCAAGTTTATTGTAGATAAAATAAGATTACCACAGAAGACCCACGTATTGTTTTCACGTTAGAAATTCCTCGATTATTTAAACGCCTTGAGGTTACGTTGTATCGTAAATTGACCGCCAAACGTTGTATCTTATTACGGACCCCATTGTCATATTTGACCGATGTTTACGAACATCTTCCGAGAGCGGTACGTTTGTTTTCTTCTCGTAACGTCTCTCACGCGATGAAAAAGAATGACGAAACATTTTTGGAGACAGTTTTCTCGAGAATCATTGTGCCTGACGCGTTCGTATGGGGAGTAATTTTCCTCTCCAACCGAGAGAACGTATTCTCAGCCGCATATTAACTGTCGTCTCCGTTTTATACGCTGGCGACCATTCATGGTTTCTTCCTCGCGGAGAAAAGGGAAACCCCGTCTCCATCAGCACGTTGAAAAAGTTGAAATAAAAGAAAAAAAACGAACGAAAGCAAAACGTTTCCCGCTCCCTCCGTCGGGAACGCGCTTAAAATAATAGGAAGACGAGAATAAAGCCAACCGGAGTCGCCGATATTTTTTAATGTGCGGAGGGAGAAGTTTTTCCGGAACGGTTTTGCCATGGGTGTTCTCGAGCCGGTGGCGAAAGAGTGGCGGTGGTTCATTTCTCTCCATTCCACACCCTTCCCCTCTTCCCTCCCTTGTCCACGTACCTATAACCCCGCAAACAATGGCAAAATAATTTTTTTCTCCTCCTAATGATCGGTCGGGAGTGCTTGTCGTCATCCGCGGCGGAGAGGAGGACAAGAAAATAATAAAAATTTAGCGACGGCGATGAAAGCCGTTTCTATAATCGATGGAGGCAACGGTCATGACCTTTAGCCGGCTCGCATCCTAGACCGACGGGAAGGGTAGTAGAAGGTGAGGGGGATGGAGGGGGAGGGGAGCGAAGAGGATTTGTGGCGGGGACGGAAGGATATCGGCCTCTCCCGCGTTCACTATAAACTCACCTGGGGGAAGGCGGCGGGCGGAGGAGGAGAGGCCCCGAGGTCCCGAGCGGTGGTGGGGCGGGGCGATCGGGTGGGAACGGGGGAATAGTGGGACGGAAGGACACGGGGCGTCGGGTGGGGTGGGTGATTGGATTCGTCTGCGACACGCGAGGAGCCCAGAGGAAGGACTGGGAGCAACTGGAGGTGGGAGCAACTGGTAACAAGGGAAGCGAGAGGTAGGAGGACCCGCTGTTTTGACTATCGAACCGGGCTAATGGATTTCATTTCCATTTTCTCTTCATTTTTTTCCTTCCTTCCTCTCCCCGTTCTTTCTCCCATTCCTTTCCTGCGGTGCAATCCTCGGCCGGTCATGACCTGTTGCCAAAAGCGGCGACGGAGGGCGTGAACGGGATACCATCCGGGGGTCTGGACAATTCCCCGAGGGCACACCGCTCTCGCCTGGCGCCCCGTGAGGTCCTCCTCGAAATGTATTAATATTAATTGGCGCTCTTATTCGCTCGACGTGGCTCATCCGTGGCCTTTGCCATCGTATGGCACTCGTACATTATAATTGTGTTTCAGGTCCGTCGGTTCAAGAAGGGATAATTTTAGGGTGGAAGAGAGGGGAGAGAAATGACATTTTGAGCGTTGTGAGAGAGGCTTATAAGGTGGGAAGAGCGGAGTATGCCTATGGAAAAATATGTTCATTTTTCGCAAACCTGTTTTGATTTTCCAGATACTGTTGAGAAATTAATTTTCAATAAGAATGCCACTATGTTACCTTTAATTTGAATATTCGTTTGACTTATTTGGCACCACTGTATTTTATTTTATTTTGAATATTGTTATTTTACTTCTTAAGAATACAATATAATGTCATCACAAAAGTCAATCGTTATAACATAGAGTATAAATATTTATCTTCACTTTATGGCTTTGGGGACGTCGAAGTCCAGGGGTAGAGCGTTGGAATACTGACCGGAGGGCCTGGGTTTGATTCCTGGGCACGCCTCTGAGCACCCTCAGCTTCACTCCCGAGCTGTTTGATTTTTCGGGGACCAGAACTTGGGAAACCATAGGCGACCCAGGGAAAGGAACTAGTCACTGTACCCAAATGTATGATTTTGATACGCCGTTGGGCTTCTTATTGGGTGAATTCTACCATCACCTATCAAATCAACCTTCGGGTTGATAACTGTGCTTACAGGTTTCTATGTGCTTACGTAAAGGCCCTGTCTCACTTTTAATCGCTGTATGATGGCTAACCATCTTATGATTGAAGAATTGTCTTTTTCCTTTCAGTAGCATGAATGCGTGGCCAAATCGTCAAATGCACGACTTTGAATATGCCTATCTATAATCAATGAATTTGAATGTCTAGAAGCACCAATTGTGGTTTCATGCGTAATTCGTTTTCACAGTAAAAGACGATTTCCAGTCATATACTTAGGGATTTTTGTAGAATCTGACCTAAATGTTGAACTTTTCCACAATTCCTTCGCATTTTTCACTACATTTGGGTACAAATTGGCCCATCAGCTCACGAAGTAGATAGATAACTAATATGAAAAACTGTCTTTCTTTCGAAAATGAAGGCCCTCATTTTAAGTCTTTCTTTAAACTTGACTCACATCCTTTAACGTCATACACGTATGAAGTGGTCATTCCCCTTCACGTGATTATCTCGGGTGGTATGGTCTCTTTCACGCAGTTTAATATCCTCTTTGGACCTTTTGTGTTTCATATTATCAATGAAAAATAATTATAATGAAAGTACGGAGCTCGGTTTTCAGAATACATAATTAATTTGTAACTGATTATTTGGACACGTTAATGAAATAGCGTGATTTCACTTCACCTTATCCGTAACTTTTATTTCCTTTCCATACGATTTGGTCATCTTGAATTGTATTTCTATTGCGTGTATATTGTTACAGAGATATGTGAGCAATCATCAAATTCTTATGTCATAGCTGCAGAAATACATGCAAATTAATAATAGCAAAGAATATATGAAAAGTGCATATCATTTGATATTTAATATCGGTATAATCCTTATGAGCCCTCCTCAGGACTTTTCTGATTCATCAGGATGTGATCTTATAAGTATCTTGTTTTGTGTTCTTAAATTACATGGCATTACGTTAATTTATAAATGTCTAGCAAATTTTGTGAGATTTAAATATTGCATAGCACCTATCACTGATAATTTTTGACTTGGTGGTGCAATGAATTGGTGGACTACAAGTTACCCCTCATATTTGTTGCTGATGAAATCTGCTTTCTCTCGGTAGAGTTTATTTTAAATTTAAATCAACGGGATTACTTAGGCATGGGTGAAATATGACGATAGCTAATACCGGTAATTTGTTGATCTGAGGTAAGGTTTAGCTGGACTCTGAACACTGTTTCATAATTCCATGATCTCCTAGGGAACTTCAGTTAAGCACTTATTATCACATATACTCGTTAAATTGCTTCAAATCATTCATCAACTTCACACATTCTATCTCCACGCATGCAGTCTAAAATGCAGATGATTTCCGTCTACTTTGCTTACGTAGCATCCTCCCTTCTATTTTGACCTTCAGTACTCAGTCACCTATTACTATTCCGTCCAACTTTCTTCTGCTGCCTTTTCGAATTCCTACCAGTACAATTCCCTCATCCTCTCTTATGCTCAGTGCTTTGCTTGCCTTCCCTTCCATCCCCCGAATAGTGTCCGTCTTTCTCCCTATCCACATCCCAAAAGCCTATAACACGTACTCATTTTGTGGTGACGCCCTACGAGAGATGTTTGTAAAGTTTCCGACCTCAATATGAAGATGGCAGCACTCTTAAACAAAAGTCGAGTCATGTTTTTGTGCGTGTGTTGAAAGATACCACAATGTCAATCATTTTGAACTCTTTTAGTTTTTGTTTGGCAATCGTGTGAGTGAGTTTTTGTGAAAATGGAAAAAATTAAGTTTCGAGCTGTCATTGAATATCTGTTTTTTGAAAGACAATAAGTCTACGCAAATAAGGGACGAGTGGGACGCTGTGTACGGAGAGACTACAGCATCATTCACGACCGTGAAATTTTGGTCAGCTGAATTTGAACTGGGTTGATGATGAGCGCCCGAGACGGCCAAAAATATCCGCAACCACCAATAACATCGACAAAGTTCACCAAATAGCAATGATCGACCGTCAAATGAAGGTTATAGAGGTAGCAGAGGCTATCCAAAGAGCATTTCGGTTAGTATATGTATGATATTTTTCAGGACTTAATTTAGGCATTAATTTTTTATTCTTACGCCTCATTTCAATTTGTTTTTCCTCTTTAATGCGTTAGTATATATCCATCATTTTATAAAATGCCTATTTGGTGCTCATTATCTCCTCAGCGGAGGTAATCTTGACTAGGAACTTATCGAAAAATTAAGGCCTAAACTAAGTTGTTAAACTAAGTGGAAGCATTCCATTTACTGAGACGAAGTTGGTTCTTGGCCGAATAGCCTCAGACAAGGTCACCCCTTTAAGTGCTAATTATCTTTCCTTTCACGTGAATTCAACGCTTTCAAATCCTCTTAATCTCCGAAAAGCTTGTAATCAAGGGAGATAATCTCATGTTGAATTCTGATTACCGACCCTTTTTGTCATCTCTTTGGGAAGCTGTGGTTGAGTTCCTATGTTTGACATGACCCCATCTCACCCTTTGAAACTTTGTTTTCATCTCACCCTTTTTTATCGTCATTAAGGATTCATTAGTTTAGCGCCATAAAGTTTAAGTTGCAAAAATCCGGATATCTATATGCGATGAATTTAATTTCAACAGTTAATGCCTTGACAAAACTCATAGTTACGGAATAAATATATGTTATTTTTTACGACGAAAGTTTTACATATTTTACGTAAGGTCGGTCATACTTGTGCGTTGCAGTCAAATCATATTCGTACCCTAATAATAAATTACCACCAATGGTCAATCATGTCATTAGTTTGACGGAGCTCTCCACCCAATTCTCTGTCTACCAGCCTCTTCGCGTATTCTTGTTTCAAGACCTGAGGTCTAAAATTATGTTTTAATGTTTTATTAAAGCAAAATATTATATTCCGTCCATTACAAACCGCATTTTATCATGAAAACAATAAATGCCTATCACAAAAACCACTACCTTAGCCACTCTATCCGACGGGCAGTAAGCTTTCGTGGTAGCTCGTAGAATGGACTGCTTCCGCAAACTATTGCATGTTGCTCTATTTTCCGCTAACGCGATTGGTGTGGAAACTCGTGGAACAACTATGCCAAATTATATTTTCGGCCATCAGAGAGTTTAGTAATGATTTCGTTTGGGGATACATATAATTTTTAAGGTAGTCTATCGATACAGGCGGGTTTGGATGGACACAGAGACTAATCACCTCTACATTTCGAAATCTTGCCAGCAAGATGGACACAACCTGATACCCTACGCTACAATAAACTTTTCTTCAGTTCCGTATAGATTTTACTTCCATTAACTCCGGCCAACATGTCTGTTCTATTCCTACCTTTTCTTCGTTGCCTAACCTCCTTCCCTTCTCTGTCAAAGTCTTCAACGGTCTATTCGACAATCAAAATGCTTTACATCCACCTTTTCTGCCAAATTAGGATTTCTCTGAACAATCCTCTCTCTTATCTTATCATGCCGAGAACTTCTTTTTTTTTTCTTTCCGTCCAGTTTACCTTTTAATCCTTCTGTAAACCCACATCTCAAAGGCCTGCAAGTTTATCATCTTGCTTCAACGACCACAAATTCATTAGCGAGTGAAAAATTAAGTATATAAATGAGAGAGCACTTCTTCCAGAACTACAAATGAGTTTTTATTCCGGCGGAATTGTATGCGAGGTATGGACAGAGGAAATGAAAGAAAATGAAGGTGGGAATGAGGGACTGCTTATGTGAAATGTGGTGTTCCAGATCGACAAACTCAGTAGTTTCAAGCTCCACCGTACGAAATCGTTGATTGAGGATGGAGTAATAAGTTGAATTTCAAGAAAATTTTAATTCATTAAAACTGGTTTCATCACGTATGTGACATCTTCTATTACAAATTCTTCTCCAGGACATGGGTGTGTTGTAGCGTTGACCTCAAAAGCGCTCATGATTGATCTGAAAAGAGAATTTACTTGAATATGACACCTTTGTGATGACAATACTTGTACCGTATGAAAATTTTCATGGTATTCACTAAGTTTTTATGCTCATTCCTCTTAGTGATGGATATGAAGTATTCGTTTCGAGTGGCTAACGAAGAAATTTTTGCGAATAACGGGCGAAATAGGCGAAGGCAAAAGGGCAAAACTCTTCGGATATCTTTTGGGACACTGTACTTAGCCGATGAAAATTTTGGCAATGAGTCCGGGGAAATAACTGCTGACAAGGACCTAGATGCATGTTGTTGATGGTTCAATTGCTTAATAGTGGGAGATCTCTGAAAATTAGTGAAAGTCATGGAGGCGAAGAAAAACGACAAAATGAAAAATTTAGCGGATAGGATGATCAAATAAAGAACTGCATCTAACCATTTTAATGGTTGTTTGCTCTTAGTGATGCTGTGATTTTGCTACCGGATGAGATCTTACCCCTCACATGTCAGTGCAACACATGGATTGAAGGATGTGTTCCATGCTTAAATATGTATTCAATAATACACAATACAGTATGGATCCAAAGTTTTAATTTATTCATGAAACCTAAAGAATAAATGTGAGGATTGTCATTAGCGTGGTACGCATGACATAACATGCCATAGGGATTTATCTTTTGAAACCCGTCTAATCCATGCTGGTGACTGACACTTCTTGCCTCGCTCACGCAATGGCTCGCACTGTGGTTATTTAATCCCATACCGACTCCTGGTGACCCTCAAGGCAGTCGAATTATGGCATAGGTATTCACTCGGTAACTGGAGATCTTCGTGTGATAGCGCGTGGTGAGGAAGGGCGTAAATGATTTGAAAATCATGAAATACGAGGGTCATCCGGAAAGTAGTACCCGTTCGTGCCGCCTGAAGTGCTGACGACGCGAGTAGCCGCTGGACGAGGTCAGATAGCTTCGGTGGCTTGTCTGCCTTCTCTGAGCCAAGTTGCGTGACGCTAGCATTGCCTGTGTTGTTTCTGTGATTGTTTACAATGTTTAAAAAAATTGAGAACGCCGCCAGTTGTGAAGTGAGGGCAGTGATTAAATTCCTCAATGCAAGAAACGTTCGCCCATGTGATATTCATCGCCAATTAAAGGAGGTGTATGGAGACAATGTAATGGACGAGTCGTCTGTTCGGCGGTGGTGTCGCAACTTCAACATGGGGAGGGGGAACACACACGACGATGAGCGTTCGGGGAGACCGTCTGTCATTACAGACCAACTGGTGAGCTCAGTTGACGAATTCGTGAGGAACGATCGGCGCGTCACAATTGATGACATCTGTGAGCATTTTCCCAATGTTTCTCGAACAATTGTTCATGAAATTGTTAAACACCATCTGCATTATGCAAAAATTTGTGCAAGATGGGTCCCTCGCGTATCTCAATGAGCTGGCGGCGAAGGACTATGCAGCAGGAATACAGAAACTTGTCACACGTTATGACAAATGCCTTAATTTGCTTGGAGATTATGTTGAGAAGTAGTTTAAAGTATCCTCTTTCAAATAAAATTTTTTATGTTTGTTAATATTTACTTTTGTGTCTTTATTTCACGAACGGGTACTACTTTCCGGATGACCCTCGTATATTATTAATTTATGCCATTCTAATAATCAGTCGCAAAGATCTACACTCCCTATTTTAGGTGTGTTTACCTACTTCCGGGACAAATAATAGATTTTATATGAATCATTTCTCATTTTTGAAATCTTAATTTCAGGAAGGCAAATGATAAATGGGCATTCGAGAAGTTAAACTAAACCTTTCACCTCCAAAAAATCTGATCATTCTACCATGTTGCGTCGCTACAAACTTGAGCTATTGATTATCCTCTCTTCATTTGTTTCGCAATATCCATTTTCATTCTCCTTCCGTGGCCATGTTACATTCTATTCCTTTATTCATCTTCCTTTTATACTCTTCAGGATACCCTCCCTCTCATTTTGACTCGTTTCTTTTGCTCCCTTTCCTAATTATCTTACTCTATCTGGTAATTCCGATGGCGCTTTGATTGCATTCCGCCGAAGAATAGAATGAAAACATTTGCAAATGGCCCTCGTGTGAACGTGGCGAATCGGTAGCGCTTGTGATTAGAATGATCGGGATTTTAAAAACTGAAACTTGTTCGTTTCCTCAATTTCAAATGATTTAAGACTTTTTAAATATTTTCCTTCCCATGATTCCGGACGCTTCAGACTGTTAAAGTAGTTATCCTTGCATATGAAGACTTTAGGAAACTTCTTCTGGTGTCATTTAACGTTCTTGAAAAACTCTTAATACTATGGCACTAAATATCTACTCTGTTTCCTCCTGCACATGGGTGCCAGACCCATTCGTGCTTTCCCAAACGCCCGCTGTCTTCCCGGCTCACCTCTACTTCCTTATTCGAAATCCATCAGCATTTTTATGCCCCTTGATATCTCCTCATGCATTTATTCTGTCTGCTTTTAATTTTTTCCCACCAAATTCTTCTTCACACCTATCCCATTTGTTGACTGTTTGGAAGATTATCTTATCCAACTCAATTTTTGTTCCATATTTGCATTTCACTGTCATCCAGTATGAATCGCTTATACTAGAGCTTTTTTAAGCCTTGCAAAACGTTATATTTCAAGTTAAAGCTTTGGCCTATCTTTTCTTAGGAGTTTCCACTAAAAGTCCTGTTTCCTCCGTTTAAACTATTTTGACGACTAAATCTTCCCTTAGCGCCATGAATGCTGTGCTTAATTTGGTTCAGTAACCGTAATCGTAATTCGTTTCAAACGACTTCGCCCAACAAACGCCTCGAAAGTTTGGATACCTCTCGGTGAGCTATTTTGTATAACAGTGAACATCTCTGAGTGGTAGATCCTCCGAAGGTCCAATTTGATCAGATCTCAAATTAAAATTCAGCTTAAACAAAGTTTGATTTGGATCTATTTGAAAACTAACCTCCCTCAAGACGTAGCTCTGTCAAATTTATACGCGTCTGCCTCGCTCCCTTTTCTCCGCCATTATTTATTAGTGATTCCCTGGGCACCCGTGAAATGAAGTGTTAAAAATTAGAAAAAGGAAAATGAAAAGATACATTCTAAAAATTACCATTTTTATTTACGTCACAGGCTGTCAATCGAAGTATTTGTTTCAGCAGCCCTCCAGGCAGTCCAATTTTGTACGTGCCAATCTCTTCATTCCCTTGTGGTTCCTTTCGCAGACAGCTTCCAGAATTTGCTTGATGTAATTTATTCCGCAGGAGACCCTCGTTAGTGACTCTTTATCTATTCATTCCATATTTGATCATCCTTCGGTGTAAGCAAATTTCCAGCGTTTCTAATCCCCTTTTCTCTGATGCTCCTATCATCCACTTTTCATTGCCGTTATAAAGAAAACTATCGCTCTATATTTCGTGCGACCTTTGGTATTTTTAATTAGCACTTTTTATATGATATTCTTTAACTGACGAGTCGTTTGATTCTTTTTATTCAGTTTTTCAACTCTTTTGATTTTTTTATTCCTATCCATACTATATGTATACTGTACAGTCTTCCTGAATATTACATAATTTTTATCTGAGCTGTTCCCGCAATCCTTTATTTCAACTTGGCTTGGTTATTTGAAAACAATACTAAAGGAAGGTAGTCGCTTGAAATGTTTTTGAGGCTATGAGTGTGGTTAATAAAATATTTTGGGGAATCTATTACAAAAGGCTGCAGTTGTATGGCTTTTCAAACGATTGAGCAATATTTAATTATGTTATGTCCTCTTGTTTGTATCTCCGTTTGGACCTGATGAAAGATTTAAAAAATGATCTGTAAAGCATACATGTAGGAGCAGTAGTACATATTAGCTGAAGAAATATCGTGATTGTTTTAATTTGGCGTTCATACTTAAGTTTTAATTCTTCGTTTCAAATCATGGATATACAATGAATATCATATTAGTGGTGATACCAGTAGAGCCGCCGAATGATTCACGCATCAACATGGTCTGGAAATGGTTTTTGTAAGTAATGAAGAGTGAGAAAGAGAGTTGCTGTATTGAATTAAGACTGAGAATACGATCCTGGTGAATAAGATACTCAACATATAAAATTTTTCGCTATTGATGACATTTTGTCAACTTCAAATTTGCTGTTTATTAGCAATAGCCTACCGAACAAAGGTGGGTTTTAGATGGACTCTGATTCTATCCTACCCTTTGGTGTTCTAAAGGATTCAGCAATTCTAAGAACTATTATTAGTAAGCATTAAGTTATACCACGTTGTCGTTTATGAAATGTTTTATGGCGAATTCCACACAGTGCGGTGTATGCATGGTATAACCAAAAATTGTCCATATTACCTTCTTTTCCGAGCTGTTTTGTGAAAAATATGAAAAGGAAAATATATCCCAGACTAAAGCTCCCTACCTAAAATTCTTACACCTAAAAATTTCAACTCGCATAGTTATCATTCCTGGTTTTTCATGACGAGAGGTTATTTTCCATCTTGAATTTTCCCCGAACCTACGGTTTTATTCCTTTGAATTGTGTCGCGCCAAGTTTTGATTTTCCTTAGGTCAGCGGTTCCCAAGCTTTCGATCGTGACCCAAACATTTGTGAAATGGTGCACCGCAGGAACGAAAAGTCACAATGCCAATAAATAATGAAATACGAGAATATTATTAATTTTCTGCTGTTATTCAATGTCCACCAGCAGCATTTCAATAAGGAATTTAATTGATCACAAATGATTGAGTATTCATTGTGCAGACTCTAATTGTTTTTGAAGAACTATAAATGTATGCTATATAATTTTTAACACTGCAAATCGGTAAGCATTAGGAGTGATGATTTTTCAATATTTGCTATGTTTTGGTTTTAATGCTTGATTATTTTTATGGATCGCATGTGCGTAATTTTTCATTAGCTAAAAAAGGAAAGGTACCTCTGGACTATTTGAATGATATACGTAGATTAGAGGCTTTTGAAATGTGGGTGTGGAGGAGGTGAAGTGGACTGAAAGGAAAACAAATGAGTAGTGCTAGGTATTGTGGAGGAGGAGAATGGACGTTTGGGAGAAATTATGCGGAGGCAGGCATATACTACCTTGATCAAAAAGTTCCCGGAATAACCACCGTGTGGCGCTCCCATCGTTCCGATTTGAGTTCTGTTTTTTTTTTGTTAAATTGGTACATCTGTTGTTGATATTCCCTTTAAATCTTAGTGTCATAACTTGACATTTGCAAAAGTTACGTAGCCAAGAGTACATCTATCTCTGTGTGTGTTGGCGATTTTTTACAATTTCAGAAATGGATTTAAATTTGCAACAACGAACTTGTATTAAATTTTGCGTAAAAAACGGATTTAGTGGCGCACGGACGTTGGAAATGTTGGAAAAGTGTTTCGGCAACGATTCTCTAAAAAAAACGGTCGTTTACCAGTGGCACGAGCGGTTCAGAAGTGGTCGTGAGTCAATCGAAGATGATGAACGCAGTGGCAGACCATCGACATCGAAAGTCGGTGAAAAAATTGATAAAGTAAAAGAAATGTTGGTCAATAACCGCAAATTAACCATCAGAGAAATAGCGGAGGACTTGAACATTGCCTATGGATCCGCCCAAGACATTGTGGTTAATGATTTGGGTTTCCCTCGTGTAGCAGCAAAGTTGGTTCCAAAAGACCTCAATTTCATGCAAAAAAGAGACCGTGTTGACGTCGCAAAAGACATGATTTGCGAGGCTGAATCCGATCCCACATTCATCAAAAGGATCATTACTGGAGACGAGACGTGGGTTTATGAGTACGACACGCAATCCAGACATCAGGCAAGTGAATGGCGTTCACCAAATGAGCCGAGACCAAAAAAACCACGTCGTTTTCAGTCAAAAAAGAAGGCAATGCTGACGGTTTTCATGGATTACAACGGTGTAGTGCATCATGAATTTTTGCCAGAAGGCCAGACAGTAAACAAAGAGTATTATTTGGGCGTTATGAGACGTTTGCGTGAAGCAATTCGCCGAAAGAGACCAGAAATGTGGGCAGAAAACTCGTGGATTTTGCACCATGATAACGCACCGTCGCACAGTGCTATCATTATTCGTAATTTTTTGACGAAAAATGCAACAAATACCATCCAACAGCCACCGAATTCACCTGATTTGGCTCCCTGTGACTTCTTTCTGTTCAATCGAGTTAAAAAACCATTACGGGGAACGCGTTTTAGCAGCCGAGAGGAAGTAATGGAAAAATCGCAGGAAGCACTGATGGACATACCGAAAACCGAATATAAAAAATGTTTCGAGGATTGGATCAAGCGCTGGCATAAGTGTGTTGCAGTCGATGGGGATTACTTTGAAGGGGACAATATAGATTTAGATGAATAAACTTGTATTTTTAATTTTCTGAATAAATTCCGGGAAATTTTTGATCAAGGTGGTATAATGGATGAAAAGCATATTGATCGGCAGTGGGATGTTAAAAACTGTGAAACAGGGGAAAATGTTAGGAAAACGATGAAGGGTAGGAGATAGGATAGGGATATTGGACGGGATGAAGGGAGGAAGGAAGCATATAGAGTAGAATGCTGGGTTGTGTTTTGTTAGCAGAAGCAAAATATTTATTTGGTGGTTGTGTCCATGCAAAACCTATCTTGACCGATGGATTACCTAATAAAAAATTCATGTTATAATATTTTTCCGCCAACGATGAAAGTTCAGAACCGCAGCCGTATAGTGTCGACGTTGGTGTGACCACAACACACCTTCGGCCGTTGTAGGACCCCTAATTTGAGAGCCGCGGCCCTCGAAGCGACGGTCTTCTGCACTTGGCATGCCCTCGGAGTTGGCCGTCACGGGAGAACCTGCCCGATGGTGAAGGGGTTTATTCTTTTTTAAGGGACGCCGGCGTCGGACGTGCGGGGTTGCCGGGCGTTATTTACTGACCCGTAACGGCTTGAAGGCAAGGTTAATGATTGCTCCACCCAAAATGTTGGTAGGGGAGTGGGGGCGAGAAGTGTGAGGGTGTGGGCGTGGTAGGGAGCACCCTGAGGAGGGTGGGCAGATGTCGGAAGGGTGGACTCGTGTCCACAGAAACATATGCACTGCGTGATCAATAAGTTCTTCGAGGCCACTTCGTGTGCGTTTAAGTCTCTCCCGCCTCCACCTAGAGTGAGGATTAGGGATTTTCCGTCATCAAAAGAAGCCCGCAGTGAAAGAAGTCTCGCCGAGTTCGACTGCCGCGGTGGGTAAGGCATTAATGTTAGCGTTCTTTTGGAATTTTTATTTTGTTTGACGGTTAAATATTTACGTATTCGGAAATGTGAACTCTTTTTTCGCCAATCCAACTTTGCGACACCTTTTTGGGCGTCTGTTTCTTCTTATTTTCATTTATCAGTTAATAGGAAAGAGGTGTAGCGTTTCTTGAGGTACTGCAACGCAAGTTAATTTAATAAATATCGATTCCTCTTTCCTCGCGGTTTCATATTGTGTACTGTTTTATTAAAAAAAAACTCCATTTTTCCTTGTCGATTAAGAGAGATATGTTAATAGAGCAGGGAAAGAATAACATATAGGGAGCTCAGGAATAGATTTGAATTAAAGGTGGGATATAAAGACTAAAAGACGCTAGTAATTCAAGAGAAAACGCAATAAGGAATTGAGTAACATAGGAATTTACTTTTCAATGTACATAAACCATTGGAATCTACTGTTGTTAAACTTGTTTTTCAATTAAAATTGGCGCTTCTTTACTAGAGTGAACAGTGAGTGCTGTTGATCGCAGTATACTCATTCCCTAAAAGGAGGAAATAATTTCAACCGACTATTTTTACGGAGCTAATTATCTATTCCAACTAAGAGCACCCATTGAAGTACTTCCCGATTTAGAGTGTATCTTAAGTATTATGGTAATGTATGCGTTATTTCATGATTACTTTTGAAACCCTCATGTCAGAATTGCCATCCATATTTAGAAACCCTCCGAGTACGTTTATTTAGCGTTCACCTGGGAAGAAGTCACAGTATTTGGAAACTTAGTTGAATACAAGGTCAGGGAAAATAAGCCTTTTTTTCATGGGTCATGAAAAATTCCAAGAAATTATTTTTAATTCATGCAGTTATGCACATACATGTAAATAGCATATATATTTGTTAAGGAAGGCAGTTAAAATCGAGGATAACCGTCAAAACAAAAAGATCATACTAAAGTTTATCCCCACATTTTCTCGTGATGGTAACATGCACTGTAGAAAAAAATTTATTTGTAGCTACCAAGAAAAACTTAACAAAAATTGGTGAAATCATTTTTCCTGCATCGCATGTAAAATCTTATACCCATTGTGCTATATAGCATCTCACATAACACTAATACTAACATGAAAAACATGAATTTTTGGTATAATTGAAATTAAAATAAGAAACATTAAGATATTGAAATGTAATTAACATTAAAATATTAAACTATCACACATTTCTGTATTCCTAGTTTTAAAAAGTCAAGAAATATGATACAATCATGATAAAGTAGTAAGATATTTTGGGATTAGAATTTCAAATAAAATGACCTCAATTTTACTATTTAAAAATATAAAATTAAAAAAATTAAATTTCTATTTTCAACAAATATCTCATCATTATGCTTGGTGAATATTTACTTATATCAATTTATTTCAATGTGGTAAGATTTAAATTATTTATTTTCCAAAGTTCAATTGGACAGTTTACTTGCATCCAATTTTTTAATGCTGATACAACAACTTTATGTATGAGGGAGATTTTATGATGGACTTTATGGGGGAATTGTTCCTGTTTGTGAGAAATGACTCATCTAGCAGGTTTGCTGATTATAACCACTTCATGCAGCAATCAAATTTGTTTCCAATATTATATTATCATTTAGGTAAAACTTATGTAGCATATTTGTGCCTCATTAGAATATCAATCGTTAATGATGAATAATAAACTCAAGCATTGTAATAACTACCTAAAGTGGGAATACTTGCTTGACTGTTGTTATTCATCTGTATGTTTTGTTCCCCACAGGTCCCGAGGAAGAAAAGGTTCTGGGTTCCATCCTTCTACCCTCATATGTGATAAGTCCATGCACTTCTGATGAGCGCAAGAGGGGTGGTAACAGAAAGCATTCTTTCAAAGCAGAGCACCACAACATGCGGACATACTACTTTGCTGCTGATTCCTTAGAGCTCATGGAGCGATGGATGCATTGTATGAATCTTGCATCTTTCCTTCAGAAGGAATTCACAACAACAGCTCACACTGAAAGAGTCAGGTAATTTGTGCAAATTTTTACAAATATTCATAATCCTTCACAATTTTATATAAACTCTTTAAATACCTTTTGATAAGTTTATTTTATCGTTTGTATTAGTAATGTTTTTATTTTGGTATGAGTATAGTTTTTGTGAATAATATTGATGGATTGGTGCATATGAATTCCAGCTTACACCTAAACATTTTGTCAAAACCTGACTATTTTAAACTGAAAATTGTATTTTTCTCGATAGGTTTCTTTCATGTTTCTCAATTGCATTCCTCAATATTGTTGAATTTAAGCCTTTCCGTATTTATTTCCCCATGACGTTTACCTACCATGCCATTTGGAGCTATGCAGATGATATCTTAGTATTACACTTGTTATTTTTACCAATAAACTAAATTAATATAATGATGCCAATTCCAAAGGAAAACGGTTACTGCCCTTAAAATATTATTCCTGTGTGTGAATTCATTCAATTTAGTTTTGTTCAATGTCTCAATTTAATATATTGGGATATTTATCAGCTATTTCCTGTCTTTGCTAACATTTGAACGCGTCAAAACTTTTTTTCTTGCTGAGTTTTTACCTTAAGTGAGAAGGAAATAAAATTTTTTGCTGTAGTAACTTACCTCTACCTTCCAATGGATAATATTTTCATGTATAATTTATTATCTTCTTAACATAGGCATTCATAATGAATTGTCCTATTAGAAAATTCTTCAAAACAAAATTGCCATAATTAGGTAAACCTACTAAACTAAATGCAGAATTATGTATGTTGATTAGGATTAAAAATGTACTCAATTATATGTGTCAAAAAAGTATGCCTTCTTTGCCTAATATGTCATGATATTAACTATTTCATCTTATCCCTTCAATGAGGAATTTTTGCAAATTTTTATCAACATCCCAGACATCCTTGGTTTATAATTATCTATTCCTTGCAGCAACTCTCATCTATTATTATTAATGGCATTCTATCACTCATCCAGGAGCTATCAAACAAAACTGCTAATTCATTCTTGTCTTGTCTTTATTCATTTATTGGCTAATTTAATAGATACTATTTGCTATTGTGTCATCATTAATTACCAATAGGGATAAATTTTATTGTTCTGCCTTTCTATAGTATAATTAAGTGGGGGTATACCTGAAAATTTGTTACATGTTAAATTAGAACATAAACACATATTAATTATGGTTTTTCAGGCAAGAGATAAATTATGAATTTTATCTTCTCAGTTGGGATGAAAGGCAATCCGGTCGCCCCAGTGTCTCTTCTTTCTCATCTTTGCTCAACCAAAGTGCTGATGACAGTGACTCTGGCTTCCATGGTGGCCGTTCTCCAAAGCATGCCACAATAGCAGTTGGTGCTGCTGCGACCCCTGGGCAGGCCCTCTCAGTGCCCACGTGGGTGCCAAAGGGGAAGAAACTCGAGGAAGAGACGATCAGTGAGACCTCTCGAGAGAGAGACATGGTGATCACGTGCAGGAAAGGTGCATCCCCCGAAGTGCCATCCCTCCCTGCCGAGTTCCAACCCCTTTACGCCAATGCCCCTCCAAAACCAAGGCGATTGAACAGTGGTGGCAGGGATTACTCAACCTCCCCAGAGAGGTCTCCAGAGAGGAAAGAAAATGAAGAGGGTGGCATTGCGGTACAACCGAGGGGGCCAAATGAACCCCTCATGCAGAATGGGATGTATGCGGAGAGGAGCGCAAGAGCCTCTAGGCCCATGGTCGCCTTTGCATCCATCAGGCATGAGAGGAATGTAACCTATCAGCAGCATCCACCTGTTCAGCCAGGTCAGCATCCAGTCATCGTCCCTCCCCCGACCCAGATGATCTTCCCAGGGGTGGACCGGAGGACTCCCGACACGTATGGTCGTTCAAACACTGCGGAGGGTACCACTGCTGGTGTGGCCAAAATGGCCCAGAACCGGGTCGACTATGAGGATGTGTACAATGTCAGCCATAACAGCGATGCATTGGGAAGGATTAACCGCTGGAGCAGTGGGCAGTATGACCTTCAGCATTATGTGCCCAATGAAATCCACCAGAATGTCATTCAGCCACCACCCCCCACTCATGTGCACCACTGTTCACCCAGTGGTCACTCTCCACAGCCTGGGCACATGCTACACCCACATGGACAGCAGCTGGGTGTGATGCCCAGGATGCCCCTGTCACATCCATACTCAGTGTCCCCGACGACAGCTCAGCATCAGCACCCACCCCCCATGCAACAGTACCCGAGTCCCCATCAGCTGATACCCCCTCAGCCCCAGCCCCAGGTAATACATCGGAGGACTCCCCCATTACCACGACCCCATAGTGCAGATTTCCTCGGTCACTATGAACAGAACCAGTTCACGTATGTCCTGCCCCTTTCCCCTAATGTGGGGAGTGTGACCCCATCGATCGAGCAGTCCTCCCCCAAAATGCCATCACCATCAGTGGGTGAAATCCACAAGCAACAGCCAAATACACAGGTGATTGAGGTGAGGGAGCAGCACACGGTGGACATATACCATGGTCAACCTGTGCCAAGGCCAAAGTCAAGCATGGACATCAGGCCGTACAATCAAGGGAGGACATTCGATCCTGCAGACTACTGGTCTGAGGAAAGCTACGCAAGGATGATGCGTCAGTCGCTCTACCTTCATGCTCAGCATGTGCATCCCTCTTCGTCTTCATCCCACAAAGGTTCAGAGACATCCTCAGGATTAGGGGTGCAGCAGCAGCCTAGCTGGCCCGCTCAGCCACAAGAAGCAGCACCCCCCATGCCCACCCAAACACAGCCAAGACCCACGCAAAATGTGCAGAAACAGCAGGCTGGTGATGCACTAGAGGTATGGGGCAAGACTTCAGAAGATGCAGAGGTTGCCGCTTCGAGCAGGCAGAATGCGGTATCCGGGAAGAGGGATATGCATCAAGCTGGACATTTCCTGCGATCGGCCAGTGCTAGGATGCCCAGATCTAGATACAATTCAGGGGAGAGTCCAAGGGAGCCATCAAGTGCCATGAGTGCCATCTCTGGAGAAGAGGTTCGGTATGGAGAACGGAAAATGCAACAGGTATGCATATATTTTTTATGATATTTTTTAAGAATATTCTCATTGTGGCATATCATTGATCTTACATATACCTTGATACCTGCAACCACAGACACTGGTGATGGCAGGAATTTCCATTGGAATTTTGGTTTCTATTAAAATGTTGTTTCTACATTACACACTGGATAGGCAGGTGAATGATGTACCAACCTGCTAAACCAAAATTAAAAGATTTGAGTACCACATTGGGCATTTGTTTGTGTCAACTATGGCGATTTCACCCCAGGGAGACCAGAATGACAAGCCATTTTGGATTCCCTTAGGCAGTAGGGCCACTAGATATGCCCGTAGAGCAAAGAAAAAAGAGAATGCATATGCTTTATTTTGGATGAGATGTTAAATGGTATGAGTTAAAGATATAATTGGTTGGGTTGTAAGGATAAAAAATTACCCTTTCATAGTAGATCTCCTATTAAAATTTCCTTCATCACTACTACTTAGGTGTCTCTTCTGAAAAATATTTCTCAAAGAATGATTTATTTAGTTAATTGCTGTGTGGTGGCCATAAAAGGAGTTAACTCTGCAATTAATTATTGAAAATGTACCCGTAAAACATATAATGTTATTAGAAAATCGGCAGAATTACAATAAGGAAGGGGAATGAATTATGTCAAAATTTCAACCAATTACATGAGAATATGTGTTGTTTGTTATGCTTTTATAAGACTGTGCTGTTTCACTTTAAAATTAGATATATTACTCATACTCAAATTAGGTTCAACACTCATATTGAACCTCTGTTTCTTTTGAATAGGAATAGAAGACAAAAGACATGTTTTAAACCAACTTCTGAATATATATTTTCATTGCTTGCAACATGATTATTAAAAAAAATAATGAAAATAAACACCACAGTAAATCTGATATTAATGCATCAGGATTTGATCGTACCCTCTTGGGATTGTTTGGCTGCTCCCTTTAACATGAATTCAAAACTTAATTATCAATGCATACAATAGGGGTGATAGGATTTCTAAGATTAAGGGTAGTATTTTATTGGAGTCATCATTGTCAAGTTATTTTGTTAGTTCAGTTTCAAATCCCAAACTCGTGAACTTATGAACTCCTAAAACAGTGCATAATGTAGGTAATCATGGCGTTTTATGATTTTTTGGACCATCATTTGAATAAAAAAAAGGTAGTCTACTGTTTAAGGTTAACTTTGGATGGATACATAAACTAACCAGTAATAAATGTCTATGCCTCTCCTAACACTTAATAACCTGACACTTTACACTACAATGAATTGTTCTGATATTGGATATACTTTCTGCCTTCCTTAATACCATTTAAACTTCCTACTCTTTCCCTCCCCATACCTGTCCACCCTAACATTCTACCCTCTATATTCATCAGTATTCAACATTCCGTTGCCACTCAATGTGCCCTATATCCACTTTTCCTGCCTCTTTTGAATCTCTCCCCAACAACACTCTCTTTTCCCCGCTATGCCCTATACTTTTTATTTTGTTTTTCTTTCCATCCATTTGGCCTTTCCCATCTTCCTTCAGACCCACATCTCTTAAGCCTCCAATCTCCACCTATAGTTTTGTTTAAATGACCACTGTTTATTACTACTCCATCTAAATTTTAACTTTTCAGTTTTCAGATATTAAGAAAGAATATTCTTAGTATCCTTTTTTAATGTCATTATACAATGCCCCTGTCATAAATTCCCTCATTGTACAAACTTCTTTCCCTAATGCGATTTTTCTTCTTATGTCCCAACTACTTTAACAATCTTTGTCTAGAACTCTTCCAAGATAAGTAAAGAGTTCCTCCTGCTTTATTTTTTGCCCTCCAATTTTGATGTCTAGCATCACCTGCCTTTTTCTAAATACCCTTTAATGTTTGGAATGTTTAGATTGATTCTCATCCTATACCTATCACACAAATTTTCTTTACTCCTTTGCCTGATAGGCCAACTAAAAATTGCTCGTCCACATTTTAACTATTTTTATGAATTAACACTCCCTCCCATTCCTATTTCCAGCTCTTTCCCAGTCTCCTTAAGCATTTCCTCTATTTATGCACTGAAAAGTACTTTGCAAAAAAAAACAATTAATTGTTATTAATTTTCTAACTTCTTCTACACTCTGCTGTAGTTTATTGTAGAGTGGGCTGTCAGGCTATTTCTTTTTAGGCAAAGCAAAGAAATGTTGTTATGGTCATTCTCTATCCATCCAAAGCCGACCTTAAATGGTAGATCGCCAATAAGAATTGCACGTCACATTAGAATAGCATCTTCAGGTGCCTACAATTTAAAAAACAGACAGCAAAAAAGCTAAAGAAGTGGTGAAGGGGAAAAGAGGACAAGAAGTTTGGGTACATTATAGCGGAAGTGCCAATACAGTGAAGGATTTCCAAAAGGGTTATGTATGTGTTGGTCCTAAGAATTCTGTAACCACCCCTGTGCACACAATCCTTACCTGCTGAAGTTAACCATCTAAAGATGGTTAGAAATTTTAATTATAATTTTACAATGCAACAATTTGCAGATGACTCTGTTAAAAGTTACTGTTGCGGCATCTCCCGCAGTTTCTTTGGAGATTTTTAATTTTACATTTTATATTTTTGTCCTCATCTGGTCTACATTAATTTTTTTCTGAGTATTTTATGCCAAGAAGGTTACCTACCCAAGAAGGTTACCAAGAAGGGAAATTTTGTGATGAGATGTCAAAATTCTCAAATGACTTCAAAAAAATATTATAATTACCATCAATGGTATCTCTAAGGTAAGCTATGTGTACCTTTTGAATGAATACAGAGACTCTACACTTCTAAGGTTTGCTAAATCAACAAAGCAAAACTTAATGCTTCTGTAAACCATTATTCAATCCCTATTACTTCCTGGATCCTTTCATTTCATCCAGATCATTTAATCTTTTCCTCCCCCTACATCTCTTGCTTTACATCCTCCCCATTATAATGGTCTTAAAAAATCCATCACTCATCAAAATTTCCAGCTCCCACTTTTCCTGTTATCTTTGAAATTCTTCCAACAGCCTCTTCTGCTCTTCCCTTCCATGCTTTGTACATCTTTGTCTTTTTTCATCCTATTTATCTCATTTTGTCCATCTCTTTAACACCTATGTTCTTATATCTTGCTTTAGTGATGAGCTGTACAAAACTATGCTCCATATAAATTGGATATTTGAACTGTTCTTCATGCAGTAGTTTATGCCATCCAAATTTTATTTTTTATTGACTTGCTTAACTTGGCCTGTTTATTTATTGCAAACCTCATAGCCTTTGTTTTATTTACATGAAACCACATCCCATACTTAACACACTGGGTTTATAATAAGCTCATTAATGATTACAACCCTTTACTGTCTAACTAAAGTTTGTTCATTTGTAGATGCAACAGATTTTATTAATTCCCAACCCACTCTCAGCCTTACCTCCATCTCTAAATACTTGGAGCTTGCTATTCAATCAGGTCCTGATGATGATGTAATACATCAAAACCCGGTCATAAAATTAAAATTTTTATCAAGTGGAAAAGTGCTTCGATCAGTTATTCATTAATAATAATAATAATTTGATTGGTCCAGCGATCAAGTACAGATATAGGACAAGTCAGAAGAGTAGAATAGAAGATGGCGAGCACACTATAACAATATTACACTCCATCATTTATGAAATCCACAACCTTATAATACATTTTCTGTAGTAACATTGCTTTAATTTTGGATTTAAAAACGGAATAACTATTGATACCCTTTAACTCATTGGGTAATACATTGTAAAATTTGAAACCTATAGAGTTTGGACCACACAAAGAACTTGTAGTGCGTACATATGGGATATGAAGGTCATTAGAACTTCTTGTGAAGTGGCTGTGTACAGCACTTTTTTTATAAAATTTGGTAAATTTATTGTAAGTATACAATAACATATATAAAATATGCACACAAGGAAAAGGTATTATGTTCGACTTCCACCATATCACGCCTGAAGCTACTCAATTTGTTCTTTAGTTAGTCACATGTACCATATCTTATGTAGAGAAATATAAGTGTTTGTTAAATTCTGTAATGATCCATATTTCTCTTTGAGGAAACTATAAATTTTTACATGTTTTCATGGGATTGAACATAGTTTTGCTAAATTAACCTGAGGATTAACTAAAAAGTTCACCACTATATAACTGGAATTAATTTTACTGTCCTTGTGCTGTTATTCCTACTCAGTTTGAAATTTTTACACTAATATTACTGAGTTTAATTAAAAATTAGTTACCCGAAGCCTGTTTGCTTACTCTAGTCATATGGTAGAAATGCAGCTTTCTTAGGTGATAAACTAAGATGGTTGGAAAAATAAAGCAAAATCTGCTACTTCATCTGCAATATATAGCTCTGATATTAAAATTAATTTTTCCTCTTGAGAAGGGGTTTGCTTGGTGCTAATTACTTAAGAAGATGGCTGTGAATAATTTCTGCCATTTTAAGTAGTCCCAGTGATAAGAGGAAAATGAGCATATCAACTTAGAGAATCACACCTCTGTCAGCCTGTGTAATATTCAAATGTTATGTCCATCAAAGAATGGGGTTACTTAAAAATGCTGGTGATATATATTAAAGTATAACCTTAAAATAAAATAAATTTTAATCATGGTAACTTTGTGGAATCACATAACTTAAGGAATGAAAAACACTTGCCAATTTTCAGTTCTACATTCAGTATTACATCAAAGAATGTGGCCAGTTTTGACGAGTTTGAATTGAAAATGCTGAGATTCTTCAATTGAATAGTGTAGAAAATTATCAAGTGATTTTCATTTCTTATGAAGAGCTCTTAACTAACTTATCACTTGCTTACTCTATACTCTTACTCTATAACTCAAGAATTGAAACCACTTATAGGTGATTTGATAGTCGATTTTTGGGGCCATCGCCAGGAAAGAAAATGTTCATCACTGAGATATCATCAGTTATCTCAGTTAATATTTGGGACATCATGCATTATCGGAATACAAATAATGCCATTTATCATCTTTTGAGATGTTTTTTATGAAAATTTGTATTTTATAAAATTGTAATGACATCATATTTAATATAAGTGCTATTAGGAAGTGTTTAATGCCTTGGTTGAAATTTTCTTTAAGTCTCTCTGTTTTCAAGTTTCACCAAGGATATATTCAAAATTTACCTTTCTCCTTTTTGATATTGACAAAGTTGGGTGGAGTTTTGGGAAGAGAGAGGGAAATAAGACTTTATTCCATGGGGTACCAAATTATGCCAGCTACATCCCAGGGTGATTCTTTCTTCCTTATTCTTACTAATATTTACTTCCTAATGCTTGAATTAAACTTTCTTCTGCATTTGTTGCAGCGTGAGGAGTCAATGAGACGTCTTTTGGAGTGGAAGCAGAGGATGCTTCAGTCTCCTCTGACAAGGAAGACGTCCTCTTCCAGTGGCCCCAGGAAGTCAAGCCAAGACACCTCATCATACAACTCATCACAAATGGGATCCTCACATTACAAACAAATGGTTCTCAAGCAGCTTGCCAATCAAGAAGCCGCTGCATCTACAAATAATTGGGAGCATGTGAGTCGAAGGGTGAGCAGTCGTAGAGGACCAGATGATGTACGGACCGCAAGAAGCAGAAGTCATGATGGTAGGCGCTCATCAGCATCCCTCAGCAGATATAACAGTTATTCCTCTGATGATGAAGGTAAGTTTGAATTCCATGTTTTCTCTAGATTTTTTGTTTCAAAATATGCTCACACCATTCCTGCACAACATGTGTGTGCTGCACATTTAAGTTAAGTCAAAATGTTTAACTGTGTTAAAGTAAATCCATTTGGTATATTTTTCATAATCAGCTTAAATGGGACATTATAAATGAAATCACTTCAAATTACTCTTTTCTCACGTAATTTATTTTTAGCAGATTCTCTAGAAATTATTGAAATGGGGATTTGAAATTTTATATGATAAACACAGGGTACTTAGGGAATTAACTGATTCTTATAATTAGCGTTTTGTTGAGCCTCAGTCAATTTTCAGATGTGTTGATTTATTTAATGCATTAATTCTCCAACTTTTAAGTAATATGGCATTAGGTAAAGTTCTAATTTGAAAAGTTTTATGATCCAGTGTTCTTATTATTATTAACATTATTTGTATTTAAAAGAACTGAATGGCTAAGAGATATTTCCATCCATCCATATCCATTTTGTTTACTAAATTTCAACCATTTGTTAATGGCATGCATGCATGGCAAGGAACTACCATTTATCAATTGTTCATCCATATTTTCATTATATTCTATTTTCAAATGTATTTGTGTCCTAGGTTGGGCAAATTTAAATGACCTAAGTTATTTCACATGAGAATAAAGTCATTTGGTTGGTTTAAAGTTTGGGTTGCTCCCTTATCAATCCATTTCACTGGATGATAGTTGTTCCTGCATCTAAGTCTGCATCTTTCAGTATGGAGATGCTGTCTTGAAGCCAGGAAATGCCTATGTCTGTGAAACTGTCCTGTGAAATAGATTAGTGCAGGAGCAACTGAAAAACTTTAAAGTTAAAACCATATTTAATGGAGGAAATCTTTGATCTCATTGCCATAATATCTTCTTGATTTTCATGTCTGATATATGTATGAATAACTTGTGACTGCCTAATCAAAGGACTTAACTATGTACAGTTGCCCTTAGCATTCCTTTCAATGCTTTTCCAATCTACTTTTATTCATATAGAGCTGTAACATCTTTTAACTAATAATAATGTGAAAATTGTTGTGCATAATAGTAGTATGGAGGACTCAATGCAGTATGTACCTGGAAATGCTCTTCTTAGAACCTTTCTGGTGAAATGGATAGGGGATTCCTGTTTAGTGGCCTTTTCTAATGGTGTTATGGTTTCCAATTAATACAGCCTTTCATCTTACCACTTCCTATAGTGGTTCCCAACTTAACCTAACATGTAATCCTACCTTTATGTTTTAATTGGTCTGATGAATTAAATAATAATTACTTAAGCTATTCTGTTTCCGAAGTTGATAATGGATTCTTATTCTTGCGCTTGATTGAAAATTAAGGTCAAGTGAATTGAAGGGACTTCTTTGATAAAAATTTCTGTAAGAATAATTGAAAAGATATTAACTCAGTTAAGGAGTAATGTTAATTGAGTGTAATAAAAAAGGTACTAGTTCATTTCTCTAGGTTTTATATATATTGTTCTTTGCTGTAAATGGTAAGTGGTGTAAAGCTGCTTTTCCCTGTACCTATTCTGCTGACTCCGTGACTTCTGCTGCTGCAACATCTCCCACGGCAAAAAGAATAGCATCATTAGTTTCTGTTAATGCTCATTTGATGAAGCTTTGTAATTTGAATGGAGAAAATTAAAATGTGTGATTTATAATTGTTTTGTATGAAATGTAGAGCAATGTTATCCATATTATTTTAATACATGAATATATGACGTCTCGTCTGCACAGGGCAATGATCCATTTGGGGATGAAACTGGGATGGGATTATGAATGAATTTCTCTGAAGACATCATCGTGGGACTGTCCTCTTTTATGTCGAAAAATAATGCATTTATTATAAATCAAACTTAGTGCAACTTAAAACTCTAAATGTATAATAGGTATTTAACATTACACATTGAGTCATTATTTCTATGAATAGCAATGTTGAAGTAAAAAATTATTAGATTGATCATATATGATGCCACTAGTCATTTTATTATTTAAATTTTTTATATTTATTATATTTTTATAAAACTTACCACCAATTATTTTGTTAAATTCATCAAAAATTTGAACAGTGAAACTGTTGTCTATTTTGGGTCAATTTCTCATCATTATTATCATATTTCATTACCCAGTAATAAAAATATCTTCCAGTCGAGCGCAGTTGTTAGCAAAAGTACTACGAATTCAATGCATTATGTATTAAAAGTCCAATTTTCATTTATAATAGGAAGCAAGTTATATTAGTAAAAGGTAAATTTTAGTGAATTTAACGTATTTAAATTCCATTATCAAATAATAATAGATTCTCCCATTCCCCTAGTCTTGCCTCCTTAGGCTCTCTAACTAAAAATTCAAATAGGTTTTGCATGGGTGCTATACATTTACAGTAAATTTTTTCCATGAAGGAATGACATTCTTTGGAAAAATTTCATGAAATAATGTTTATGATTGAAGTTAATGATTTTATGGTGCAAAATACATGGGATATGATCATTTGCAATTATAGGCAAAAGTTTTGATGTACCCATATTGAATAGATACAATATTAGCCAATTTATTGGATACTACTTATTAATAGATACCAATCATTTGGAAAATGATTTTTGCCCACCCCAGTGACAGCGGGGTTCCATTTCCACCTGCCAACCCAGATATCCCGGGTTTGCTTCTCACTTTGATGAATTTTTCTCCATTTAGGGCTTGGGTGTTTGCAATTGTTTTTGTTGTTATTTTCAAGTTTAAAAATTTATATTAAATGCCAAAAAGTGGAAGTTTTTGGATTAATGATAAATTAATAAAAATAAATACTAATAAAAAATTGCTGTGAAACTGATATATTATTGAAAAAACACCTTGTAATTTTCTACACTTAGTTAGAGTACTTGACCTGTTTCAATGCTTTCATATCATTATTAAAAGGATAATCATATATGTACTTTTGATAATGTCGTGAGGACATTGAAATTGGCCAAGTATTTTAATGATGCATTGAAAATTACTTTTTTTTCAATAACAAAAATGGCACTTTACTCATTTAATCAGGGTCATGCTGGTCATTTGACAAATATATAATAAATGAATTTGAAGTGAAGTTAAGACTGAATTCATAAGCGTACCCAAAGTGTTGATTTAGACCTATTCAAATCAAACTTTAAAATACTGAAAAATTTGCAGAACATATCAGATTAGTATCATAATAATCAGATATAGATTCAATATACTGTGCATTTTAGTTGTCTCAGGGGTTATTCAATGATTTTCAATTTAGCTGGATGATTCTAGGGTGATAAAGTTGGACACCATTCGGGACCTGGTTATTGAATAATTTAATAGTGACTTTCATTAGTCATATTTGAAAGAAATACATGCTAACTCACAAAATTTATTAATTGATCATACTGGTTTACCATATAGATTTTCAACAGGATTATAAAGGTGATATGTAAATTTGTATTTTGCTCCCTAACTAGTACTTTGGGATCTTTGCTTTTGAAGTAGGTATATAATTTCCTGGGTGTCTTTTAACTTTTAATGGTACCAGTTTACAGCTCATGCATGCAACATTCATTATCATTTTTTCTAATACTGTAATTATGATTTCCATTCCTCATTTAAATACATGCCTACTTTACATAACTCTAGCTTTTATTTTTAATATTGGGAAAGGTATTGACTAGTGCTTTCAGGATTATGGGTATTTTTTGGAGATTAATATTATCATTGAGAATATTATACCTTTGCATGTTTCTCAGTAAATTATGATAACCAATTGGGGTGAGGTATGAGTCAGAAGTTTTAACTCCTTCAAAATTTACCAATCTTTCCCTTACCAATGTGAAAAACTCTCTAGCTGAATGTGGCTCAGTTTTTTTTTTTAATTTTGCCTAATGCCTTTATATTACCCTTAAGTTATCAATTGAGTTGGTGTTCAAAGTAGGTATTTAACATACCTAATTGGTAATTCCTTCAAGCTCCTATAATGAGTTATGAACTGGTTTCAGAACAAATGTTCATTTTATTCATCATGACATCATTTTATGTTATTAAGCAAGGTTATTTTATTTGGGTTGTGGCTTGGCATATTCTGATATTAACATTGTCAAATGCGAATGTTTCTTATTTGCTGCAACTCCATCAGAGGCTATGGGGGAGTCAAGGAAACGAGTGCGAAGGGGCAATCAAGCAGGCAAGGGTCGGAGAGGGATGGGAGGAGGAGGGGGTGCGGGTGAAGAGCAACCTCTACCATCATCTGCCCAAAACCATCCCTCCCCCATGGAAGGACCAACACCCCACCACCACATTCCATCGCCTACTAAATCACAATCACAGCTTCACCATCATCATAGGCAAGCTCCCTCTGACCAGAATAGGGCATACCAAAACTTACAACCCCCTGAATCGAACCCTTCTAAAATATCCAATTCCTCACAACCTCAAAATATGCATGAGGTAATGAACTTTGAGAACCCAAGATCTCCTCAGCCCTTAGATCAAGGTTATGCGCCATCTTCTGTAGATTCAGGTGGGTGTATACCTCCAGATGCATCTTATGCAGATGTGGGGGCATCTACACAGTTTGATAACTGGTGGGGTGTAGGAAGGAATGGAAGAAATACTGGTTTAGATGCCCATCTATATGTACCTGAAGTCCAGCCAATTGCTCAGTATGGTGAGAAGAAACTCCACTTTGAAGATGAAATATGCAGAAGAGGCATAGAAATTATGGCTGGATCATCTAAGCATGGTAGTCATATTGGGGACAAAAGTAAAAACGACAGTGATAGCCCCTCACAGTATTTATTGGAACAGAATAGTAGCACTGGAAATTTGAATTATGAAACAGCAAGAATGGAACAAGTTGAATTAGGGGGAGTCAATGAAATAAATGGAAATGAAATGGGTTTTCTGAAACAGATGCCAGAGGAGTCTTCCAGAAGTCATCAGTTAGTGCCATTGGATGGAAATACTTTTGAAGAAGGTCAAACAACAAAACTTAAATCCAGAAAGACACTAATGGATCTAAGGAGCAAAAGGGAAAATCCTCCAAAAAATATAGTCCAAAACCGAATTAAAACATTTGAACCAAATGACGAAGAAGCAAAAGATTTAAGTCGGAAAACATTACCTGGATCAATAATGAAGGAACCAATAAAAGCATGTCATTCATTATATACATTTAATGAAGCTCACATTTCCTCTCTTAGAGATTCAGATAGCACAATTGTGGAGGACTTTATGGATAAAACAATGGATTTGCAAAAAGGAATAAATCCAGGTCGGACCTCAGTGCATAACAGTAACAATGGTGGTGCCACTGCTGACATTGAGAGTAGTGATGATGGTACATCTTCCTCTCCACCTCCACCTCTACCAGTTGCACCTCCACCACCACTTCTGACGAGTAAGCCCATAATTAATGCCAGTAAAATTTCCAACCCATCTTCAGCTGCTAAAGGATCTTCACCATCTACTAGATCTGTCCGTGAACTCTTGGCAGATTTTGAAAAGAAATCTGAGCAAAAAAAGAGAATGATGGAGGCTCAAAGAGAAGGTCAGTGCCTTGATGGGAGTAATACTATGGATGGTGCAACCATGAGTGGAAATGCGGAGAATGATCATTATTACCCAGGCCGTCGTTATGTCTTCAGTGATACTGAGACTCTGTTGTATGACACAGGTAGTGATTTAGATGAAGATGCTGATATGGCTCAGAGGTGGAAAGCTCAAAGGAAAGGCATTTTGCTGAACAATTGCGATAACACTGAAAGGAAACAAGATAAGTCAGAGGAAGCAATTGCATCATCTGGAGATGCAGTAGAAGAAGCTGATTCTGAGATAGAGTCAGCACTGAGGCAAAATGAAATGACTTTGGAAAATTGTGATGGCAGAGATTTAAGGACTGTATGCTCACCATTAACTGGAAAAGGGGCTGAAAGAGTGACAAATGCTATGCCTCATGTAAAGAATGATAACCTCCCTCCTCCACCTGCAGAATGCAAAATTCTTGTTGAACCTGATGAAGCAATGGAAGTAATCACAACACCAGGGTACTTAAGACTCAGTTTGGCTGAGTCTTTGGTTACTCATGAGGACATGATATCTCCTTTTGGAAGCAGTGCCACTGCAACTCCACCTCTCAACAATAGTACAAATGCACCAGAAGAAGAACAGCATTACATGCCAATGACTCCATCCCGAAAATCAATATTGGCATCTCCATCATCTTTGCAACAGACTGGGGCATCTCCAACCTCTGCTTCACACTCTGTGATAATGGAGAGTGTTTTTGGAAGCAATGGGGCCTTCTGGGCCCAGATGGATCCAGAGGAAGAAAGTTCGTATGTGGAGATGACAGAAGAAGGGATAGTAAAATCTTTGCTGGTCTCGGATCCTTTAGGATCTACATCATTAGCTCCACTATCCGTTTTTTCCTCTCCCTCTGGGCGGGCTGGTCTTGAACTCTGCCGAAAAAGCTCAGGGGAATCAACAGCTACTTATGCCGTGCCAGAAAGTCCACGGTATAGTGAAATACCTGGTGGTTCAATATTTGATATGACCCCAGGAAGAGGTTCATCGGCCCACTATGAACTCCTCTCTCGTGCTACAACTCTTTATGAACCAGTGTATATGGAGGTCCGCTCTGTTAAAGAGAGTGGACATGGACATGAAGAAGATACCAATAACCACGGTAGGATTCTTAATGATAAAGCTTCACCAGAGAAAGGGAAAACTGTATCTGCCTCAGATGAGGAGCGAACTTTCCGAAAAGAAAAGAAGAAGAAATCCAAGTCATCATCTTCAGATCGTGAGGACACTGGGAACTCTTCTAAGAGCAATGAATTTAATGACCGGAGAACCAATTGTCCTTCAGAAAACTCTCGGAGTTCCTTGGGAGGCATACTACCAGACATACTAAATGGCAGTTCAAATGCAAATAATTGTCGGCTGCTGGAAGGAATCGGAACGGATAGTTCCGATGTTGGAGATGAAGATGAAGAAGATGCTGATGATGAAGCTTCGAAGGATTTGGACTCTCTTGATGCCCCCAGACATCCTAGATTTAGTCTATCGGACACGTTCCGACCTGCCTCATATTATCTTGGAGCATCTGACCGAAATTTTTCTGCTGGAAGCAGTGGAAAGATAGGTCTGGGAGGAGGCGATTCTGGGGCTGTTGGAATGGGTCTCATGAACATGGTTAGTGGAGGAGATCCTTCCTCAAATGAACTTCATGGTGACTCATCTGACAGCGATCTAGTGTCACCTCCTCCAATACCCACCAGCCCACCTCCTCCTTTAGAAGACGACGAAGATGTCTTAGGAGAGTCACTTATGGAAGAATCAGATGAAAGGAAAAACAAAACGATGCCATCCAGCAATGCTCATCCTCAGCTTAGTGGGGCACTGAGGAATCCATCACCAGGACAGAGGCCAGTTATTAGTCCACCGTCTGTCCAGCCAGAAGGAAGTAGCATGAGTGATATGTCTGATACTGCCTCCACGGTTTGTTCTTTAAGAAGGAGACCAGTGAATGGTAATATTCTTGACAATTTGATTAACAGTGCTCCTAATAAGGCAGATATTCCCTCGGAGTTATACATGCGTAGAAATGAAATGCTTAGTGAATACAGCGATTACAAGAGATCTGGTGATTTCGATTCTCCCCTTTCTCCGTCGCTGCCTCCTGAGCTGTGGCCTCGACTGGAAGATGGGCTGCCAGCTGTCTCTCCTGAAGCATTACACCGCAGGATTGCCTCGGCTGACGATGCCGCTGTCCTTTACGAAAACGTCCCGGCAATAATGAAACATCGTATGAATATTAGCGTTATTCAGGATGGAACTAGACCTCCACTTCCACCCCATCGGTCATTGTCTCCATTTGTGAAGCTGCCTGAAAACCAAAGTCCTCAGCACAATCCCCCTTCCATGAAGCCCATTCCAACCAACTCGGAAATGATGAAGATGAGCCATCCAAATATTAATATGATGTCTCCTGACGGAGAAACTCCCGCAGGTGCTCCTTATTATTATTCTGACATCATACGAGGGGAATGCGAAGACCAGGGATTCCTGAGCTCAGCTTCCGATAGAAGTGTTACCAGAAATTCAATTCATGGCCCTTCGCCGTCATGGCGTCCTGGCAGAATCCCATTGAACAACCAAAGAGACGATGTGCAAGAGACCGCAGCGAAAAGGAATGACGTTGGTAGGAAGGTTAACAGAATACAGCCTCCAAATGACATTTTCCATGGCTCAGCAAGTCACCATGACCCCCAGAGGGCGCCAGTGTCAGATTACCAAATGGATAACTGTGAGGGCGTCGACAAAATAATGGCCGCTGACCTGCTATTGATTGGGGCAGACAAGCATGTTGATGTAGATGAGAGGAATATTTACGAAACAGACACACTGAAGAAAGCTTCCAGGAGAAGGCAGTCAAAAGATCAGCAATGGGATTCTTCAGTGCAACAGTCGAGCAACGCAGCGGGTTCTCCGATGCACAGGCGGTGCTATACTCCTGATTCCCTTCCAGATTCTCGCACCACAAGAAATATTTATCCATACGGATTGATTGATAAGTCCGCCGAAGATAACCTCCAAGGAAGTTCTCACGATCTTCAATTCTCCGATCAGAATGGTGTGAGAGAACGAGCGAATCGATGGAGGCGAAGGAGTCGTTCTTTAGAAGGTTTGCTTGATGACGAAAATGAATCCATGTTCCACCAGAACCCAATCCGAAGCCCCTACACCGGCGTCAGCCACACCCGACAAGCCCCATTGACCTACGACAATTCCCAAGGTAATACCTGGGCAACCCCGGGTCAAAATTCAACCCAGGAGGTGAAATCGAGCTCTCCGGCATCCCCTGAGAATCGCCACACGACGAATCCGACGTCAAATGGCAACTTCAATGGGGTTGACCCATGGAGCGAGGACAACCTTTGGCGCGAGAGCCTGAGGAGGGTGAGCTTGCGACACACGCGTTCCCTAGATCATCTCGACGACTGCACGCCGAATAATCCGGGCCAAGCTAACTCATCCGGGAGGAGAAGCGTTGACCTCCTGGCCGCTGGTAACACGGAAGCCTCGAGGAAACCGAGGGTGAGCAGGGGTGTCACGTATGTTAACGATAGCGTAGCACTGGCCACTGAGAGACGGAACAGGATGAGGGCGCTGAACAAACCTGCCAATCCGAACGCCACGACGGCCGGTGGAGCAATTTCCGAGGAGGTTCGGCAAGACAGAAGGGGCATCGATGGATCGCTAAACGGCCCACATCAGAATGTGGCGGGAGAACAGCAGTTCGGCAGGTACCCTCCCCGGCACGGACAAGAGCACGAGATGCCACGAGGTCCAAACGTCCCGAGGGTAGCTTACGAACGGGGGAACGAGCACCCAAGGGGTCCGAGGAGGAGGGTGGTAATGGGGGGACCCCTCGCTGAGCAGCAGCAGCCACAGCAACAACCAGAGATTGTCCTCCCCCCGCTAGCGTCGTCTGATCACCACCACCACCATCATTTTTTAGGGGAAGACGCCCCCCCTTCACCCCCTCAATCACCACAACCGCAAGAACCAGGTCCTGGTTTCGAGATAGACCGGGAGAAATTGCGCCAGTGGGACTTGATGTCCAGCGCGCCGCTACCCGGAATGGCGGGGTCGGCTGGGGGTGGGGCGGGGGCGGGAGTGGGAGCGGCGGCGGGTGGAGGTGGGAAGGGGTCGGGGGGGCGCAGATCCCTGGGAGGAGGTGGGGCGGAGGGTGGGGGTGGGGTCGGAGAGGGGAGCGGGGCGGGAGGGAGCAAGGGAGCGGGGCCCCCGGGGGGATTGCCTTGTGCAGACGAGACGGCGGCGAGGGCAGGGGATGAGTCCGCGAGGGAGGAAGAGACATCTGGGGTGCAGGCGAGAAAGCAGCAGCAGGAGTCGCGGACGTCGGCGCATCAGGTTGTAACAGGTGAGTTTAGTGACCAGTCCGAAGGGTCCGAAGATTCAATCTCAGGTTTTGTCCTTCTCCGTTTATAAAAATTTTTCTCTTTCATCACTGGTTTAAATTCTCGCTATTCGCGTGAAGCGATTATTTTGGTTTAATTTTTTTTCAAAAATTTGTATGAATGGTATTAGGGTAGATATTCGTAATTATTATATCGCTGCATGACTGTATTTTAAACTGAAAAACTACCTCGAATATTTGATTCCCAGCAATTTTTATTGTCTTAATTTCAAAGGCTTTAATCAGAAAATTATTTCATTAGGTGCGTAATATTGTGTACAGCAATGAAGAAAAATAAAACCGGCTTTTGAATCCAATTTCATATGCCAGCCAGGGTACATAATCATAGGTAGTGGTGGTGACTGAAATTGCCGATGCGTGGCTGCGATGCGACTCCTTTGCGCCACCCTTTACAATCACAGTTTTTTCAACAGAGAATTTTATTTCTTTTAAACTTCTGTTCACTAAATTATACGTATCAACTATTCTTTCTATAAATGTTCACGGAATATTCCTGTATGAGCCAGAATTTGAATGACTGCAGTGCCATTTTAATTTTTCCTTGATGTCATGCAGCCCACGAGCAATGAGACGTCAAATTGGTTGCCTAACCAAGACACTTGTGAGCGGTCGTCTCGCATTATTTTTTAAATAAGCCGCCATATTGTTTCATGGAAATAAAAACATATTATTTAATCAGGGCAGTTTGTAAATAAATATGCGCCTGGTTGCACTGATGTCCGTTGTTTCTCGCTATAGCCGTACAAAATAATATATAGGGTAACCATTTTATAGATGCATAAAATGGATAACTTGATTTATGAATATTTCATTCAAATAACACTATTATTATTATTATTATTAGGTAATCTACCGGTTAAGGTATGTTTTTGGATGGACACAGCTACTAAATAAAACATAGTGTGACTCCTAACATAACACAAAATCCAGCATCCTACTCTACATCAGACCTCTCTTCATCTCTGAGTGCTTTCTTCCTCCCTTAATCCCGTCCAACATCCCTATCCTGTTCCTTCCCTTTCCTCATTTGCCTAACATGCTCCCCTCTATCAGGGTCTTCAACGTCCCACTGCCGGTCAATACCGCCTTCATCCACTTTTCCTGCCTCCATAGGATTTCTCCCAACAAACCCCTCTCTTCGCCCACCATAGCAAGTACTTCCTCATTTGTTTTCTTCTCTGTCCATTTCGCCTTCTCCATTCTTCTCCAAACCCACATTTCAAAAGCCTCCAGTCTACGTCTATCCTCCTGCTTCAATGACCTCGTTTCCGCGCCGTAAATAGCTACGCTCCATATCCAAGTTTTTACGAGTCTCTTCTTAATATCCACCAATGGAATTAAAATAAAATTGAAAAAGGAAAACATCAATTCATAGGTAATTCTGGTTAAAGAGGTGATATCTAAAAATTATGTATTTTGACATCAATTCCATTCATCTCAAGAACTTACAACTATTTGGAATTTTTTGATAAAGGGTGGACCATTTTTGTGCTATTCCAGTAGTCCCTGGAGTAGCACAAAAATAATATTAAGGTAAAGGAGCAAAAGCGACGCCCACTCCTAAGAAAACATACCGTAAACGTATGAATAGAACCAAATGGGATTCAAGAAAGGTGAAAAATTTTCATGGAGGGAATTTTATGACAGGGTTAATGATATAACTGGGCGTTGAAGTTTGTGATGGCTTTCTTGTCTAAGCGTGGAAAATCGAAGAAAGGAAATTGCACCTTAAATGGCATAAAGAGTGGATAGAAAGTAAGAGGAGCTGATGAAGGCTGCATCATTGAGAAATTGTGTTATATTGGGAAGGAGTACTTCAAAATCCCACGGCGATTTTCCATAGTTTTGAAGGACCTTCCAAAATCTCTCTCCACTTACTTTAATAATGAAGGGTGTGTTTGATGGCATTCCAAGCAACGGCGTCCCATGACCGCTCCGGCTGTCATCTCTTAGATCAGCGTTTGTCTGTGAATTTCAATGTGGTATTGTAGGCTATATAATATAAATAATGGTAAAGCCGATCAGTCCACTTTTACCTTACCCTTCCCTCGTCTTTATCTTCCTTTATGCCCCTATCCATGCTGCTGCATCTCGCAAACGGGTCGCTTGGGTGTATGAGAACGTATTCTGAGTACCCAGGGAATATTGGCTTCTATAAAATTTTGAAAAGAGCTTGTTTGTGATATAGGACAAACCTAAACCTCCCTGTAGCATTATATACGTAAGTATAGTCATGCTATATAGGACGTAATCAAATGCATTCTTACGTTCAAGTTAGAGAGTAAACATTTACTAATTCTAATTGAGTTTTTCACGCTAACATGATCATTTCCTTCTCCGATACAAGCGAAGCATAACTACCCTACCGAGGAAGTCTTTGATACTAACTTTCAATCTCTCAAATACTACAATGATTGCTTACAACTTATGGTAACAAGGATAGTCTAATGACGAGGAAAATTTTATCTTTTAATGAAAAAATACAAGGAAATCATTGAAGCCGTGAATGATGCGTGGAAATGTTCAAGATACTCAAATAATCAAGATTCAATAAATTGAATAAAATGGAAATTAGCATGCAAGTAACTGTGTTAATATTGCACAATTTTATCGTCATCGGAAGTTAAACGATTCACAACAATAGCGTATTCACAAAAAGATAATCTTATTTTTATGACTATGCTACAGTGTAATTAAACGCTTTGTGGCTTTACCTTGGAAAAATATTGATATATTATTGAGTTTATATTCAGTGTCAAATACTTCCGCGAGTTCAAGTCCAACTCTCTTAATTTTAATATATGAACAGTTGAAGGACATGATAGATAAGACATTAGGGCAGGAGAGATCCTTATTTTAGGTGTTACACAATATAATATCAACTATTTTTCTCCGAATTCGTATCCATGAACGTTTTAAACGATTCATGGAATTACGGAATTACTGCATTTTCCCAACCTATCACTGGGAATTTCATTTGTATGAAATGGTTATGGGAAATTTGTTCTAAACAACTTTCAACGCCAAATCCTTTAGAGTTTTGTGGATATGAAACATACACACTCAAGATCGTCTTTTCTATGTATAATCCAAATATTAACGGGCAACTCTTATCTGGTCTTTTATCGGCTCATTAAAAATCCATTACTGATCTCCGATATATTATTTTATAAATCTTATGTGGAATTTATTTCATTTACTTTCTTTTTTAAGTCATTTATCACCTTAATCCGATATAATTTTTAAAATATGAGAAGTGTTTTTTTTTCGTTTGACAATTCACGTTAATTCCTCAACGCAAGTGCTTTCGTTGCTTCTTCATTGCTGAGTTGTTAAACACACTTATAATCGAATCAAATCTATTGTGAAATATTGCAAAGTGATACGTATTCGTCCCATTTCTGCATATTCAACCCAAAAGACAGTTCTTGAATGAAAAAAAGGCGAACAAATTATGTCACCCTCATTAATTTTAACCGCAGCAAAAATGCACATCGCAGAGTATTGTTTTCCGATAGCATGGAGAGGAGAAAGACATTTTTTTTAGGGTAAGGGTGATTGAATATATTTAGCCCCTTCGGAATTTCGGAAATTCAAAGCTTCTTTTGTTGCTTTGTTCCAAGTGTCTTGGAAATTCCTTTGTAAGGGGTTTCAGGATGGGGAGGGCTTGAGATCCATGAAAAGGAATGGCCCTAAAATGCAGCTTTGGTGACAGAGTTGCTCCTATGAATTTTGCACGCAAAAATACAACATTGATGGATTAATCCGACGTGGCAGTTTTCCTCTTGCCTGTACTGACATTACGTAGTCATAATGAAATGAAACGAAGCCGGGAGGGTGGCTTGGCCGAAGTTTTTGATCGTCGCCGTGTGTTGCGGAATTTCCTTACCTGTGCAAATTTGTTCAGTCACTACACCAGCGGCTATGCCTGCGGCACTGACGGGGAGAGTTTGTGGTGACCTGATACCCCCTAACGTTTGCCTGGTCCCCGTCGCTTTGGGATCGCGCAAAATAACGGATCGCCTGTTTTATTTCTTGACGTTGGAAGGAAAGGCCTCATGCTGGCTGGCAAAGAAAAATCGAAGGCTTTTGAAGTAACTTATTTCTTTAAATATTTTGTCGATCTTATAATTTCCAGGCCTTAGGAAATATTTATAGATATTAGATATTTTAAGAATGGGAGACTGATGCCATGCATTATTTAAAATGTGTTCTATTATGATTTTAGATTTTTCTTCAAATGACTTACCTACCCCTAACGAGGCCATTTCCTAATATTAAGAGTCAAATCTGAGTTGAATTGGACAAAATATTTTCATGGATGTTTTTATTCTGACATTTGATTCTACAAGTTTTGTCCAGTTTGAGTTTACAGCCATCCAAAGTTATTTGGTATTCAGTTTTTGTCGTATCAACAGGATACACTTTAATATAAAATTATCATTAAAAAATTGTCTTATTTTGCAAGGGTAATTTTTTCAATAACCCCACATTTTTAAACTCTATATTCTTAGTTTAAACAACTTACAATTTAGAATTGATAGGCCATTTAATAATTCCAGTGATTTTATCGAGTGCCTACTTCGATATAAAATTAGGATAATTTCTTAACGTGAGAATTATTGCACGATACGTAGCCTAACATAAAACCAGGTCTTTAATTTTAATTGGTCTTCGCTATCCCGCAATCTGAACTCCGGGGATGCCAAGGGAGCCGGAAGGCAAAAAGAGTATTGAGAATTTCTAACGCATACGCTTTTAACGTGACGAGACCGGTTTCCAGTTACATTCCCTTGACATTGACGTGTTCCCCGAAAATCGCAGCAATTAAAGCTCGTCTCGGAGCCATCTGGAGCAGGCGAGGGTGCAATAAACAACCCGGTTTCGCTGTTATTTTCGGACGTGCCTTGACTTTGGTCGGAGACTTGATCGATCAGTGGACGCCCTCGCTTAATCTAAACAAACGAGCCTGCATCCGCCGCAACGACATCATTCTCCTTTACCCTAGCATCCCTTGACTCCACAAACTCTGGGGGTGCATTTAATTCGGTGCAGTATTTACCGTTCTCATGAATGCATCGGAAGACGTCAAAACCTTCAGGGTGATGATGATAAATCATTTTGGGAACCTTATAGAGGTCCTAAATGAGATTTAATTGGGATCTTAAATATGACCTATAGTTTTTATGCCTACATATGCTGGCGATTGAGGCTCATCTTACCATCCGGTTTGTCGTATTTTTTGGGGAGTCTTGTGCACATGGCTATTCACGGTCGTTGAAGAAAATTCATCAACTCTTTCTTCCGCTTTCTTTCGGAGATTTATAAGTCGGCCTTCTGGTTATTTCTTGATTCGATCAGCTCATCTGGCCGATGCTCTTTCCTGGTTGTATTGCTTTCCGTCCCTTTCCCCACTCTAGGTTTCTACTTTCTCGATTGGTTTCTATTCCTCTGTGCACAATGTGAGAATAGTGCTGAAGGATACAACGACGCAATGAAGAGGTAGTCTCTGTCTGAAGTACCTTAGTTCCGACAAAAGAGATGTGGTGCTTTCTCTTCCGGTTACCCACAAGGCTTAGAGCATCCCTCGCAATAGCAAATCTCAATGATCCCTGATTCGGCGTCTGACCGATGATTTTTCACCCCATAAATCTACAACATTCAAGGTAAATTATGTACTATTTGTGATTTTTTTGGTTCGAAACATCAATTTTGATGAAGTATTCGATATTAAGGGGTTGCAAGCATTGCTGAGTGATTTGGAAATTCAGTGCGACAGGTATGGGATGAGAATCAATATTAATAAAACAAAGGTTATGCGATTTTCTAGAAAGAAAAAGGCTAAGCTTAACATTAAAATAGTAGGGCAAAAACTAGAGCAGGTAGAACAGTTTACGTATCTCGGTAGTGTTTTGGACCAACACGGTCAAAGTAGTAGGGACGTAAGGAGAAGAATTGCGCTAGGCAAAGAGGCTTTCACAAGGAGGGAGTTGATGACGGGGACGTTGAGCAAGGATGTTAAGAAAAGACTCGTAAAAACTTTGATCTGGAGCGTAGCTATGTACGGCGCGGAAACGTGGTCATTGAAGCAGGAGGATAGACGTAGACTGGAGGCTTTTGAAATGTGGGTGTGGAGAAGAATGGAGAAGGTAAAATGGACAGAGAAGAAAACAAATGAGGAAGTACTTGATATGGTGGGGGAGGAGAGGGGTTTGTTGGGAGAAATCCTATGGAGGCAAGAGAAGTGGATGAAGGGGGTTTTGACCGGCAGTGGGATGTTGAAGACTGTGATAGAGGGGAGAATGTTGGGCAAACGAGGAAAGGGCAGGAACAGGATAGGGATGTTGGACGGGATGAAGGGAGGTAGAAAGTACTCAGAGATGAAGAGGGACTGATGTAGAGTAGGATGTTGTGTTTTGCTAGGGATCACAAATTATTTAATTAGTAATTTTTTCCATCCAAAAACCCACCTTAACCGGTAGATTACCTCATAATAATAATAATTCGATATTAAATGGCACGGAGAAGATGTACCTACATGTATTTCAAGAAGTAGTGATCTCTTTCCCTGGAATTCTCGTGCGCCGTGCCAAATATTAAGAGTGCAGTTTTTTAAAATTTACTGGAGAGTAATTTTATAAATTAGTAACAAGGGTAAATATTATTTTGTGATATATGACTGCGGTATAATTTTTCTTTCGCTTAAAAGTTTTTTGTTCTTGATGGTTGGTTATTAGCGTTAAACTGAATTGCAACATTCCACAGAGCTGCCAAAGGTCCGAAAAATATTATGAACATGTTGGGGGCCAACAAATAATAATTAGTTCCTCGAATGAGAATACCCTTTCATGTTAATCACCTTATCTCTTCTTTTCACCGTTTTGGACATATTTACGCTGTTCAGACAAGAGAAGAACTCATTTCAAAAGTGATTTAAAGCCGCATAGACTGAGAATGGGTGCCGAATTATTCGCATTGGTATAGAGCTAAGAGACATTTTATAATGGGTCAGCGCAAATGATTTTATTAATGAGTGATCTTGGCCTAATAGCACATCAAAAAATGATAAAATAATGCATCGCTTTGTTTTGGGTAACCATAATTTCATTAGATCAAGATACAATGAGATATGGTTAATTTAAATGTATTTTAGGGATGATTATTTTATCGTTAACGCATGGATGATTACTTGATTTTTACTCATATAAACTTGTGCATAAAGAATACATCTGAGTACTTTTATTTTAGCACATTTCTCAAATACATGAGAGATGTCATTTCACTATAAATTATCACTTTCTTTCTTTCAAACTTCCAAAGAGGTACTTTTCTTTCGATTCTCCATATTTTTCGCAGTTTCCTGGAAACATTTGTCACCGGCCTACATACTCGCAGTTTGTTGGCAATGACCCATGGAACTTCGCTCCCCATGCCCTGATTGCATTTCAGAGACGCAATTAGCCATTTTGGGTGCATGCGTAGTAGAATTGCTGCTTCGGCATTGACTTTTAAAGTGACCTTGCGTCTTCAAATGACTCCTTGAATGTTCTTTTTCCGTAACCGTGTTTTCAAGTTTCATAATTGAGAAATTTAATGCTACCCTTTTTCCTTTGCACTTATCCCTGAAAGTAACATGAGTACATCCACCATTACATGCCTTCAATCGCGATTGTTGTGTCGTAATGCGGAGCACATTATCCGAGGCATATAGGTTTTGCTAGGGGTTTAGATTGAGTAACGCGATAGCTATGCGTTCATCCATTGTAGCTCGCGTTTTGATTGAAAATGTCCTAAGGAATACTCGCTGTATTTTCTGGCCCATTGACCCCGTTCCGAGGTCGCCATGATGTTGTGGACATGCTGGATTGAAACGTAAGTCGGCGAAATATTTTCGATTGTACGTAATCAACAATTTGGACTTCCTTATTTGCTGAATTTTGTTTAAAAATATTGAGATTTTCCATTTTAATTGTGTTTGGAGTTCGTGAACTCGTTGAAATTAACTTAATACTGCATATAAAAGATAATTTTGTTGTTTTAAAGGATTGATACGTTGTAATTCAATTAAAAATTAGTTATTACTGCCGTGCTCCTCACGAATTCCTATTCAGCTGGATTGGTTTTTGTATTTTTCATGTGGTTAACTCCACTGTTGCCTGTTTTCAGGATAACCGTTCAGATCGTTAAATAGTTATCTTCCGTCAAATTCGTCGTGTTCATTTCTCAGTTTCTTTCCCATTCAGGATTCCTTTTGATTATTCCTCCTAGAAAATTGTACCTCCTTAATACGTGCTTCCTATGGCTATATTAGCATTTTGTTTGCTGGAGTTTTCCTTTTTTTGAAAGAATTGAAGAATATCTTCACTCAAACCATTAGGGCATCTAGTGATTTCAATCCTCTTCCACCGTCACACCTGTGAAATGATTTCTCACATCGCTTTAGGTGTGCGTATTGATTGATAAAGTTTATTTAAATGTACGTGTTATCCATAAGAACAAAATTTTACTTGTGAATAGAGGGACTTGGATTTTAATTGTGTTTGACTTGCACTTTATCGGTCAAATATAGAATTATTAGCAACTAATAATCATGCTACTGTCGGCTAATGAATACTCATTGAATTACACTTTACTGAGTGAAATGTTTGTCCTCGAAAAGCTTGCGAAATCGAAAGATAAAATCCTATCACCTCCATTCAACGTCCTTCAATTTTAAAGTTTCTTCAGTCCTTCGTTGGCAGTTTACTTCTGAAAAATTAAGATTTTTTTCTATTTTCTTTGCATCACTCACGTTTAATTTCAAGTAATTGTCAATGGAAAAACTTGTGTGAGACGTAAATAGTTTTATTCTTAATAACGTTTGAATATGAACTCATATTTCGTTGAATAAGGTACTAATTTCAGGTCGTAACAAATTGCAGACCCACATATTCAAAAACAATCCTTCTGAGGCTTAATTTACGAGCATACTTGTATGAAAATTGTTCTTCCAATTGTGTATGGAACATAGTGTGAACAATCCTAGATAAAGTTGAAATAAAAAGGTAATTGAATTGAAGGATATTCACCTACATATATTTCCATTTTATTGTTTGCAGTACTTATCTGTGATTAGTGAAAACCTGCCTTGAGATCTAAACCGTGAAATGTTTCATTCCATAACTACGCTATGATTGCTTTTGCGTTTCGCCAGCTGCATTTAGCTTGCCCACTCAGGAAAATTAATTCGCACTCGCTATTTTCCGCTTATTTTTCGCGACGTTGGAATTCGTGTTTGCGCAGTCATCCCGTATCCTGCGTATGCATGTACGCTCGCGCGTGTGTGTGTGTGTGTGGCACCGCGGCGCTGAAGGCAACACACGGATAGAATGACCCCCTCTCCACGCTCACTCCTCCATGCGCCTGGAACGATTCCAGAGACCCTGGAGACGCCCGCCCCCACCCACCACCTCAATTTCTCCCGCAGACGACGACGACGACGAGCGGGTGGAAGTCGCGTCTCGGGGGGGAGGCGACTCCCCATCCTCGTCCTCCCCCCCTTCCTGGCAGTTGTTTATTGGGAGAGCGAAAAACGTCGACCGATTCTGGGGCGGGCCCCACTTCAGGACCCTTTTAAGGAGGTTACATGGCCGGGTGGAGGCATCGCTCGTGCGGGAGGAGGGAGGAAGGGGATTGTGGATGCGGAGGAGGGGAGTCGGGGCGCCGGGTGCCGGCGCCTTTCCGTCACACGACCCCTCCTCTCGCACCCCCTCCGATCCCTTAGCCTCGGGCGGAAACACTCGTTAACGATTTTTATTGTACAAAGCGTCCGTCCGTCTCCCGATCTCTGTTGTTCGCCGATACATCCGACCCTAACGTTTCTGTCTTTCCGTTCACCCTAATGCAGTGGTTTTCATTATTTTCTCCTTTTTTTGTGTCTCCGGGCGCACCCAGCGGTTACGTAACGTCGCGTTCCGGAGCGCTTTTCCGTCGTCTCTTCCTCTCGCCTCCCCAGTACAAAACTGTTGGTAGTCGGCATCGATACGTATTGATTCGTATTTTATGTTGTTTGCTGTCACATGGCTTTTTCCTCCTGCGTTCTTCGGATTTTTTAATTATTAGATGACAAGGCAGTGAAATATTTCAGTAGTCGAGTACAACTATTTATTTCAACTACGGTTCAAAATTATATTAAACTGCCAAACAGGAAACCATGAAACGCAAACGTATACATATGTGAGGCATGAATATAGAAAATGCAGCCCCGTTTGGTGGACATTATGAAATGCTCATCACATCTCCAGCGTATTTATTATGAAACTTCATTACGTAAGCATTTGGTGGTAATTTTTTTTTCATTTCTTTTCCTCTTTACCCATCCAAATGCAAAAATGACGAAGACAAAGAAATACTTCTCTTCTATCAGTATTCAAGGGCTTCACATATTTGAAGGTAAATATTTTGTGTTTTTATTTTGATTTTTCTGCTCGTTAGTCTAGAAATTCTGTTTCTATTTGCTTAAGTTGGACGATTTCCGCGAATTTTGTAATGCATTACACTAAACAAGAGCGGATAGTGTGAAATATATGTCAACATTTTCGTAAATAATAATAAAAGGAGTTTAAATAATGCATAACATATTGAATACTTACAATAGCTGTGTGTAAATGTTCATTTCAACTCCAGGAAAAAAATTCCCGCGTAAATTTCATTTGAGTTAGTATTTTTAATCTTTGCTCGAAAAACGCTGCATGGATACGTGTTGTTTTATCCAAATAACATTCTGTCTCTTCTGCTGCGTATTGAGTCTTTTATTGAGTTTTGAGCACTCTTCATTTTTATTATTCGTGTTAGTAAATAAGACACACAGTTATTTTCATATTTGCAAGTGTAATTTCACAACGTCATGTACGGGAACTAACGAATATACAGCGTATTTGAAGATTTAATTCCTCTGTGATTGAATTTATATTGAACAGTGTTGTATTTTTTATTGAATGCGCTCATCGATGCGGTACATATTTCGTTCTTTCAAGTGCCAAAATTTTTTAACGGTACTTGATCGATTTCTCCGTGCTAGATTGATTTTGTTTTAAACGTTAAACTCTAGAATTCCTAACATTCCATCTCATGTGGCTGTGGTTCAGTGCTTGATTAAAGTTCAAATTGAGGTTTACTTTGAACCTTTTTAGGATTACTTGTTAGCCACACGTTAGCGTGGAAGTCATCGCTGTTCCTTTCCGCATGTGATGATAGAACGACATATATTGGTTGACATAATATATTGGTCCTGTAAGTGGAGTCGAAGGATTGGGGTTCCAGTACTTGCAGCATGGTATTTATCGTTGAGTAATTTGGTGCAGCCATTAGCCGTTGAAACGCAGGGGAATTATCACCCGGTATATTTTACTGCACTCGAGTACTGGAAAATTTCCCCTCCTTTCGGTATCTGATCGTCGTCTCCTCGCCAAATCAAGGGCACGCTCAACGCGAATCCTTGCCAAACCCTCGCCTCCCTATAAGCCCAGCCGCTAAATTCATTTCTACGGTGCGGGGTAGCCACTTGTTTGTGTGCACTTCTCTGTGTGGTGAAAGTTGAGAGCTTAACTAATATCGCACGGTGGCACTGGAAGATTTAATCAAGCAATTTTGTTCTCCATTGAGCCAAGCCGCATTGACGGAGAACAATGAATTTTGCAGAGAAATCATGCGATAGCATTTAGCGTAAAAGGCGAAATGCTGCTCGAAAATGGGTGGTTTTATTTTCAGTTTACCAAGCTCTGCCAGTTTTGAATCTCATTCAATTCCCTGAAAATCGCGTTTAAATTGTAAATAAGCGCAGTCAGTTTGCATAGCTACGGTTATTACATCCGGCGTCGGCATGTTTATTTTCAGGGTGGCCATTCGGTCGGGAAAATCGGGAAAAAGTCTCTAATTTCCTCAATTTATTAAATAAATATGGGAAAAAAAGAGGTAAATGGGTCGAATATTTTTTTTAGTTCAGATGTTTGATGTGCGATTCGAGAATATTTTGTGGGAATCGATAAATCTCGGTGATAACGGTGTTCCTTTGAGTCGTGAAATCAGTCCGTCTTTTCAGAAGCCCGCGCATACTGGCAATGACTGGAATCATATTTGGGCTGAATTCATTGATGTCGTTACCACGCAAAGTGTTGAGGCATAATATACAAAAAAATGCATAATCAGATTGCAAAAATCGGGAAAAAATCGGGAAAATGGATACCATATTGGTCGTGAAAATCTGGAAAAAGTCGGGACATGAATCCACGAAACGAGTGACCAAATTGTTTTTTTATCGTCCTATTTTTCGTCAATGGCTGTAGATTTTGTCATGATTAGTTTTTTTACGGGCTTATAATAATCGATGTTACTGTATTTAGCTGTCACGTCTAACATATATTTTGCTGTAGTGTATCATTTTACGCATACAAGATACACTGTATAACTCTATCAATCCTAAGTTTGTTTTGATGCAATTTTCGGCGTCTACCATTATCTGTTTTATATTTCTCATTCAGGGTCCTCTTTTCTAATTCACCCCGTGCAGGTTTCCCTCGACCATCGTGTTTATCCCCTCACCATGCCTCAAAATATGTATGAGGTTGCTCTTTCTTCTTCTCTCCGTTTTGAATAGACGTCTATCTCAAACCCTTGTTCTCCTGTCTTCAGCCTCTTCATTACTTTGTATGTCTGATAACTGATACAAATTTCTACTCTCTCGTTATAAGACCGCGACGGAATTTAATTTTTGCTAGGGATCGCCCATAACTTGCCTCTAATCGTAAAACATACCGACGTTGATGATAAGTAAGCGAATGTAGGCCCAAACCTTTAACAAATGATAGCAGTTTTACTAATGTTACTTGGATCGTTTTTCGATAATTATATTTCCCGTGGCCTTTCTGATGAATTCCTGAACCTTTAACTCCCTTGTTCATTTGTCGCCTTTTTAAATTTCCCAATTATTTGCACCCCATCGCAACGGTTTGTAATTTTGTCCATTATTCTCACTTATCTTATGCACACAAACCCAGTGTGGTACTTAACGAATAAATGAACTCAAAATCATTAAACAATCAAGTCAGCCGGCCAACTAGCACTCTCTCCGGCATTCCCCAAGTCTTATGATTTGGCGTAGGTGTACTCAAGCACCATGAAAAAGTTAGGCTTCCTTCCGGTCCGCCGATGTTTTCAAGTTCTCCTTATGAGTCGTTCCTCTAATCATAATGTTTACATTGCTCAGCTTGCGAAAGTGCGCGCGGCCCGATTGTCTCGGGGTGGGCTGGGCGAGAGTACTCGAAAAATAATGGAAGCACGTCCTCCGCTGTGACAACAAGGGGAGGGAGGCGTGTGCAAATCCCCCCGTCCCCCCCCCCCCGTCCTCTTTCCGCCACTCACCATTCAACGCCTCCCTTCCTCCTCCCTGTCCTCCCGCCTCCCTTCGGGCCTTACGTATGCCCCACTTCCACACCCGATCCCTAGAGGGGACGCCAGTCCTCAGTGCACGTGTGTACATAAACCCCCAGTCCCACTCTCAAACCCTTATCGCCCTCTCATTTCCGCCCTTCACCCTCGTTATCGAGCACTCCTCCCAGCGCACGCTGCCAGCAAGCCCTCCTCCACGCCCCGAATTCCCGCGGAGTCTCGATTTAAAAATTGTTGCAATAATTAAAATGTATCCCTTTTTCTCTCCGGGGTAACTGGGAATGGCTGGCCACGCGCTCGCTTTAGGGAAGGAAGTCGAGAAACCCGTCACTATTATGGGACGGGACCTACTACCCTGGTTACCACCGTGATTCACGATGTTTTTGAAGTGGAAACCGTGACGACTTTACTCGTGTGTATTATCTTGAGGGTCTTCATTCCATTGCTTGATATGAGGTTTGTTGAGTTTATAAAAAGCAATCGTTTCAATGATGTCCGAACTCGAAATACGTAACGAAACAGTGCAAGGCTTGCATGATGGTCAGATGTATCTCCTGTTAACTGTACCGACAAATTAATGATTAGTGATCGTCGCAGGATTTATGTGGCCGTTTCAAGTTTTATCGCAGCTTTTGAGCGAATACCCATTAATATACAAACTAGGCGCGTGATGTGATGGAAAGAATTTCACCCTACCCTTATTTTTTGTCCCAATTTTGTGTTATTTGTTAGTGGATTAAATTATCTAGGATATGCCCAATACTACCGCTAGATTCTTAAATACCTTTTAATTACATTGATTTGTTGTGTATTAATGGATTAACACAACATATGAGTTTCATAATTAGGTTACAATGAATTCGTGAATAACACGCTCATTTAGTGCATATCATCCATTATAAGTCTGAAACTGTCCTTGATATAAACAAATAATTTTCGAAGCCCGATGCTAATTACTCATACTTGCTAATAACGTAGTTTAATTACTTTATGGTTTTAATCATCCTTGTATTAAATGCTTATCTGATAAATGAATACACTGATCAGTGAGATAACAAAAGAAATGTAATAAAAACACCTAAGCTGTCACATTTTCCTGCAATATATGAAAATGTTGATGTTATAAACTTGAATTGTACAGTATTCTAGCCCAGGATAAATCATTATGCAATGAGCACATTTCAGTTCTTAATAGATTAATCAAACGTAACGAAATTTAACATATTCTCTGAAAACTTCACAATAATAATTTTAAATATTTTAGTCAAAAGTCATCTTGTGCTTTCAAAATAAAGTCAAAACCAAATAATTTATTTAGGAGTTTTCTTTGAGCTGTTTCGGTCTTCCTACATCAACTATTTGGTATCCACTACGTTAAATACTTGTAGAACTGACTTGAACGGATCTGAGGCGTTTTCCTGTAGGATTATGAAATGTCTTTCGCTTAGGGATAAAGGGGGTGCCAGCCCAGAAAGCTCCATAAGATCTTTATCGATAAAGAGATCAGCCCAGGAATAGATTTAGCTACCTTCATTTTACGAAAAGCTGTTTGAATGACAACATTAAAACTGAAGATGCCGGTCTCGGTGGTCAGGTCGGAAAAAGTACCGGCAGTCTCACGTTCGCGGGGTCAAATGTCAACGTAAATTATACATGCAGTTGCTGCAGTCAAATTCCGTGATATACTGCAATCGTTAGAGAGCGTAAACACAAAATCTACTACTAATAAAATATTATTAAATAGACATTGCTGTATTATTTACTTTCCACACTCTCCAATATTTTGCGGATAGGGTTCTTGGAGTAAGAATTTGAACTTTTAATAATATTAGAGTAAAGTAAATTGAACCATTTTAGAATATTTCTTGGATTTATGGACCTACTGATTCGTTGTTTCTCCGAGTGAATTGAGTTTTTTTGGCACGAAGGACTTAATTTTTTATTTGCCCTCAATAACGAGGATAAGGCCGTTGTGTGAGTGAGATAACCTCCCGGTCCATGTTTGCAAATTTAAAAAAAAACTTATGCATAATATCGCATTTGGCAGTGTGTGGAAATAGGACATGCGGTCAGCCACAAATCATACCTTCCAGCTTCATAAGAAATTAAAGAGCCCACAAACCATGCTTTCGATCATACAAAGTAACTTTTGTGTGTCAGTAATCAATATTTTAAACCACAAATAACAATTTTAAAGGAGATTGACGTGCTTTTCAAAATGAAGGAACAAGTTCCACTTGCGCTGGATCAAAATAATAACATTTACATTGCATTCCATGCCATAGACTTCTCTATCATCTTTCCCTGTGCCTTCTCCTTCGAATTAATATCGAGTCAATTCGAAGTCAATGGAGGATATGAGTTGAAGATTTTAACGACCCTTAAGTGACGCGTCTCCGATGCCCTATTCAAAATTGGAATAGTTTAAAATATATTTTCTAGCAGAATTCATGTCGACACAAACATATTTACTTGCACAGTTCGTTCTGCAAATTGATTGACTCACGGAATGTAACTTCGCGGACGAGGACGGAATTTAGGACTTCCCTTACCATTCATTTCGTCCAGATGCTAAGTCGGCGAATGTTATTCAAGGGGGACGAAGAATTTACGTGAACAAAACCTCGGTAATACTACAAGCCTCAAAAGTTTGGCCACGAGGGGGAACCCGACTCTCAGAAAGGAAAAGAAAAAAAAAGAATAGTAAACGGCACACTCTTGGGGGATTATGACAACTTTCAGATTCGCGTCCTCGGGTTTTTTGTGGTTTCGCTCCTAGCCGGCAAATTACCCCAAACCACGTGCGGGCGTCTCGGTTCCTCAGCCATCTCCGCTCTTCCGTCCTCCCCCCCTCTCGTCCCATTTGACCGGGAAGCGAGTTATGTGGAGGGGGAGGAGTAAGATGGAGACAGAGAGAAAGAGAAGGAGAGAGACAGAAATGGGTTGCATTCACTTCTCCCCCAACTCTAAACCCCCCCCCCTGTCTTCCTCCGCGTCTCTTAATGCCACACCGCCATTGCCTGTTCCTCCCCCAACACCCCTGATTTTTTTCCCTCCCTCGGATGAAAGCAAGTGAGCATTCCGTATTGGGGTGGTTTAGTCGACCCGGCAAGTAACAGGAGCCAGGGACCCCTCATTTCGGGCAATGAAGATAGGGCTTTGTGAAAGGAAGGGAGTGTGTGGGGGGGGTGAGGGTGTCGGAAGGGATATTTTATGTGCATCTTGGGGCCACCAGGGGCTGACTTCTCCATAGATGGAGGGGGCTGACTTTTTCGGGCAGGGGGTTGGGCGTTTGGGGTGTTTTCGACGGGAAATGGGGGTGGAGGTGGGCATGATGAGTCACTATGCCGCGTCGATCGATTTCTATCTAACGACTTCTCCACTATTCCATCGACCAAGGGGGTAAGGGGTCGGCCTCGACTAGTAGGGAGGCGCCGACACTTCCCCCGTCGTGCGTACGCCTCGTGAGGTGCTCGGGTCGACACTGGCCATCGGCCGCTCTCCGATGTGCCCCGTCGGCCAACGGAGCTGCGGAGTTGAATGCGTGGGTATTGGCTTGCTTGATCAAGCTCTCGGTTACGGTTGACGGATGGAGTTCTTTTCTTTTTCACGGACGAGACCTGCATTCACGGCGCGGCCGCTGACATTTTGGCTCGCAATGATATACGAAATGGGTTCATTCGGAGCAAATTATTAAGAATGACTGACGACTCGTGAAATCGAACAAAATGTGTATTATATGCTTTTTAAACCATATGTTTTCATTACGCAAAGGAAGAAATGGAGATGGAAGAAAAATATTGCTCCTTGAAAAGGAATTTGTAATGGATATTGCTACCAGTCATCTTCCATGTGACAACCTTAAAAAAAATCTTGATTTCTTGAAAATACGTTCCCTCAATGTCTATAAATTAGCTTTAGTAAAACAGATTTGTAAATCTTATTGGCAATGCCGCAGTTTTATTCCAGTGGATTGTTTGTCTTTTCTGGAAGAGCAAATTTTCGTCGAAGTTTTGAATATGAGAATGCTAGGGGGTTGCGGCGTTATATGGAAAGACGTCCTCATAAAACTTCATTTTTCATTTTAATTGGCCTTACCATTCTGTTCTGGCGGTGTTGGTTCTATAGTAGCTCTGATTTTTGAAAATAGCGCAGGATTTCCTTAGTACTCATGCAAATATTTCGAAACATTGCCTAATAACATTTAAAATTGTTTGGAAGAGCCATTAAAGTCAATATGCCAGGTATTCGTGCGGCACACCGATTTTTTTGCTATTAAGCCATCTGCATTAACAAAGAACTATCTGAATTTCCGGTACATATGCATCTCACAGAGTTTTAATTCCGCTCCTTTGTTGAGGAGTAGCTTTTAACTATCCATAAATCGGCCAGAGTCCATAATCGACGCTGCAGAGGAAGATTGGAGTAGTTCCAGGAGCGTATTGCTTACAAATTCTCTTCCAATTCTTTAGGAGAACGGTTGGAATGTAAATGTAAAATAGTAATTTTCAACCAGCGGTCAAAACATGTAGTTATCCTAATGAGTGAAAACCAGTACTAATGATCATAAGTGACGCAATGACCACGCGCTTTGTTTTGAATTCTTGTGTTCTGCTAAGAAGAGCATCAGGAGTTTCCATGTTTTTTCATTAAGAGAGGGGTTAAGAATAAAGATTCAATACCTAACTGTTTTAGGAATTTAAACGAAAGAAAGATTTTCATTAAATTTTGATAGCAAAGGGAGTAAATTCAGTGCTTAGGTTCAATGTTCAACTCATGAGCGGACATCGTGTGCATATAACATATGCGTACGAGATATAACTCGAGAATAAACCATTTTCCATACTGTGCTTTTGACGCGAAATGATCTCCCGAATACGCCCCAGAAGTTCGTCGTCATTGCTAAGCAACGCAGTGCATTTTCAATGGACGCAGCGTTTTTGAGGAAATCATCATCTCGCGCTCAGCGCCTGAAGTAGAGTTGGAGTGGTTGATCGGGCCTGCCTCGTCAGCAGCAGTGCCGCGTGACGAGTCTCGAAGGAGCGCGGGGAGAGCTCGACTCTGGACGTAGTCTCGAAGCGGATTCCTCCGACACATTCCCTTTGGCCAACACGGTATTCTTCGCTTTCGCATTTCGTCTCGGGTCACGCCTTCGTCCTTCCCGCTTCTCCCCTCCCCCTTCTCCCGCGAATGCTCTCCTACTCCCGTCGCGTCAAACCTTCACTGTCCCTACACTCTGAGCGTCTTACATAAAACACAACGCCCCCGCGACGAGGGAGTTCCCGCCTCCCAATCTCTCTCTCGGGTGAACAAACTATCTGCTCAGGGGTCCGTTTCACCCTTCGTGAAACAAACGATAACATATTGGGAAATATCATTATTAGTCCTTCCTTCAAAAACATTGAATGACTACAGCCCTATATATTCTTTCCCATCTAATGCTGATTGTCGTCCTACCTTCTCTTCGTGTAGGTCGTTCGTCAAGCTTCCCTCTTTGTATCCACCCCTTGTAAAAGATGGACTATACACAAGTGTTTCTTTATTTATTGTCACAAGAAAACCCTCAGTTTACTTGTTCCGAGTACTTGCATCCTAGAGAATTATTTTAGAGTTGATTCTTTTATATGCCAACCGAAAACAGAGAACATTACAGGCGGGGCGGTTAGCTCATGGATAGCAATATTGAAGTGGTAGCACTTTGCACCCTTCATCAGTTCTAAAGATTTTTTATAGGTATATACCTTCCTTTCAATACCACGTATGTTTTATCACACTCACCAGTTGGCTGTACCTAGTTTATTATATCAATCCACACTCGATTTCATTTTCTTATCATATTCTAACATAGTTTCTCTTCTCTACACTTAGTTCTGAGTAATTTCCTATTTCCCATGCTGGCAATTTATTTTTTTAGGCGTAATTCAGTATCGAAACGTAGGAATCAATTGTTTGAAAAAATATTTTTTCGGTCTTATCTGATTCTCAAGCCCTTTGCGAATCCCTGAAAACCAACGGGGATCTTAGGTTAGTGGTGGTGGACAAACGCCTGCCTAGCTTACCGACCTTTCTTGCCGACCTATCTTTACCGCGCATGCTTCACCTAATCCAATATCTTTTCGCATAGCGCAATATTTGTGTTGGAATGGTGTCCGGTATTTATTTATTATTCATGAGTAATCGCTTAAATGGATCAAGATGGATGGAATGACATTATACTGTCAACTTCGCCCCACGGAAAAAACACGTCCCCCGCGAATATTTCTTTTCCGAAGTCCCAATATTTCTATTCGTTATCTTAGCTCCCTTCTCATGCTCACACATTTCATCCATCACCTCGATCTTCCACCTCTCTCCCCTTCATCCGCCGTTATTTTATTAACCCCCTCGGTTCATAAATTATGTCGATGAATTTTGAAAGTTCCGCGTAAAGAATTTACGCGGAAGTTAATTTTGCGTCGGAGAGGTCGGAGTCAGAAGGAGGGGCGAATCCCAACGGTATCAATTTCGCCGGAAATGCTCACCTTCGTCCACTCCCCTTGCCTCGTCTCTTTAGTGCACAACCCCCCACCACTATGCTCTCTTACTTCATCGTCTTACGTATTTTTCAAGCGCGCTGCGTCGGCCATATCCCCAGGTTTTTTCGTGTCATCCCCGAAGCCTTTATCAACTTCCTCCTTCTTCCTATCATTCGGAAGTTAATTTGGCAAATTGAGGCTAGACACGAAATTCTTTGCGTGGAAAAAATGATTCATACCCAAGACCTTTTTGATTCTTTTTTTTTAATATTAGGGAAAATAAAGTATTTATGGAGAAAATCTAAAACCTACCACTGACTCACTACTAGTAACAATCAAGCTTAGAATTCCTATGTTCCTAAGTTCCATAGGAAGCATAACAATTTTCCAGGTGAGCCTGGTCGGTAGAGAACCTCTGATTGTAAAATGTATACCACATCTTCGTTATAGATCTAAATTTATTCCGAGTGATATTTTCCCTCTGCCCTCTTCTTACTGTCCTCCATGTTTCCTTTCATTCCGTTCTACTTCGAACAAATTGCATAATAAGTGCTTACATGTGTAAATGTTGTTGAACTCCACTGTCGCAATGTGCCTCTCGAACTCCAATATCTGAGATAAAAATTTGTGTACGAAGTGATGACATCTGAAGTTTTTATCAAAGTGGTTGATATGGAGATATTGTTGGAACTTTCGAGAGCCCATGTATAGCTAGTATACGAAATGGGTCATATAAAGACCTTTTACGATGTTTCCAATTCTTCCATGTGACGCTATCGAGATTATTCTCCCGGAGACGGTGTAAAGTGTGTTTTGCATCCGCTCCGCACGGTCAGAAGGGAGCATCGATTTGCGCCTCCCCTACCCGCCGAGGAAAGCTGTGAAGGATGACGTGGATCCTTACATAAGCTCCCTTGATATCCACGCCATTTATATGTGCAGCTCGGGTCCGAAAGGTCATCATCGTGGGTTATTAATGCTGGGATTGGTGTGTACCCAAAGCTGTCCTGTTACATACCCATCTTTTCATTCCTTCCCAGTGCATTGCTACGACTTCTTCCATGATCTAATTCTCTGACCTTCCTCTGTGGTTCTTTCCTTCAGTAATTCCTTCACTTAGGTTCTTCATTGAGATGTTTTGCCTCAGAATTAGCTCCAATAGTTTCATCATTCAGCGACTTCTCGGAGTACTTCTTCATTGTTTTTTACTTCGGCAAACCGTTTTATTTTCATCGTTATTTTCTAGAACCTGTTTAAAAATGTCCCCAAACGCTTTTCTTTGCTGCTATTACCATCCCCATGCCTAGAAAATTATACTCCATGGATGAGTTTCAATAGATTTCTTGGAGTCTAGAGTAGTACTCATTGCCGTTCGCGTTAGCAATTTTTGTTTCTTTGATTTTCAATCCGAAGGATCGTAGATTCAAAATTAATACAAAAAAGTGAGTTTTGCTCGACACATCTATAGATAATATTAGAAACTATCTCAACTAAACATAAGTGTCTCCATACATGCCTAGGTGTAGGCCATTTCATTTCGAAATTTACCAAATTCATAATCGGTTTTATGAAAATGTTCTTTTCGGCAAATTTTTGACTTGTTAGCTCTAGACATGGTAGAGGAGGAGAGAGGATTTTTGGGAGGGATTCAAAGAAGACAGGGTCAGTGGATGTAGAAAACATACTGCGAGGCAAAAGGAGGCTGAAGACGGCATAGAGGGGATACTTCTGTGAAAGAACGGGTGAGTGAGGAATGGTTTAGGCGCTCTGGGTGGCATTTAGGGAGAAGGAAAGCATTCGGAGTTAATGAACGAGTTATTGTCACGTGCAGTCTGGGGTGCGGTTCTATATATTTTCATGTTGTTTAGGGCTTAGGAGTACACCAGTGGGTAGTGTCCGGATCCATCACAAATCATCCATAACCCGGTAGTCTACTGCTGAAAAAAGAAATCGGAGTCAAACTCCATAATTGTGTCATCTACGATTCACAAAAATGGACGATATATGTATGTGACATGCTGGCAGTGTCCGTTCATCCAATTTCGATAGTAACACCCGTCGCCGCGCCACCACTTTAAATATCGAGCGAGCCAATGTTTAAAATGGGAAATACCACACAACCCCGGATGCAGATCCTTCCCTTTATTCCCCGCGCCACCTATTCCCATTCTCGGCTTTCTGCTTTTGTTTTTTTTCCCCCTCTCACCTTCATTTTTTTGAAAAATCCCATCTTCACACCCCATCCTCCCTCCCCCCCGTCCCACCAATCCCCCCAACCGCGCTCGTCCCCACCCCTTGTTGAATTCCCTCCCCCCCTCGCTCCCATTCCCACACCACCTTCACTCTCATCGTGGCGCGGACGTGAATGTGCATGAGCGTCACGTCTTCGTCGTCGTGAACGCGTGCGTACTTCCCACCCTCCCCCCGTGAGAGCAAAGCACGTCGTTACGGGCCGCTCTTCCTTCTCCCGGTGTCCTCCCGCTCCCCCTCCCCACCCTCACTCGCTACCCAGGGCCCCCCTCTACCTCGTCCAACTCAATCCCCCAGGAATCCCAAAACCCTCGAGTGAGCACGGACAGACTATTTTTCTCTCTCAAACGTGTGAGTAATGGAGAATTTGACTTTAAGGCGACGGCGCATGGCAAAACCCGATGAAGGACGAAGAAGTCTTACTTTGGAAAAATAATCCTACTTCGTGGCTGAAATGGGGTTTGTGTAAATGTGCATGCATAGTATGGTCCTTGGTGGCTCCCAAACGGGTGGATTAAGGTCTAATGTAGAGTAAGCCTGAGCCACCCTTAGGCGCAATCGATTTTGGTGGAAGAGCCATTGGTGGCTTATTATTAAACGGTCGATAATATGAGAAAGCTAAGAATACTTGCGGGAAAAAAATATCCTTGATCCTAGAACCAACTTAGAAATACGATAGTCACAACTATTATTCTCGGAACAGTTTAAGTATAACTAAAAGTTCCTTATAGTAATTCAACTATGGACTCCCGGCAAAATTTTATTCAACTTTTTTTAGTTTTAATTTATATATTTTACATTTCATTTCTTATGGAGGAAATCATCTCTACGCTTATTCAATATGACACAAAAGAATGCGGCAGGTTGTGTTAAGATGCCAGGCATGAAAAAGGAGGGGAGTAGTCTTGTCGTGGAGAGATATGTTTTCATTTTTTAATGTAGAACACATCCCCTCTGAGATGCGGTCGTTAATCCCGCGAGAGAATTCACAACCTCCCGTTCACCATGAACCAGCGTCAAATCGCCACACAAAAGTACTGAACGTAGGTCTGGTGAAAAGTTTACCATAACCTCAACTCTTCTCATTGGGCTCATAAACCAAAGCGGAATTTCCTATTGAAAAGTTTTGCTCGAGGGTAAGAAAAGAAATGTCTAACTTTTTCTACGCAAAGTACACCCGTGAATTTCATAAGGAGGGCTTGAATAATTCATCTGACCATAATATTGAAAGTCACATAAATGAGAAATATGAACAGACGGTGCTGGTGCAAATATTTAAGTATTCATCCATCCTGTTATTTTGTTTCGTTTTTTTTACAATTTATTTGCTTGATACGACAGAAAAAATGAGCGTACCCTGTGGTACATGGAAATGAGGTGCAGAAAAACACCCTTAACATAGCATGGGGTGACATTAGAGCCCGCGACCTCCGGGATGGCAGTCGAGGATGATACCCCATCGCCGCCACGGCCGGAGTTGATTAATTCAGTTCAAACCAGCATACGGTCATCCAAGGAAAGCATTTAAAGAGTCGCAGAAGAAAGAGAGAGGGAAAGAAGCTTAAATCAACAAACGGAAACGGTAGTCAAAAAAATGTTCCAAATCAATCCTTTTGCGTCGGCGAATGCCATAAATATCTGGGGCCTCAGCGCCGCCCCACCGCGGGGATGCCTCCATCGGAGCTGGGAATCGCCGCTGCACGGCATGAAATTGAGATTTATACTTGTAACATCATATGGTCGTAAAATAAAACGAGAGAGAGAGAGAAAGAAAATTCGCCAACCGAGGGTTATCGTGATCTCGGTAGCGGCGGGGACGCCAATGGGGGCGCCGACGACGCCTTGGGCTTTCGCCCGCTGTTTCTTTCCATCTCCTTTCCATCTTCCTCCCCCCTCCCCAGAGTCTTCCCCCACCCCCCACCCCACAGATGCAGGCCCTTTCACCGCCACATTCCGCTCCCTCCCTCGACCGTCTCCTCCTCATCCTTCTACCCCACCGTCTTACACACATTTCCTCGCGACAACGTAGCGATCGCATCGATTTGTTCTTCCCATTCAAATCTCCCGAGACGGATGAAGGAAGCAGTGGTGTACGTGAGAGAGAGAGAGAGATCAGGGGAAAGGTGGCTTAGGCGATCTTTTTTTTCCTAACTACCCATCCACTTATTTTCTTCGGGGTCTTCCGTCTTCCTTCCACTTCCTCTCGCGTCGTTTCGTTCGCGACTCCCCTCCTTATCTCCCGTCGCTTTATGCCTCAACACCCTCCCCCCTCCCTCTTTCCCTCCACGTGCCGTAATGTAATTTTCCCCGCGCGAGTAAATGGAGAAAGGGAGGAGAGAGAGAAAGTGTTCCATTTTTTTCATTCAGCTTATCTGAATGCTCGCCCGAGAGGTGTCGAACAAAACGTTGTCTGCGAGGATTACGTCAATAACTTCGTTGCTTCTAACATATACGGTTGACTGTGGGAATTCTTCACGGAAATGCTTTTTGACTTAACAATTTCTCTCGGAAATTTGCCATTTGAGCGTCATTAATCAAATGAAATGATTTTTCGCGGTGAATTTACTGACACTGGTGTACACACTGACACCACTGCTCTTGACCACTTAATATGTTCCTATGTGGCATTTCCCTTGAGATTGGCAAAGTACAATTGTTTTGTCAAATTAAGCCCGATTCTTTTTTGCATTGTTTAACTCATTGAGCATTTTGCGTCTCAGGATAATTCTATAAACTTTATCACCGAATATGGCCGTAAAACGCTACCGTAATTTCCGTAATTGCACCTCAGGTAGGCTGGGACTGATAAAGCGTTATGCATTAACACCACGGACTTTCACGAGAAAGTAAACCGGAGTTTTATCACTCACTTCTCTCCTGGATATTTATTTTTGAGCCGTTGGCCGAGTAGCGTGTTTGATATCCGATCGTCTGCTAGCGCTAAGGTCACGGATTCGTGCCCCCCCTCGGGTGCGACCTCCGCTGACTCCACCCCTGCAAATGAGACGCAAGCCAAGGCTAATTGGAATCCCATTAGCCATCAGAAGTGTCGTCATCATAATCTGAGGATGGATTTTAGGAGGTGTCAGTAATGTCCTGTCATCTGGTAATCACTTCATCCCTCATAGATTATACGAGAGATACTTATCGTAATTATTCATGTCTTTCATCGCTTTATTGCCCTTGCTAATCCTGGTCCTTCTCATGTAGTCTTTTCCTTCTGAGGTTTTCCATCGTGGTTTTGGAAAGATATCTTCCAATAAATTGCATTTATAATATAATATGAGAAAAATATAGGTCTTCAAAGAAAAAAATAGCAAAATGCGTCCAATTACTTCCCTTCTTCTCTTTGTCTCTATGTCTTCCAAGTATTTCTGTCTTCAACCACTCTTCGAAAAACTTCCTCTTAAATTATTTAGCCGATTCATTTATTCATTATAGTCCCTAGCATCAATTACAATCGCTTATAATCTTCCATTTCCACTTGCTTCTATTGTCGATCTCTCACGGCCACAGAAAAGGAAGAATTTTTTCAGATTATTATTATCTCTTTCCAGAAGGCTCGGGAGGCAAAATAATAGGATAAGGTCGTGGCAGGTAGCTTAAAAAAATCTGCAACGCCGATATAAATACCTGTCCAGTCAAATAATTGTTTCGTGTCGGATTTCCACGTTTTTTATATGAGGTGATTTTTTCACTGCTGTAAAAGTAGTGAGACAAACCTGCCTACTGAAATCAGCGATAGATTTTTAAGCGTTTTATGTGATTGATTAATCCTTTAAAGACATCTCTTTCCCACCTAGTGATAAATTGATAACAATTTTATTTGAAAAATATAAGGTTTAGGGTTTGTTATTGATGAGTCTTTAAGAGAAGGTTATATGTATTTTATGGAGCATTACAAACTTTAAACCATGAGAAAGGGAATGCAACTGCGTTAGGAAGGAGAATAAATCCGTAAATCCATCTGGAGGTGAACTCTTGTATTTATTAATGGACAGGGCGCTACATTCTTCATTTAATGGCTTAAAATTCTGCATCCAGATTAGTTAATCTAAAATTTTTCTCATGCTCAAGCCACAGAGAAGAGTATTTATCCCCTTTATTGAATCGCTTTGTCAAAAATGAGACCTTATTAACTCAGATCGTGAAGAAGGTTCGATAGCTTTTTCAGCAGACTTAAAAATTAGTCCGAAATAATCAATTATTTGATGTTTCTTGCGCACTATAATCTCTCTTTGCATGCAATATGACACATTTTATTTTTAAAATAACGAAATTAAGGCCTATTCAAGCTGACAGAAAAACCCACCAGTGAAGGTTTGGTACTTTGATCATTAGATAAGACTACGAGGCCATTTCCGTGTTACCACTCTATGAGATTCGATGAGATAATTATGAACTGTTGGAGTATGAATTGTTACAGTTTAATATTAATTTTCTTTATACTTCAGTTTATGCTATGACTCTGAAGACTTTTTAAATTTCAATGAGGAAGATCCCAGTTTATTTATGTATTAATATTTTGACCTTTGTGGAGAAGGGAGGAGAAGGTGAAGTGGACAAAAAGGAAAACAAATGAGGAAGTGCTGGGTATGATGGGGGAGGACATGGGATTGTTGGTATAATTCATAAGGAGACAGGGAAAATGAATGTACAACATATTCATTGGCTATGGGATGTTGAAGACTGTGATAGATGGGAGAATATTAGGCAAACGAGGAAGGGGCAGGGATAGGATAGGAATGTTGGACGCGATGAAGGGAGGAAAGGAAGTAAACATAGATGGAGAGGGGGCTGTTGTAGAGTTGGGTGTTGGGTTGTGTTTTTTTGGGAAAGACGTGATATTTATTTAGTAGTTGTGTTCATCAAAAACCTATCTTAATCGGTAGATTACCTGTAATAATTTTGACCATTCGGGTTGAAATTTGGATATATTATCTTTATACTCTCATAGGTCGGTCGGTAGTCTTTTTAATTACAAGCACTGTGAACGTGCAAAACGTTCAATTAGCGCCTCCCGATCACGTTGCACGAAGAAACGGTCAATAAACCTTTTTGCGGGTCGGAAAGTGATGCCTTATTGATTCGCACTGGCTCTATGAACCGTCTCACCGCCCTGATGCAGTCGATCCCCAAGCATTCCTCTCCCCCGCTCCATCAAACGTCTTGCCGCCCGCCTATGCCATTCGAAATTCAACCCTTCTCTCCGTCGGCCGTTGGGGTCAGGAGTGCCGCCATCCTCCCCTCTGGTACCCGGCTCCGGCCAATCAAAGGCCAGATCTGCCGTAGGATTTTTACCCGTCTCCTCGTCCTTGAAAACCTGTTTACCTTGCTGACCTCCCTCGTGATATATTCGGTTTCGTCGGTGCATTCGGATTTCCGGTGCTCCCGAGAAAGCCATATTGTCATTATTCTTCATTACCATTATCTATTGACGACTTCCCATGTTTTCACCCACGCCGTTCGCAGCTTTTATAAACATCCGGCTTGCCCTCACGACGTTGAGCAATCTTTCTTCTACTCCCACGCCGTGTTTTTACTCGATTAAATGTTTTGGGAATCTTCATGCCTGTGTTTTTCGGAAATTACACATTTTTAAAACATTTTACATTCGCATGGCTGTTGGAAGGATAGATATGTTTGAGATATCTCCAGGGTTTTTGGAGGAAGTTTTTATCGGGGTAGTTTCCTCGATATTTTGCAATTCATATATTCACTTCAGTAAACTTTCTTTTAATGCCCGTGTAGCCTTTGGATCCTACGGAACCAAGTGAACAACGTTCTCCGAAGCCGTTGATAAGATCCGTGTAAATGGGGGTCTAAATTATTTTAGAATTATGCTCTTTTATGCTACCTATATTACAAACTTCCATCTTATAACTAGCATTCGTTTCTCAACCCGTTGAGGGAGTCACTCGCTGAACTTCCACGTTCATGTGCTCCTCAGCTTAAGGAATGGAAATTAGCATTATACGTGTAGAGGTTGATGTAAATTTAAGCTCAAGTGCGGTTTGTCTGACGAGTGCATCCCGGATGAATAAACTTCTAAGCTTCCTCCTCGTCTAAGTTTTTGCTCACTTTTCAATTCGAGTTGTACGCCAATTACTCTGAAGCACCTTGTGTAATAACGATGGAGCATGTTTTTGTCAATACATGCACACGGTACACCGTAAGTCGACGCAAATGACGGTTTGTAATGTCACCAATCGCGAAAATGGAGAAGAAGAGTACTGGGGACATGGTTTCATATGTTAGTTCTCTGGTTTCTTTCTTGTGTTGTCGATTACGTGAGGGGGAAACGAATGACTGTATTTATGTTAATTGATAAGGGAAAACTATTCATTGATTGGTGTTATCGTAGATGCAGCTAAGCCAATCTGAGGGGTCATTCAAATGCATGGAGTATTCCTTCACTTAGGCTAACTAAGAGGGGTATCATCGGTTGTCCAACATCAACTGAATGTACACGTTCGATAGTCTGTCTCTCCACACCAGTCGATAAAGAGTTAATTAATTTCCCAAGTAATAATCTTCGTAACAGGATTTCGTTTAGAATCGAGTCCTTGTGTGCAAATATTTACTCTAACCCTGATATTTGCAAAAATGTGTGTGAGGTTTTGTGTTATTTCGTAAAAATGTTTTACGATCCGAGCCATTTTCATCTGCCTGAGCTCTGGTTTTCTCTTCCAACTCTCATCTCATTTCCCTTTTAGACGGAGGAAACTGCATAGCGTGCAACTTATTTTTAGTTAACCAGACTCACTCTTGCGTACAAATATTATTCGATGAAGGAAAGTTTTCAATAAACTTCATTGCCAATATTTTCCACGCAATCGTTGAGTGAACTGTGACGGTGACGCATTTTGAGTCGAAGATTCGACGGAGTCCCAATGAATGCTTATTACGCGCTATAGTTAACAGAACGATTTTAGGAAAGCTTTTTGTCTTCGGTTAAAATGACTAAAACATCGTCTTTCCTTTTAGTATTTTGACCAGCCCTTTCCTCCAAGACAAATGGTAGTTCGTAACGATAAAAGTTATTTTTCCCTTATCCCGACCGGTGCTCAAGAAGCATGATCAGAAAGCGGTTTAACAGTTTTCGCGTTTTAAAAATTCTCCCCAAACCGCCTCTTGTGAAGGTGCGTCGCTGCCAAATTTTGCGCCCTTAGCTTGGCGTCTCGCGAAAATGAACAGCGTCGTCATCGCGGTAAATGAAGAATTGGTTTTTAGGGGCTCTGAATGGTATGCTGTTCTCCGTTTTAATGTAAAATGACCTGCTCTAAACTCAATTCCTGATATTCTTTAAGTTTCATCTAAACATAACTTCCAGGTGAATGTATCGAAAGTTTTAATAACTGCCCTTTCAACGATAATTTTATCATAATTGATCCTTATAAAGAGTCATTTAGCACGGGATCCACAATGGGCATTATTGATATTTTTAGTAAAAAAATCAGAATAAAAATATTAACAAATACAAGAGTTTTTATCAAATAATTATGCATTTTAGTTTTTATGAAGAACTCGAACTATATATTGCCTTCCCACATCACCTTGTGAGATATAGGCAACTGTTAAGAGTCGCAACATTTTCGAGTATCTCATCGTGAGGGGGAAATTGCGCCTTGACACGAATACGTTCGGCATATGCGTATGATTTTCTCAGTTTGAAGTCAAAGCGTTCTGTTAATTAGCAACTTTCCAACGACCTTTGCATACATTTCTTTAAATAAATCAGCAAAACGTCCATGCTCTAAGACTAAAATCCGAGGTATTTGTAAAATATTTTTAGTTCTTTATGTTTTACTTTGTGTGAGGTTGCATATTTTTTTACAGCTGGGAAGTGCAGTGAGGATCATTCTGTGTCCATCTAATGCCTTGCTTAAAGCGTGGACTACCAATAATAAAAAGTAAAGTTTTTACGAGCAATGAATATTTCTTTCTTTCCAAACATTTTAGATTTTTGTCGGAGACGATGAGTCAAGTTTTAGAACACGTCATCAATTTCATCGCATTTTATAAATTATCGTTCAGAATTATAACTAATGTTTTAATCACGCTACTTTAACTTTCATTTATGAAAATTCAATTGTTATTTGAATTACTAAGTCAATGGAAAGAGTATGTATATCTCTTTTAGTCGATTTGGAACTATCTCCTGCATATGTCTTCAATGTAATATCTCCCATCACGTCTTTTAAGAACCTTAATTCGTTGAGTTTAGGCGTTTTATTTTTTCTATTAAATCCATTTTAGCGATTCTACTAGTGGTTTTGGACTGAGGTCGAGTACAGTTATAATATTTTCATCAATCTGCATGTTCGCAAAGTTTAATATAAGAAGTAGGAAATACGTTCAGTAATTGAAATATTTCTAATACTTTGGCAATCATCTCCCAAACCACCCGGGTAAAAATATCTTTTGAGGAATCTACGAGTGCCGTCCATCAACCATAGCATGCTGCTTTTTTTCTGAATCAATCAAGCGTAACAGAATCTACAAACGAAAATTTATCATACAAACCTAGATTTCGTGGAAGATCTAGCATGAAATGTATTTTGTACGCCTAGGTGTTGTTGAAGATGAGGATCAAGTTATTCGGTAAAACTAAGATAAGAATGCGTTTTTTTTCTTTCTCTCCAAAAGCGTAACGAATACTAAAATTAAGGTACGGTAGATTGTTGAAAACCGCCCGCCCGGGAAACGCGGGTAAAACAGCGAACATCGGAAGAGTGCATGGCGACTTCAGATCTAGCCTGTATTCATCTTTTACTTGCTAACTCTAGTGCTTCACAATGCATATCAGTACGCACACTGCGTACATGTCATTGGTTCTCCTCTTCCTTTTATCAGTCAACTACGTGTTGAGTTCTCCGTCTTTACAAACTTCGAAAACGGATGAGGACCGATGGTCCTCGGTTGCCAAGGGCTGTGAAGGAGAGAGAAAGGATCAAAGGTGGCGATATCGGTGGGTGAGAGAAAGGGGGAGGAGCGAGATGGGGGGGGGGGGTGGAAGGATAGGAGGTGGTTGAAATAAAAGCATCACGGCTTATAACGCTCAAGCGAGGCCCGTCCCACCAACGAGCTATCCGCCCTCCCGAGGATCCACCCGCTATTTTTTCGGCCGTCCTTCTTGTCGCCCGCCCGGCAGAGGTCTATCGTCGCTCGGTCGCGCGTCTCTGCTCCCTTAGCACTATTATATTACGCACTAATCAAGGTTGCTTTTGATAGGTGAGGGTGGAGTTCATATCGAACTAAGCCCCTAAGGCGTATGAAATTCACACCTTTAAGGAAGGGAGGCCGGATCCTTTCCATGAGCACCTGGGATTTCCCACGAAGTTCTGGTACCCAGAAAATCACACCGTTTAGACAGGATTTGGTCTTCTAAAAGCAGATCTAAACGTAGATTTGAACTTGGGACCCTCTTTGTAGTAGCCCAACACTCCATTAAGTTAATGCATGGCCAGAGAATTATTATAATGCTTATGTTGTACACTATATAATAACAGTTATAACGGTGGTTATTGAAGCCATCGTACCACTCAGGTTACATATACTTATTCCGTGACAGATATTATGGCGGTATTTAAATTTTAATGAGTGGTGCAGGTTGGAAAGAAATTTCACTTGAGCTTTAGCTTACTTTAATGCACGGTTTCCGATTAATAGTCAAATGATTGTAAAAAAGTAAGTATACATAAATAACCGGTAAACGTTTTCACAAATTCAAAGAACCTGCGGAAAATAGGCCGCGACAGTAACTTTAAACGTTGTCATCCGTTAATGCGCATTACAATGATTTCAAAGTCTAAAAATCATTCGCCTTGACCGTGATCCCGGTCCCGATCAATTCGGTTGATTTTTACTATTCGAAATTATTGCACAAGAAAAATTTAGTATAGCATAAAAGCATTTGAGAGAAATGTAACCTTGCGTAAGCGGTTTGGTGGTAAGATCAATAAGAAACCTCACATTTAAAAATGAAAAAAAGAAATAAAAAACATGAGACGCACACCCAACATGGTGACAATATGAATCTTTTGGAGAATAATGATGCTTCCTTCGTCATCTTATCACAAATATGTTAAAAAAAGTATCCATTGTCTGCAAATGATATACTCTTTGAAGAGAGTTAAATTAAAATTCACTCTATCTGTGTTCATTTTTTTATTTGAAGTCCCCATTTATCTTACCTTTTTCCGAACATTTTTGGCTGTTATACTATAGGAAAAATTGAATTCTCTGAAGTGTCGAGGTGGGTGGGACATGATCCAAGAAAAAGTTCGAGAAACGCCGCTCTTAAAGGAGAGAGAGACAAACATCGTAGCGTCTTGCCCGCGGGGCGAAATACTACCTCTTTATGTGCTCTCCTCTCGGCGTCCCATGACAATGGTAGCATGTGGAATCGCTTTGAATAGCCGCCAGGATTCCAACCCTGTCCGTCGGCGTGAGAGGCCGGTATTTTCACCCATCCCCCTCCGCCCAATTTCCGATCCCCTCGATCCTTGGCGCACGTGCGGGGTTTCCTCCTGTGTTCCCTCCCTCCCCCTAATCCCCACTCATCTTCTTTCAATCTTTTCCACCATTATCTCGATTCGGGATGGCGGGAATGGGGAAGGAATCGAGAGGAAACGAGTGCCTCTCGTTCTGTCATCGTTTCGGAAAGAAATCGTTTTTATAATCGGAAGGGTACCGGGAGGAGAGGGGTTCCTCCAGGAACTTATATGAAACGTCTTCTTTGCACCCGTCGTCCCTCCAATGGACCTATGCGATATTGTGTTGTTCGTGGGATATCGAGCTGTGGAACATGCGATTTATCGCTTTGCCGTTAAAATTTCGGTTGCGGTTTCAAATATTTGTCTAAATATAAAAAAACACGGAGTTGGCGAGATTATTGGATGGGTCTCTGGATGGAAACTCTCGCATCGAATCGGCAAATATAAAATCGATACCGGGACAGCGACACAGTGTCGCTGTCACGGGTTGTACGGGCGTCATCACTTATGGGGAATGATACATTTTCACTCTCCGAGTACATAGCGTTTCCAGTTTCATTCCTAAACTCCTAACAAAACCAACGACCTCATGCGTTTGAGGTCAAAATATGTCATGCAAGCATATTTAGGAATAGTAGGCACAATTCCATTTCGAATTCAGCTTGATAAGTTATGAAATTGCTATTTCTTTCAGAGCAATCCTAGCCATAGGTTTTTGGCAATCCAGACATTGTTCTCGGGTGAACGTAAATACATAATGCCGCCGTAACCATTATTCCCCGTAATGAGCAAGCATTATCATTACAGTCAAGGCAAGACAAATCGCATCGTTTGGAGACATAATTTCGCATCGTCTGGCACCAGAATCTAATTTCATTGTTCTTCCTCAAACAATTGACCTCCGACGAAGATTTGTTTTTTTTATAGTGCCGTTCCCTCTCTGGCTCCAGAGTTAGCATATAATAACATGACTCTTAAATATACTATGATCGGCGGAAGACGTGGGCTTAAGTAAAAAAAGGTTCCCAAGCATTACAAGAGAGGACGCGACTCCTAGGAATACTCCACCCCCGTGTGCCTCCCGACCTCCCAATCACCGCGTGTAATGGGTGCAATCCTAAAAAAATCTCCGCACTGCGCGAAAAACCGTCAAGTCGAGATTATTTCTCGCTACTTCGGCCGTTCTTATTTCGTCTCACGCGGCCTTTTTCACTTCCTGCATTGGATACCTTTGGGATTGCGTCACTGCATGGCATGAAAAACCTCTCCTTGAGCACCGCCCTGGCGGAATGAATCAAATCACTGTCGTCAGCACCGCGGCAGCATATCCAGTATGTCCGCCAACCCATGAAAATCGCGTAATTGACGATAAGAGGACCCCCAGATCTATGACTGAATGTGTTAGACACTAGCTCTGGCTTCATGTAACTCGTAAATGTACCGCAAAGGCTATTCATTTAAAAGATTTTCAAAAGAGATTATTTATTTTCTTTATCAAGTTATTGCTATTATTTTTGACTTTAATTCTGTCCATGTTACTAGTAAAATGCCGCAACTTTTATATTTTTGTTAATGCGTTTAGTGTAATTATAGTCGGTAATCTATCGGTAGATATTAGATGTGTTTAATTTTGTATATTAAATTAATGCTTAGGTTTTCTCCTGTCGAAGAAATATTTTTCCTATTAGCTTACATGTTATCACTGCTGAAGCCCAGCTTTAATGTAATAAATGCTCCATTTTCACCATTGGAAATATATAAATCGCGAATAAATGTTGATTTTGAAAAAAATCGTTTAGTTTCAAGGAATTATGCTACTGAGTTACTTTTTTGTCGAAATATTTGTTCAGTTTATACCTTTCTCAAAGAACACGAATCGCAGTCTGAGCTATTTTTTGCAATTTTTGTTAAGAGTGGTTGTCTTCTCCGGGTGTAAATATTTTAGGGGCACTGTATGTAATGAAAACAACCTTCACTCACCAATAGCTCTCATATTGCAATGAGGTTGTCTTCTGGTTATCGTAACTTGGAAATTGAAGCCTGGCAAATAACGAGTTAATGTCATGAAGTATAGGCGAGTAATTTACCAATTGAATCAAATGCATGAATGCGATTGATTTAAAATTTCAATCATAAGTGATTGCCGACGTTGCAAAACTTTCCGATCGAGTAGTAAGGTGAACGTACTCCCTATTTTCCAACTTGCCAGCAGTCCTAAAATCTAGAAATTGTTATTCTTATGTCGTACGCAAGCCTTAAATTAAGTCCGTCACGTATGGAGTCGGCTTGACATGTCCTGTTCGTATCTATATCCTTAAACAATCCGTCAAAACAGTAAAAGAAAATCACGGACTTTGGCGCTGAAAAACACCAGATTACCATGGAATATTTTTTCCATCGAGTTTGCCAGACACCGTGGCATCGGCACTGTATTCAAACGTGAGGATCATCGCGCCTCCCGCACACCACTTTCCCATCCTACCCTCTTGGGAGGGACGCGAAAGGAATGGAATTATTTGGGCGCTCAGGTGAGGAGGGAGGGTGGAAAACAGCCTTGGGAGCGGAGGTGGAAGGGAAAATCCGTCGACGAAGGCCGACTCTCGGAGGTAAAAAGAGCGCGCGAAAAAGAATTCGAAGGATTCCGAAAGGGAGAGCGAGCGACGGAACTTGTTAACCGTGCCTCATCCCGATTCACATGGAGGAGCAATAATGGGTTTTCTGATTTAGGTTGTCGTTTTTCTTTTTTTTTTGTTTCCGTTAAGATACCTTCATCGTATAAGACCAATTTTCAGCGACCCATTTCTACGGGTTAAGTGGATGTTACCAAAAATATCCACGGATTCTGCTGTATCTAGCACACTGACGGCTCAATAATTCCGACCATTTACTCCCATTGACTCCGAATCAAGGTCGTATCGTAAGTACGATGGATGCTGCGGGAGACTTGAGAGACCAGTTTCTAGTTCATTGCCTCAATTTCTGTGTTTATTGCTTAATACATATATTATATTGCCAGTTTACAAATGTTTCGTACGATTTCATGAATTTAATTACCCCCTTAAAATGTATTAGGGATCGTTGATGTTCATTAATATGTCAATAATTCATCTAAATCGCTCGATAATCATTAATATTATCTTAATCCATATTTCTTTGGTATTTGGCGTATAAGGCATTATGTAGGTCGTCCAATCGACGATTGGACATGGTACCAAGATTTATTTCCCTTAATTGGCGACAAAAAATGGCCAACTGAGCGGCCAATCATTGGCTACTGTTGATGAGGCTGAGCCCAAGTACGTAAATGACGGTTTATCTCAAGAGGAGAAAGGTTTGCAGTGTCACAGTTAACCTCCTCATGAATAATTCTTATCATTTCCCCCTTATTCTATATCAAGTTTGTCCTCGGATCGCAGGAGAGCAACAAACAATACCACAGAGGTATGCATTTGGGCATATATATATATATATATATATATATATATATATATATATATATATATATATATATATATATATATATATATATATATATATACCTACATATATATATAATAAACGTATGTGAAAGTCTCAAGGATGTGAATAGTAATGTATATCAAGTTAGTACTGGGGAACAAAAACACAAAAAAAGAAACACATGTTTTCGAATTTTCGTTCAGAGAGAAGTAAGGAACTTCTTCCTTCTCTCTATTGAGAAAAGTGGCTTGACCACCGAAAATTCGTAAACTTGTGAGTTTCTTTTCATATATATATATATATATATATATATATATATATATATATATATATATATATATATATATATATATATATATCTTTGAAGCAGGAGGCTAGCTAGGATAGACGTAGACTGGAGGCTTTTGAAATGTGGGTTTGGAGAAGAATGGAGAAGGTGAAATGGACAGAGAAGAAAACAAATGAGGAAGTACTTGGTATGGTGGGCGAAGAGAGGGGTTTGTTGGAGGAAATCCTATGGAGGCAGGAAAAGTGGATGAAGGAGGTATTGACCGGCAGTGGGATGTTGAAGACTGTAATTGAGGGGAGAATGTTGGGCCAACGAGGAAAGGGAAGGAACAGGTTAGGGATGTTGGACGGGATGAAGGGAGGAAGAAAGTACTCAGAGATGAAGAGGGACCTGATATAGAATAGGATGCTGGATTTTGTGTTTTGTTAGGAGTCACAAAATGTACGTAAATGCATTCATAATTATTCACTCCTGAAATTCTTTTGAATACCTTAATTCATTATGCCTAATAGTGTGTATATATAACTAATATTTTTATTGTCCCGAAAACCTGCTTATTTGTGCAAAGCGTATCGACGCATACTACCCCATCCTTTGATGCAAATTTGGTTATACGTCACGATGAATTGCGCTCCTTGCCTAAATAAATAGGCTTTGAGGAAACATGGTGAGTTCACTTCATAAAATGAATTTCAAAATAGATCCTGGCAGCGTGACTCAGACGAACGTCTGTGTTTGGGTAATTTAAATTCTGGCTGTAATACTCGGTTTAGTGAAGATACGAATATATTCGATTTGCCCGCCTTTTTTCGAGCTTATCACCGATCTTTTCGTCTTAAAGTGAGGCAAAATTGGTGAACAATGATTGTTGAGTTATGAAATCAAGACATTCATCGTCTAGATCGGAGTGCTTTGATTGTATGGGTGTAAAATGAAAGAATGAGGTGCCGGGACTAATGGATTTTAAGACTCATTTTCCGCCGAGCGATACGCAATGGCAACAATTCAAAGGTCACCCCTCCTAATCCAACATAAAAAGCATTCATCATTCTCCATCTATTCCCAAATTATCCTGAACCCACTGCCGTACGCCATTGGTTGGCTTTCAGGGCATACAAGAAGATATAAAAGTGACTTAAACGATCCGATTTCCAATGCGTTTACATTTTGACCCCTTGCCTCCCAGCATGCGAGTGGCAGCTTATTGCGGATTAAGTATAGACTTAGAAAAGAGTGGCTGGATTGCCTATTCAATGCGCCCACACTCGACAGAGATAGAGCATCATCACCTGAGGGTTCTAACGAGGGCTCGTCCCGTGAATTTGCATGCGAATGATTGCTGTGCCGCTATGTTTGACGACCTCTACTTCAGCCTTCACTCAACGGTTTCTCGTCACTCTTTTCCTTCTTGGCCTTCGCCAAACTTCATTCCATATTATTATTGACCTTACTCTCATGGAAGCATTCAGTTTACATCAGCATTTCAAGTCACCTCCTCTAACCTTGATATTTACCTCACTTCGATGCTTACCTGTACTACATTCACCCTAACCTTTTGGTGGACAACATTCAAATTGCGGCCATCCCTCACTGGAGTAGTGCGTCTTTCCATCGGAGAATCGGTCAACGAACCTTTTCCGGTAAAATTTGGAAAGTTAGAGAAGATTGATGATGTATAATATCATCGATCTTTGAAAATATGAGAAGCGATATCTTGGCGTCATAAATAAACTTGTGATTCTCGATGAGTCCTTTCACTTTTCGAATGAGATTTCTGCCACCATATTAAAAAGTCGTTTGTTCGTATGTTAAAAACGTTTACGCTTGACTAATTTCAAAAATTGATTTACGTTTTACATTACGTTAAATACCCATTGATGCGTTTTTGAAATAATATTTATGCTCAATCTATCATATGCGTATTCAAAGGTTAATATTCAACTTGTAAACTTGTTATCGGTGATGAATGATGTATTCGACAGCATGTGGTAGTGTGTGCTTACCGTTAAGTTTTAAAGTGGCCCCTGAAAGCTAGTGTCTAGTGCTGTGATCTTTTAAGAAAATAGTACATGTAAGCACTGGATGACATGAAAACGATTTGCTATTCACTAAATCATTCGTCTGATCTTCTTACTCTGTGCCTCCTTACGTGTCGTTCAACACACCTATACCTCGTTTCTGTTCTTCTTTCCCTATTAAATTACTCATTTTCCATTCCTACGATGTTCACTCACACCACACTGCGCCTCAAGATCTCCTACAACTACTTTTCGTCCTTATTTTTACTTCTCCCTACAATCCTTTCTCTTTCTCTATCATGACTAGGACTCCTCCGTATTTCCTCATTTTCAAAAATTTATTTTCTCTATTCCTCACATATACAGTGCACATTAAAAGCCACCAATCTACGCCGATAAACTCTCTCCTCTACTACAAAGTTTCAGAGTATCACTAATCTGCTATACTTTTTTAAAGTGTTCATCATTTTTTTTTAAATATTGACTTGAAGGCTCCGAATTCAACTCCCTTCTCTTTTTGAAATATAATTCATGCATTGTAGAAAAAATGTTTAGTAACACTTTTTTTACGTTTGAAACAACCTCATTGAGAAGGGTGATGTTTCAAATCAAGGATGTAACGCAATAATCAATGTCGACGCGTATAAGTTGGAGAGAAGACTCGAATTAGATTACATGGAGTTATGGTTTTCCACCTCTAGCTTAAGTTATCCGAGTTACCCCACGATCAGGGAGACAACGGTAATTTGCTTCCAGGGTGAATTTGAGACCCATGGTTTTTTTCACGGACTCCCGATGTCGTTGCGTCGCGAGGAAGTAAACAAGGCGATTGATTCAAATTCGTGGGCGTTGTTCGTGGGTGTGTGAGGTACGGGAAGATGTTGAAGGGAGGAATGGAGACTAGTGGAGAGTTGGCCGAAAGATTCGCCACACTTTCGGGAGACGTGAGATGGTTCGAAAAATCGCTCCTCGGGAATCGGAATCCTTGGTAAGCGGCGGGACATCGTCCCAAAAAGAGCGAGAGAGAGATGGGGACAGGAGTGCATGTGCAAACTAGTTAAAGATGCAAGAGAATGGCGGGAGGTCGCCTCGTTGGGGTTGGGGTAAGTTCCGAGATGTGGAGTTGAACTCGGTGGGAGCCTGGAGTAGGTACGTGGGTGTTCAGTGGGTCGCGGCGTGGATGCATAAATCATCGCCTTCGCCGAATCCGGACAGCGATATCGTCCTAAGCCCCGCAGTCAACGTTTCCCATCGAGCAAATAGCCCTTATTCTCCGAGTAAAATAGTCCTCGAGAGCACCGAAAATGATTTCGTCACCCAGATTACTGAGTGCGTTTTCCAGAGTGGAGGTGGGGATAGTACGTGTATGTACATCTAACATTTTTCCTCGCTTGGAATCATCTGGGAACTCCGGCAAAGTTCGCAACTGATTCCTCTACTAAGCAATTCACCTGGAACGACTAAGCTGAGTGTAAACAATAGAAACATTATTATTTTTTTAAATATTATTCTGCCGTATTTTCCGCGGCAAAAATTTTGGTTTTAACGCGTGTTATCGCTTTATGGAATCATCTGGAACAACAGGTAATTAATTGTTACTTATTATAAAAGATTTTATACAAATTCCGAAGGGATGAGGATTATTAACGGGTTTTAATTACCGAATTAGTAGTTTTCGTCGCACAAAGAAAGGTCCTGCCCGAACGCCGTGACTGAAACCCGTAAATGCTCTTAATTTTGTCACGTGTGTTGTCAGAATCGGTGTCGATCATGAGCTTATACGTATTATTCACATAGTTTTGGACTCAAAGGTGGGCGCTGATTTAGTAACACTCCCAATACACACAATGATTACGAATATTGACACAGAATACCTAGAACCCATGTTGCACTTTGAGGTATAAGTGAACCGTGAAAGGCAGAATGGCCGAAAGCGACACGGCTTGTAATTGAGGAAAGCTTGGATATTGGTTTTAATCGCAGTTCAAATCGCACGTGTAGGGATAATTAACATTTCAAAGTTCGTTGTTTATGCGGCGCTATCGAGAAGGTTCGCCGAATTTGAATTTGAAAGTCAAAGGTCGCCTTTATCAGTTGTAACACAAGGGAAAAATTCAATAATTGCTTTTGCGTTGTTCTAATGTTTTTACATAAAGCGAGGACGATTGACTGAGTCCATTTGAATAAATTACTGGGTGAGTTTTATCGAACTTAGTCAGGGGAAGTTATTTGAGTGAGCCAATCAGCACCTCCCCAGGATAAAGTTCGAGTATGCAGAAATCGACAGGTTGGTTTTAGAAATCACTCAGGTTTAGAATTTATTCGTGCATCATCCCAAAAAGCGATAATTTTCTTATCCTGAAGAGGACTCGAGGCGGAAGTAGGTTGAGATCATCCATCAATGTTCGTATTTAATTCTCGTAACCAAGATCGTGAGTTCAGTTTTTTAATATGTGAATGTGTTACGCATAATGATGAAATCCCATTGGATGGCGAGATGACAACTCCCGTCTAGAGAGGAGTTTGTTAAGATATTTACCTCGTAAGTCACAGCAACGATAACTGCCATGTACGGAAAAATTGGGTAATATCAAGCATAACTCGTGCAGGAAGTCCAAGCACAGCTACTCATGGTATCAGGTGTCAGATGGTCCCTTTCGGTTTACTTATTTTTTCCCAGATAATCTTGTGAACAAGAGAACCCACCCTCCCGGTGTCCGTTGTTTGATTGCAAAGGGAGATGATCCGGATTTGGAACGCTGAACCCTTCGTCAGTCGCCAAGGGCTCATCAGGGACTAAACTCGATCTACACTTTCTTTTTTCTTCATAGTTTGCAAAATAATTGCAATATGGATACTTGTTTAAATCACAAGGAAGATGGTATTGAGAATATGTAGAGATGTTATCGATCTGTAGAATAGTGTGGCAGGCGTCCTGAAACAAGCGTAGTAACTGCGCAATTTTCACCGACTCGTCGTCGCTGGCGGCTAGAAATGCTTCGAAAACGTATGTATTTAACCGCTCCCGGGTAAGTTGACTGAAAATTTTCAGAATTGGACGGCACGCCGGGTGTTCTGCTGAGTTCTCTTTCCCCGAATGTTTGCTGAAATTTTATTCATTTGATGGGTCGAATTGGACAGGAAAGAATTACTGACACCTTAGTATTCGGAAAAAAGCCGATCTCGTCGGAAAAATAACCTGGGCGCAGCCGGTTTCACGAGCTGAATCAAGATATTTCGAGATTGCTGAGTGATGGCGGTGCCAATGTGCGCGGCAAAAGAGTATGGCACCATTAAAAGCACCGACGGTATCGCCCCCTCGAGAGTATTTTTCCCCATCTCTGCACGCATGAACCGACCTGTAGGATGGCACACGCGTTTACCGATGGTTGGGAGGGTGTCCTGAGGGATTGAGAGTGAGTTGTTGTGGGTGTCTGGCACACGTGGATCCACAGTAGCGGAAGGGAGGCGGGAGCCTTTTGCGTATCACTTATTTATAAGCAACGACGTTCATCCCCGAGAACTTCCATCCCTTCCGAACGCACCCCGGCCCCTCTCGCTACTGTATCCTCCCAACCCTAGATCTCACCAGGACTCTCTTCCCCATCCCTCTCCCTCCACCATCCTCCCCGCTTCCCTCCCAGATGTCAAATCCTTCGACTCACCCCGCTTCCATTCCCCTACCTTTTTATCCCCCATCCTTCCGCCCCCCCCCTCACTCTCTCTCTCTCCTTCAAAGTTCCCTCTCCGACCCCCCAAAAACCACCACGCAAACACACACACACCTCTCATCCCCTTTCGCACGGTTACTACTATGCGTGTACATCCACGTTCTTCCCTCCTTTCCCCCTCCTTACTCGGTAGTTTTCGCGCCAATGCGCATGCCTTGGGACTCGCTCTCTCGCATCTCCCTTCCTCCCTCGATTCTCTCCCTCTCTCTCTCTCCCGCTCTGATTCTCACTGCTTCCATCTTTTTTTTCCCTTCTCTCAATCTCTCGTTCACCTCTCCCCTTTTCTCTCACACCACTCCCGAGACTTCTTTTCTCTCTCTCTCTCTCCGTTCCCAGTGGTGGTCGTGGAGGGTGAGAGCGGGGTTCGCGAGTACGGACGGGGGTTGGAAGGCAACGAGGGGGAGGGAGCTGTGAGGCAGGGCGATGCTTGATCGTTACCGCATCGGTCGCCCGTGAGGGACACCGGTCCCTGTTGCACTCGCATCGGAACTCCCTTCTTTTATGCTCCCAGAGCGTCGGCGGCTCCTCCCCGCGATTCGACATCGCGGCGAGGGACCAGCCGACAGCGATGCTATTGTTCTACGCCACGGTCTCCTCTGCCACGCTGTGTTGCGAATTTTACTCAGAATGCTTGACGGCTTTTCGCCACGTGTCGGCTTCGAGGATGTGTGGATCGTGAGCATTACCCCCAAGTACCGAACCATATGCGGATACATATCGTGTATTCATCTTGATGGCTATGAAACAGCTCTTGTTAGAACCACTGTTCATTTAACTCGTATTCTTTTCACTCTCGATAGGTCCTCTTTTAAAGTCGTATTGTTACAATCAAAATCTAACGCACCATTTCAGAATTCCACTTACTACCCTATGATATCATCTTGATTGACTAGCATTCATCATTATTCCCCTCCCATTTCAGTGTGATCGAGAAAAATCCTGTATTCTTCTTTATCGTTTTTGTATGCATCACACCGCCCAAAATACCATGTCCGACATGTTTAGATTGGTTGCTGTTATTACATTATTTCATGCGGAAAATTACATTTTATTGCCATTGATGCATTGTGCATACATTTCAGCCGTATGCATCCAGCAGCAGGGTGAGTTATATAATGTAGCATAATCAATATATTGAAAATGCAATGACGCACCTCTATGATTAACAATAAACACATGCCGTCGTTTTGATGTCAGTCACAACGGGAAATCAGAAAAGACGTTTCGGAATGGGTTTGTCCTGCATCGCCCCGCCGAGCTTCACTGATGCATATCCAAGATTCCACAATAGTTGACATTGAATCCCCTCAGTGTGTACATGCGATGTGCCACGTGGCACGCGATGCCGTTCAACAACGATGTCCCGTTCGGGACGCTTGGTTGGCATGCAAATGTGTCCCTTCCCGAAAGCAGGACTTTTCCCGCGTAGCCTGACCACACAGTGACCACGGAGCGTCCCGCTTTCGGCTTATTAGGCAGAGTCCGCGTGCCTCCCTTCCGCTCCCCCCCCCTCAGGACATCGCCATCCCCGGACGCGTATCGAGGTCGCCATCGCCGTCCGTCCGTCGGCGATGCCACGCGGACAGCGATTCGCTCATCGATACAGACGGTGAGGGAGAAGAGAAGGGGGGAACGGCGAAGCGCATCGCATCGCGGGAGCATCGAGAAACCAACCCCCCATTGCGAGCAGGGGTGGTTTCCGAGGGCGGGCGGGTCGTTCGAGCCCGAAGGGGGGGAGGACGAGTAGAGAGATGGGTTTGTGGGGGCGGAGGGAGTTTGGAAGGGAGGGAGGAGGGTGAGTAGAGGGGAGCACACATTCACACCGAGGGAGGGGTCTTGGCTTAGCCGTGAGAGAGGGATGGGAACCGTGAGAGGGGCGTGGAGGGCGAAACGCGCCGGGTGGTGTGGGAGAGCGTATCCAGTCTCCAGGGAGTTGGGGTGAGGAGGCGGAGAAGGGGGGTGGAGGCGAGGGGTTCGTCTGGAGGGGTGGAAGAGGAAGAGGGGGGATGGGAGTCCCTCACTCGTGGAGGAGAGAGGATCGTCGGGGATCAGTCTCTCCTCGCAGACGGTTCGCAACGGTAAACTCAGGAGGCGACCCACCGGCCGCACTCCGTCCGGATCCGACCCGCCGCGCGCTCCGGTGTACCGCCGCCTCCTCCGTGCCCTTACCCCGGATCAAACGTCGCCTTCTCCCGACGTGGTACGTCTCGACCAGTTCGGACGAGAGTAACCTCCGTGTTCCGCGGCGCGAAGGCGACATCCCCCGTAATCCAGTGCTCTTCCCGTTCTCCAGTGTTCCATCTCTGGCATCGTGTGTTTCTCACTCTGTTTCCTTCGCGCGATACTTCTCCCATTCTGAAAGGAGACCGCAGCGGCGGCTCGCGTCAAACACTCCTCCAAGCTAGCGCCGGAGACAACTCTCTCCCCTCCACCTCCTCCTCCCGAGAGTCGGCTGGAATATTTGCAAAGTGCCTTGGCCGTCGGGATCCTCTGGGGGGGACTGGAAGCTCTGTCCATGCCCCACGCCGACTCCGACGCCGTCTGCATGCTCCTGCTTCCCGGCCATGGGAGGGAAGGTGGGACTCATCTGCGGGAGCTGCTGGTCAGGTAAAGAGATCTTTGCCCTAAAGCCGCCGGCGGCGGGATCAGGTGGGTGAGGCGAGGGGACCGTTGCCTCTCTCCCTCTCTCTCTCTTCCTGGCCCTCCGTACGAACGGTGGTCCGCGTCTTCCCAACGTGGAAGAGGCGAGTCTGGTTGAATTTGACATTCGCGTCCCCTCCTACTTTGTCTCATCCTTCGTTCACTCGAGTTCGGTAAACCGTCTTCGTTCAGCGGCTGGACCCTATTGACGACTTTCTTGGTTTTAATTGGGCAATAGGTTGGGCTTTTTCCCATTCTGTCAATGTTTCCATTTTCTCGATGTCTACTTATCTACATCGATAATCCGAGAAAAGATATGTCGAACGTACTTGTCTTTTGTTGTCGTCTTGGGCAATTAGACTCTATCATTCTGACGTTAATTACAACTAAAAGCGGCCATATCAAGTCCAAGAATTGTTAGAGTGGAAAGGTGTTCAATTTCGATTGCATGATGGCAGGGCGATTTACGTGGGTAACTCATTCTATTACTATTGTAAATGTAAAAAATTGTCCATTGCCGTGGGTCACGGGTAAACGTAGATGCATGTAGAAAACCACCCTTGCAGTTGATCGCTGCTCCTAAATCAGAAAGAAAATACCATTTTTTAATGCTCGCATAATTTACAATAACATTTAACTCGATAAGATGAGCGTTCTTCAACTTCCGTACTTTTGAATATTCTGAAGTTCGTCGCTACTATCCTCTTAACAATTTATTTAGCTTATGTACCTAACGTCTCTTTTTTTTATTATTATTTAGCCTCAAGTTCTCAGTCCTCCTCCGCTCATCCTGATCCCCATTCGGATGTTGTGCGGTGAATGCGTAAAATATGTACATCGCACCAACCGACCTCTTCCATTAGGTAGGGAAGGGTGGGGTTTAAACTCTTCCCCGAAAGGGGTGAGGGATGTTTTTTTGAGACCGTGTCGACTCTGACGCCGGGTTTTTGTCGGAGCTCTTCCCGCCCCTCATTGATCTCGCAATCCAATTACTTGCTCATATTTAATTGAATTATTCCTGTACCCACATTGATGCATTAATAAAGATCAAACCCGGGACGCCGTCCGTTGGATCGGCCGTTAAACAGATTGATCCCAAGGGGTGTTAAAAAGTTGTTTGAATTGATTATGCTTCGCGGCGGTTTTCTCTGCTCCCCTGCCCCTTTGGTTCCTGGCGATGATGATGTGTGTGGATTTTGAGGCCCTCGCCGGCAGTTACATGGATGAGGATACGCCGTCCTTCAGGTGGGACGTATATTATTCCCACCGTGACGGAGACTCAAAAGAGTGCGTCTGGTCGGCCGCACTAATATTGGTTTATGTCACAATTCACTTCCCTGGATCATCCCTCGTTCTACTTGTCCGCCTTCAATGAAATTGCATGTAAGTTGCGAAAAATTTCCTTGATTTATTCCAGCATAGGAGTGAATTCTGTAGCAACAGAATATAGTCTATAGCGTCGAAAAAAAAGGAAGCCGACCACTGAATGTAATTAGGTAAAGAAACATTATTCCATTACACAGTCATTTTAACGGCATTATTAATGGAAAACATTGCCTAAATAATTAGTATTTGATTGAAAATAGCACGATCAATATAGCTCATGTTTCCCGTTCTCCTGTTGGCCGTCCCTACTCCTTCTCTCATTTAAGCAGTCACTTGCGCTAATATATCTCGTTGAGTTAAAGGACATTTTCATTAGCCTACAATCTCGTGAATAATTATGAAAAAGTGATTTTTTTTATTAACAGTGGGGCTATTGGGTTAAGGTAGTTTTTTGATGGACCCGGGCACTACACACTGCCGTACTCCTAACCCTGAATTTTGTGACGCAAGCTATCATTAAGCTACATATTACAGTACTATAACTAATTATTCGCGCTGCATGCTTTCTTTTACCGCTTTATGCTCTTTGGGTTCTCTTTCAATATCAGATTGCCTGTCAACATCTGGGTAAATGATACATTTAATAGGAAAATGTAACTAGCAGGATGTAGAGATGCCATTAAATAAGTTCAGAATGCCAATGCTGGTATCGTAAATAACATCAAACAATTATTTAAGAATGCATTTTGGACTTGTTTTCATTCATTTCATGGGCGGCGCCCTCACACTCCCTGCCACGCACCCCTGTGGCGGCTGGTACGGGAATAAGCGCGTGCATACAGAATAATGCAAATGACCTCAGTTTTCGAGCCTCGCCGCTATTGATTAATCTCAACATGAGAACTCTAAAAACTACCCACGAAAGCGAAAGCTAACGTGAGTACCTGCAGTTCGAAGTTCAACATTGCTACTAGATTCGCATTATAACCGGAGCTGGGTTTCGATAGGTAGCAACCCCACGGCAAGAATTAAATATATTTTATGATAACTTACTTTTGTCCGCAAGTCCATCGGAGAACCAAAGGTCGAATGTGTCGTTGACGGATTTCATTTAAAATTGGCACTTTTCATTTGGGCAATGAACGGGTAAAAGCACATAAAAGGACGCAGTGCCCGAGAAATTTAAAATGTTTTTAGAGTTACAATTGACAACTGAAATTGAAGGCCAAATGATTATTGCTATTTTTTCACATTAAATGTAGCTGTTAGCATATTATTATCCAAAACCTCTCCGTCAAGGAAGATTTACGGTAGATGCAATACCGCTATGCTACATTTCCTAGTTCCAACCAACGCAACACTAAATGAATTCTCTAAAATCTTCATTACAATATGGTATTCTTCAAATCCAAATACTTCTTCCCTTTTTTCACTCCGTCTTACCTTTGGGCCCGTCCATTTCCTGACTCTACGTAACCCTACTCGTTTGTCCTAAATTCTACCCTGTACCAATCTTTAACATCCACTACCACTCAATATTCCCAGCAAGTGTTTCTCGAGCCTTATTTGAATTTCTCCCAACCCCCCACCATGCCGAGAACTTATTCGTTTGTTTTTCTTTCCATCCATTTCATTCTTTCAATTTTTTTCCGTCCTCCTCCACACCCACGCCTCAAAAGCCTACCATCATTTCGTATCCTCTTGCCTTAACGACCAATTTTCCGTGCCGTACTATCATGCGATCCAGCATAAGTTCCCTTTGTCGTTTCTCTACTAATCGTCCCTGTCATCAACTCCCTCCTCTTTAGGAAAGCATATCTTATTTGTGTGTTAATTTCTTCATTCTAAAAATAAAATTCCAACAGGTTTGAGGACTTATATTCAGCTGTTTAATTGTTATTATTGATTACAGTTTGAAATTCCTTCGGGGATGAACGAAAGAAGGACGCGAGGAGATACTGTCAATCGTTAACCGTTAGGGGACGGGGGAATTGCGATGTAGCGTTCAACAACAGGAGGATGGGTGAGCGCCAAAAAGCGGATGGCTTGTTATTGTTGAGAGCCCCTCGAAAGTTGTGAGGTGCGAAGCGTTCGTGTGCAAGATCGTGGAGGATTGCGGGGTCGCGCGTGTAGTGTTCACACAATGTCTCCCGTCGACTCTTTTCTCCCCCCCGCCCTCCGCCCACACCCGCGCTTCGGTCCGCCACGGCCCCCGTGGTCATTATATCGCCCGACTCTACGCATTGACCGGCACGGAGCCGGCCGGCGGTCGGTGCATTGCGTGGGAGGCGGTGGCGGCGTCGGAGGGGGTTACAAGGACCGGCTCCGCTTCGGAGGCGTACCCCCTTTTACCCCTCGCGCCGTCGAAAGCGATTGTTTCCTGGGCGAAGAGGGGGGGCAAGACACCCGGGGCAGGGGGGAGAGGGGGATCCGGTCGATGGTGGGTTGGATACCCAGTCTCCACGCGAGACGGGATTTAGGTAGGTAGGTAGGTGGTAGTGGTGGTGACGGTTTCCTGGTTCGCATGGAGAGATTCTCGTCCCTATTCCCGAGGGAGCCGGTTCCCACGACGACTTCTGGACCCTGGTCGAAATAAAAAATTTTTTAAAATATTTTTTTGTCGAAACCGTAACTTTTTAGCGAAAGATTTTTTTGTTCACGTCTCTGAGTAAGAAAGAAAACGGAAAAAATCACGTTCTTCCGAAAAGAGTTTCGAGATCTTGACCTCCCTCCGTTTTGCCTCCACGTGACGGGAATACTAATGGGTCCATTCCGATCGCAGGAAAAAAAAAGGTTGGTTGGTGCGCCAGAAGTTCGAGGACTGCCTGCGATCGTTCACCTTGCCCGTATTTAGTCTCTCGAGACTTTACACACTGCTCCTTCGCATTCCCGAATACGAGTAGTTCTTACGTATGTACTGAGGGCTCATGTTCCCTCCCTACAGTCATTTCCAAGGGCTTAATGTAATGTGTGTGCCTTGTCAGTCGGCAGCAGCGTGAATTTATTTCAGCTAACGGTTGTGGCCGTCAAACAAGTCTGTCCCGACTCTCCGGCGGTCAGGTGGACAAGTTTAGAGAATGGTTCTGGACCATATATGCAGCTGGAAAATTGACCGTCATTAGCTTGACGCGCTGTGAAGGTCATTGATCGGATCAGTCTGGTGCTAGGGAGAGAGAGATATGTTGAGATGTCTTTATTTTGTTAAACGTCAACACCACAAGAAGAAATACTCTCTGATAGATTATAAGTGAGTCACCTGTGGCAAAGTGTCTTTAGCGTAACTATAACATGCACTAGCTAATTATGATCCGATAGCTGATTCATATTGGAAAATAGATAGTTCTCTTTTGATGTTGACACCTTAACTTTTGTTACTCAAAAGCTTTACTGGTCCTTAAAATGTCTCTTTGAATTGAAGGTATAATTATTCTAATTTAGGTACTCAGGAAATTTGATTTTTGGGACCCTGGAGATATTTATTGTAACTTTATACAGAATCTCTCAGTGATTAAACTACATGTTGATCAAAGAAATATCAGGGCTCTCTAGAAATGAACAATAATCACGATAATAATTCATAAAAATAGGTCCATAATGAATTATATTTTTGAATTTAAAACAGACAAATATGCATCACAGCTTCCATAAACGTACACACTTTTTGAAAAATTTGCTCAATAATTGAGTTCAAATAAAATCTTTAGTCTGAGAATTTAGATTTTTTTTGTTTGATAGTTTAATGAAGATGACGATTTATTGATTCAATGTATTGAGTCCGGTGGCTTGGATCCGATCATGTTTTTCCTCCACCCCAGAAGTATTAACTCGTTATTTTAGAGAGAGTATTGATGATTTTATTTACGCTTTCGCTTCGCGATTGCAAATTTCCTGCAAACGTAATCATTTCATTAATTTTTGCCCAATCAGTGTACGCTCATAAATATCAATTCATATTGCATTATCAATTATGTGGGAACCATTATTGGCGTTAGGCGAGGGTGCAAATTTTTCCTCACTCATAAACTAGAATTGATACCAACGAGCTTACGTTTAACGAATAAGCTTTTTCATGGCACGTATGTGCATTAATTGCCGCTGGGGACAGTTAATTTTCAAACCGCTGAATTTGATTATTATTTTCCTCATTTTTAATTGACTGATATATTCTCGTTGCTCAATGAAACTTGTGCGAATTTGCTACGATTAAACCGAGGGATTGTATAGTTTGTATATTTTTTCAGCGAAAATACCACTTCGAGTTTTCGACATGTTGACCACGTCACCGCCTAATATCCATGGCGGAAGCGCACGCACACGTATGTTGGTCAACTTAAAAGCCTGGCGAAAGCTTGCAAACTCTCGTCGTTGAAAATTAAGGCCTTAGAGAGGAAATTTCTCTTCGCCGACAACCACATTTTTTTTGTTTCATTTCCTCGCGCCGATGCCGTGGAATGTACCCGCTCTTCTGCTGCGTTTGGATTTCCTTTGGAGAAAGTGGGTGGGTACCATTACTCTCGCTTGGTCACCGAGCGGCGGATTACTCGTGTAAAGATCGAAAACCTCGTCGGTCATCGGTTGTTTGCCTCGGCGGCGGTCGATTGATCCACCGAATAGCGACGCCTGCGACCGCACCGTTTGTTCGAATAGTTCTCCCAATTTGGGAACCCCGCGATTGGGTGCCAAGGATGGAGAATCTCATCCGCGGGAAGTCCTTTCTCGATCAAGCGTCGCCCTGGAGTCCGCGAGCCGATATTCTTTTCCTCATCTCTCGTGATGTCTCGTCCCTCCTATCTTGACATTCTCGTCCATCCCCACTGCCACTTATCGTCTCATAGACTTGTGCCTTGCGGTCTCGAGGAGGATTTCGATACCTCACAATGTCGATATCCAAACCTGTTGTTTGACTGTTCTTACTTTTTTGGTCGTAATTAAAGATTTTAAGATGAAGTTAAGCGCTACATGGTATGAGATCAGCTCTTATCAAAGAGGTCGAGAGGATATAGAGATGCTTTTGAGGTGTGACTCGAGAGAAGAATGAAGAAAATAATTTGAAAATGGAGGAGGGCAAACGGGGAAGTTTTATATGCGGGAGGAGAGGAAAGGAGATAGCCGTGTGAAATATGAAGAAAGCAGAAAAGGTGGTCGGAGGAAACATTGAAAGATACTTGTATTGCACTGTTGAATACTTTCATTGAAGGAAGCAGGAAATATGTTAGTTTTTTTATATTTGATATTTTAGTACCCTGCAAGCCACCACTAGGGTATGTGGCAAGGGGTGAATGCATGGCAGACTAAGTTTGACTCGAATATTTATAGCCTTACCGCGGTCGGACAAGTTATTCTGATCCATTATTGTTCGTGGAAAAAAATGGCAGCTTAGATCTATGTACTCTACACCTAATCTCTCTCATTTTGCTGGCATCATCTCTTTTACCGCATTACGATGGGGGTAATAATAAATTTTCAACGTCAATGCTAAAGAGACATCCTTCCAATTTATGCAAGAGATTTAATCTGTAATTTAACTTTCGCTCCGTGAGTGATTCCCAGCCTATTTTCCCTTATATTTTGGATAAGCTTCTTCTAAGTTTAGCATGACAGCGTTTTACAAATCCAGCTCCACGACGCTACACGCGATCCAATTCGGCAATTAGTACAACTTCTTGAGGATCCCATATACTTGCAGCATACTCTAAATGAGGCCTAACCAACGAAAGATAACATATCTTTTTGACCTATTCATCACATTTACCCAGTACTCCTCCAATAAATCCCAATTTTTTGTTAGATTATCCACATATTCCCCGCATACACAGAATATAGGAATAGAATAGATGTTTAGGACGCCGTGAAGTGTGGTAGAAAGTCTAAAAAATCGAAGGAGAAATTTATGCGAATCAAGCAGGAGTTCGGACTTCATAAATTCTAGGAAATATGTATTAATTTTTTATACCGTCCAAAACGTAGGTACCTTTAATGCTTAGAATACATATGGTGATGATATTAAAAATTTTGAGAACACTTCGCCATCCTTGGCCATCTCGTACAAGCTTTATGTTGGCCCATGAGCTATGTGTGATATTAATGTATGTAGTTGTTCTCCCTTGTAAGACCTGGAACCGTACTTAAAAATTGTATCCAGAACATCTCTATTAAATTTTGAAACACTGCACAACATGAACTTGTACGCCTTTGGCCTGCCTTATTACTTGCTTCTCATTTTTTTTGCAACTCTTCATGCTGTCCAAAAAGACTCCTCTCCTTCCTGCCCCTCTATTTTACGCAAAAATTCTCCCTTTTTATCACAAGCTTCCATATTCCCGTTACCTCTCAGTGTCTTATTTTTTATTGCAGATATTCCTACAAAATTGTTTTATACTATTCATCAAAACTGTAGCAAATCCATGAAGACTTCCGAAATACTTGACAAAGACAGCACCTTTTACGCTGCACAATTTCCATCCTCGTCTATTTCTATTTTCTAAAACCCTACAATCCGTCTAATGCTAGGCTTCTTCAATTTCCTTTCCTGTTTGCAAAAAAATGCTTTATTTACCAAATCTTTCATCGTCCCTTTTCAGAAGCACTTACATTCACGTTTTCTGTGTACTTCAAATTTCCTCTCTCCACTTCATAATGTTCCCAACCTTTTATAACGTCTTCTTTATATGTTATCCCTCTCCACTCAGCTTATCTTTTCCATCCTTCTCCATTTCCACATCCAACCAACCTCTTGTCTACCTCGCCCATTCCATTTCCTCAAAAAGGAATAAGGATTCACTTAGATTACTTAAGTATTTGACTCAAACAACGCCATGCTCTTTCAAATTTTTTGTCTTTTGTGTACTGAGTCTTTGCGCATCTCTTCTTTTAATTTTTTTTGCAAATGGAGTTTTTTCCTTATTGCCATTAGTACTGTTCCTTATTGCCCTATGTCCACGTTATCTCTATACTTTTTGGCCATTACAACGAAATATGATGCAGTAAAATAGAAACATGTAATTAACCGCTAATATTACGCAATGGTTCAATAGTAAACAGAAAGTCGTCGACTAACAGCGGATATTACGAGCTCGACTCCTAGCAAGAAGTATTACACAAAAATATCTAAAACTGCGATTGAAGTTCATAGTTTTTTATATCTCTATTGAAGTATATTAAAATGCAGGAACCAGTTAACTGTATTCATGTATCGGATGTATTTTTAAGCCATCATAAAAGAAGAATTGATCAATTACTGAAAAGAAACTATTCGTAGGTGGGTATAATAAAAATTTAAAAATATTTAAATTCGAAAAAGTTGAATTTTCTCCTTTTTCGTTAATACTGCAATCGAAAATTGAATGTTTCAGTTTTCTGAGAGAAAGGCATCATTTTCGTGCGTTGAAATGCACTACTTATCTCGATATACCTCTCCAAATTATTTAACGCGACCCGACCCGACCCTATGACATTTGATCTGCTGTAACAGGTTACCTCTGTTAGCATCCGCGACTAAAGTTACGTTATCTGTTGAAGTTACGTCATTATAACAACATAAATATTACTGCAATCATCAGCAGCCTTCACTCCCAGTATTGGTTTCACGAAGATATCCATCATTGCTTTTTTCAGTCAACCTCTCAATATCTTCATATTTATTATAAAGTCTTCCGTATTATTTCACGTATCTCAGTCAGGATCTCCAATTTTTCGGTCTTCTCTTCTCCCGTCAGCACTCATCAAACCATCGTGTATTAAAATTTGCCTGATAAGGTCTCTCTCCCTTTCAATTTTTCCCCTCCCGTTCCTCACGAGGCTTCTTAGTTATGTATGATCGTTCTAAGTATTCCAATCTCCATCATTTTCCCAAGGTGTCGCCTTTTCATTGCCTCCAATTCTTGGAGGCAATGAAAGTATTCTCCTGATAAAAGCTTAGATAAAGTGCTTCTTTACTTCTAATTCAATCGCTGGCTATTCATTGAATCTTCTTTAAGAATCCATATTTCTATTGGCCTGTTCTTCTGTCACTTGCCTCTTGTATCACCTTTATGCATCTACGTACATCTGCTCCTCAGCAGTGGTGAAAACTGAAAAAAACTCAAATTCGAACAAATTTTAAATTCATGCTCTTTAGAATTGGCATATTTTTTAAAATGTCTTCTTTCGTTGGTTAATTCGAGGAAGAGGATTTTTAAAAGAAAATTTTATTAGCGCGCCCTCTCTCAGACAGATTAGGGTAGGGTTTTCTGTGTTTATGCTATTAAAACTACAAATAAATGAAAATGAGCATGGGAATTAGTTTCTTGGTCCCACCAACGTTTCCCTCTTGACTGGATGAAGGGACCAATTTTTAAAAGATTTGAAATATTGGAGAGTTTAAGACCTCAGAGGTAAATATGTATAACCCACCACAGTCATAGTCCCTGATAAAGCTAAGATATGTACCTCAGAATGGGCGAAAGGCTGCAGGGAAAGAAAATAATTTTCATTTTCCGTTTATCCAGTACAATCCCACTTAACGCTAAAATATAAGTATGCAGCTCATTATACTTTTTCCAAAGTTTAATGATACTCCTATAGCAAATGGCTGCGAGGGAGATTATCAATTAAACTCTCGATGATTGGACGGACAGGCACCTTTCTCATATAATTTACCGTTTGAGATTCGTCACGTCTGGACGATTTCCTCTAAGCAAAGAATCCATGAAATTTCACGGCGTAGCACGTGCGTGGTTTACGTTTCTTACTCGCACCTGTAACATTTCGGGCATATATTAAAACTCACAGCATGAAATTTACGACCCGATCGGTGTATGGTTGATTTTCATAAATATTCAGTGACTTCGTGCATTGGATTTTAAAATACCATTAGGTATGGCCTATTATGACCCTGTCGATTTATATTATTCAGTACCTCCGTGGATCAGAAATATTTTATGCTGCCATAAAAGATAATTTGCAATTGTTGAGTTTATACAGTTTCGTGCGAAATATTTGATTGGTGCTTTGTGTCGCGTAGAATTCGTTTTTGAACTATAGGGATTTTTTTTTTAGTTTTAAGACCTCAGGGGAAATCTCAAAGAAATAGCCGCGGAAGTGCAATCTCGCCGCTTAGCTCAATCTTTTCACCGAGATTCTTATGATGATGATTCCCTTGGAGAAGAGAAAGGAAATCGCGGTCGCCGTCAACGAAGGGCACTTGGCCACTCTTGCGTTGCCCCTTCAGCCAGTCGGATCGGAACAGGTTGAGGTCGGGAGGGCCAATTGTAATGCAGCTGAGGAGGTTTGGCGCCCGATCGCACTGCTCACCTCCGAGGAGCCTAAGACTTTGATTAATACTCGGCGGAGAGGAATTCTTGAGGAGGAGGTGGGGTCCAGAGGTGCGCATTTGAAAGAGAGTTAGATGGGATTGACTTATGAGATGGATGAATATGGAGCATTGCGGATTGGAGCATGGAGAAAAAGACGCCGGACTCTCGATCATTGAAGGATCGACAGACATTGATGATGCGAGGAAACGAGAGCTAGAGTATTGGGTTGGCTCCGTTGGTTCAGTCTGTCGTGAATTCCTCACCCGACTAAGCGGGCGGAGAGACGTTTTTTTTTACGAAAATCCATGCACAATGTGTGTTTAATTTTTTTATGGGGCGATTATATTCTCTTTTAAATCTATTCGCCCATATTACCCGCGTGCATGCCAGATTAATTTAATGAGTCCATGTGATCTCACACTTCTGCTCAATCTAAATGGATATTCCGACGTGTGAGAATTAAATTATTCGTAATCGTGTTTTTCCAGAGACGAATAGTGTCTTATCCGATCGGTCCACCGAGCACAAAAATATTCACTTATCTTCTTTTGAAGGTTTTTATTCGGCAAACGAAGGAGAAAACCCCGCGTACCACATCCATAAAACTTCCAACATGGAACCGTTGCTTCTAAATCCCTGTAATTCGTTCTGTGATGGTACAAATCAAAATTATGATCCATCCTTTGAAATATTCATTGGTTTTTCCTTAATTTTTTTTTCAAGTCCTCGAAAAAGATTATTGACTATTAAGGCTATTTTAAATAAATAACGCATTATTTAGATTGGTTACATCCTTAAATACCGCAGAAATGTTTGCGGATGGATGCTAGTAATTTCAAAATTCTTTTTTTCGGTTATGTGTAACAGAGTAATCTTCTAATTTTTAGAGTCTAAGTTTAAAGTATCATGAACGGCGTTCAACAATAGATCAATGAATCCTAACCGTACTCATGTTACAATTGATTAACCATTTGGACTTGAGAATGTTTTAGAAAATAGAGTATTGCTGCTGTTCATCTGAGCTAGGATTACTTATTATCCTATTCACCCCGTGCATGCCTTCATTTTAATACACGCATTGTATTCGGATTCGTCCGGGCCGGATTTTTATTATTGCCCGGAATTTTCCAGGCAGTGATCATTAATGTGTATCTCGTTCGTGCGCTCTAAAGTACACGAATTTATTCATAAGGCATCCTCTTTTTCTATGGAAAATCGCAAACTTTTCCCCACATTTCTGCAACCTTTACCCTGCATAAACTTAAAAATGTCTCGTAACCCCGATCCCAACACACTTGTTCCAGAAAGGATACCGTGTATCAAATTCGTAAGAAAGTAAAAGTAATGCGTAGGGATACGCTCAATGAAAAGGCTATCCTGTGGTTTTCCTAATTCTTTCGGAAAAATACCTTCTTTTTTTTGAGCATTCTAATATTTGAGAGAATGTTTCCAAATACGCATTTTCATTGGTCGATCTCATATTATTTGATAAAGGTGGAGGGTAAACATCGTGTTTACCATGTGTGAAGATGTAGAATGTTTCTCATATTGCGCTCACGGTGAACGGGCGATGCCCTTTCGAGAACCATTGCCATTCCGGTCACCTCATCTTCAGGTGTTCAAAGGCTGAGTCACCGACGTTTTCATCCGAGCTCGTGACCTTAGAGCTTTGGCCAGTGAATGGTTCAGCCCTCCAGCGCGCGTGACCGCAAGAGTGGACGGTGGAAATCAATGGAAAGCAAAGTTTGGTTTGTTTTACTCGAGCCAAGTATGTGTTCATGTTGAGCGTAGGAAATCGTCATTTAAGATATTTCTAAGGTTGGGTTACTCTTACTGGTTGGCTTTATTGATGGCAGTTCGCTCAAAAATAGTTACCCTCTTTTTCGCGTGCTTCCAAAGTTTTGGTATTGCATTAGGCATTAAATAGAAAGAGTTTATACCTCAATTCGCTTCGTATAATAATGCATTACTGAGAATGGACGAGTGTTTTGATAGATTACTGGGTTTATTACTGGGTCTTTCTATCGCAAGTGAGAAAACATTCCATTTTTTATGCTCGTCTTCTTGGACTTGAACAAAGGGTTGAATGAATTAGCTCCTCTGCAACTTTCCACCTTGTTTTTTAATCGTCGTCGCGTTTAACACTTTTTAATGACATTATTGCAACATTATATGGGGCACAGGTACGTGTCATTCCTCAGGAATGGGCTGAGAGAATTAGTTTGTTGACATTTTCAGTCCCAGGCTATTATAACAAACTTTGGATGTAAACAAATTATGACCAAACTTTTATCGAGGGCAGTAATATGTTCGTCTTAAGTTTTAAAATCGCCCCCATGCAACGCTAAACACAAATCAAATTGTTTTAATTATTGAACCTCTTCGGAAAGAATTATATATTTAATCTCGCAAGAAATACCAACAAATAATTATTTTTACGAGGAATATAAAATATTTTACTCTTCAGCATACAGTATGATCTCTTAGGATGCTCGCATATATAAATCGGAGACCATACCGCGTCATAAGCTCGGCGTACTCCAATTCCACGCGGTGGGAGATCTCGAAGTCTTTGACCGAGATGGGATTAGAACCCGCGGCATTCAGGTCTCTCAGGTAGCGCGTCGCCATTAGAGGTTCCCAGATCGGCCCAACATTCTTCTTTTTCGCGAACGAAGTGTGGGTAATGCTTGATGGTCCACTTCTTTTAGAAAGTCAAGCGGAAGCTGTGTTACGCCGCCACCACACCGCCGTTAACAATCCTCACCGACCAACACCGATCCGTAAACAGTGAGGCGAACGAATCAAGACGGGGACCGCACACGGGGGACCACCTCCACTCGCCGACGTGGGGTCGAATGAGGCGATGGAGATAGACTGCCACCGTCTCCGCGTTGTCTCGTCGTACACCCACACGCACAACCCTTAACCCCCCCTCCCTCCTGTTCTCTCACCCCGGGTGATTGCGCCGCGACCCTCGTATGTACACGTCCCACGCCGATAGAACAGGAGGGGGTGGGGGAGGAATCGCGCTTCCCATCCCACCCCACCGCACGGGGAGAAACAACGAGGATCGTTTTATGATCGGTATTCCGCTTACGTCGTCGACCGCGAGCGTGGCATGGAGCGGCGTGTTATGTGATTGCGAAAATTCCTCTCCCCATCTTCCTTTATTCCACCCGGCCCCTCCCTCCTCCAGACCCTCCCTCCCTTGTCTTCTTCCAATCGAGAGGGTGGGGGGAGAGGGAGGGGTAGTCTCTCTCTGCCTCCATCCCTCTATCTCCTCATCCCCCCATCCCGTCTCTCCCTCTTCCCGTCGCCTCGGCAACCGATGAACTCGATCAAGTGAATCTCTTGGTCCCTCTCCTTCCTTTTCTATCCATCTCTTCTCCTTTTTCTTTTTTTTATTTATTTGCCCCGGGCCACTTGGCCGCCCGAATTAAGTTCGACGTTTCAAGGGGGATGATCAGGATAGTGCCAAAAACACTGTCTGCGGTGGCGTTCTCGCTTGGTTTCAGTGCGTCTTCCTTTGGATCAATTCCGCGTGTAGTGCATAACTTTCCCCGGAGGATTTCCGTCACGTCCCGGGGCTGGCGTGTACGAGAGTTCTTATCACGAATTTGTGAGAATTTAAGGAATATATATATATATATATATATATATATATATATATATATATATATATATATATATATATATATATATATATATATATATGTGTATAGAAATATACGTATATATATTCTTTTATATATATATGTGTATAGAAATATACGTATATATATACTTATATATATATATATATATATATATATATATATATATAATTTCATTAGGAGAGTCGCACCGATAGCCTCCGAGTCTATTGGTGGGCTGGGGAAGTTCTGCTCCGGTTTGATGAGAGTCGATGTTTTAAGATGCTTGAGAAATTTGTTAAGAGTGGGTGATCTTCCATCCTTTTAAACTTGTCTAATGATTTCTTTCCCGTGTTTTTTTTAAGTGTGCCTAACTAAAGTCTTAATTTCTCGTATTGTGATTCTTTTCCGCTTTTAAGGTAATAAAATATTCTACGTTGCTTCTTCTAAGCCAACATAAGTTTACGACTCATTTAAAAACGTATTTTCGACTGGTTTCCCGTACTTTTAGTTTTTTATTCCATTGTTCAATGAAGTTTTGACGAATGAAATACGTTAAAATTCAATACTTATTACGTTAAAGTAATATTTTTTAAAATAATAATTGATGGATGATATCGTGTTGGCATTTGCGAAATGGGTATTTCCATATCAAATGCGTATAAGAATATGGGAGGTAGAATGAAGCCTGGCTCGGTCGTGTTCGAAAATCATGTCTGCAAAGGACGGGTAATGGTTGATAAACCCTACCGACCTCACGTTCCACGGCATTTCATATTATAATGGGACGGAACAATTTCAACCTGGCCGGATCCGATCCGCTTCCCGCAGAAGCCAATCTTCCCGTTTTTTCCCCCTTGCACACCGAATGTTTTACTTTACAGGTTGTTTATTTCCGCTCCGCTGAAAAAGTGAAGAAATTCTTCTATGAATAGGGAAAGGGGGTGCATTATCCCTCGAGGATGTCGAATTCCATTTTTCGATTGTTCTCGTGTCGGTGATGCCGCTGAAATTCCGGCTCCGTTCCCGCTGACGGGGATACTCCTTTTGGCTGATATCGGTTCTCTTTCTTTTGTGGCTCCACATCCTCTTTAGTCGAAAGCATTGCATTCATCCCGGTCGAACATCATCCCCTCTTCTTTGCCGTATCGATCATCACCCTCCCCCAAACCACCGACGACCGCTCTTCTCCTCAACGGAATCCGTAGAATGCGTGGGAATAAAAATAAATTTAAAAGGTAAAATTTGCGAGATAGCTAATGAAAAATTATTGTTTTTTGCAATCGCACATGCTGGCGGAAGGTTGACATAAAGGTTGTTGCCTCGATCTTTTCGGTACTTCGTATAGAGTGCTCGTCCAGGACATGGAATTTGTTCAGGGAATTCGTTCGTGACAATCAAGGAAGTTCAACGAGACGGCGACCCTATTCGTTGAAATGCTTGACATAAAAATGAAAAAAAAATGCCGGTGTAATACTTAGAGCTGGCTGAATAAGCGCTTTATATTAGTCAAAGTTATGTATAGAGCGGGTGGGTTCACATTTGAAAGGTAATCAGCCATCAGTGACCCAACTTAAATTTGCCGGTCGGTCCCACGACGGAATTTAGATGCATGGATGTCAAGGCCGATAGATTTAGTCTTCTTTTGTTCTGCGAAGAATACTTAACAATAAAAAGAGTTTTCTTGAAGCGTCGAGGAATTAATCCAGGCCCTTAATTGCATTATTCAGTGGGATGATGATGGGGTAAAAAAAAATATTTTGCCGATGAGCCTGAGTGAAATGCGCAATTTTCCCACGCGCAGTAACGCAAGCGCAAAAATAAATCAAAATGCACCTCTGACGCATGAATAATAAATATGTCCATCGTCAAAAATCCTTTCTCCTGCTTTTCCTTAGTTGATTCCCTAAAAATGCCCCCCTTACACGCACCTGTTATGGTTGACTTGACGGGTGTTGTCTTCTGCTTGGAGCGGTAATAACAACAGCTTCAAAGGTCAGTCCGCCTTTTCCGATTCCTGTAATTCCTCTGCCATATCCCATCCCTTCCCTGATTATTATACTCCCCCCCCAATGCCGCAAGTATATTATGTGATGGAATTCTGAGTGTGTGTGTATATATATACGCTGTGTGTGTGTGGGTGTATATATATATATATATATATAAATATAAACACAGATGTAGATTTTTAGAATATAGAGCCACAAAGAAAGGACACTCACAATTTGTTATTTGACGTTTCGACAGCTCGGCTGTCGTCTTCAGAATGCACTTCATATATATATATATATATATATATATATATATATATATATATATATATATATATATATATATATGAGCATCATCCCCCTTATCTGTATCGATCATTTCGACTAACGTTCACTCTTCCTTACAAATGGGATCATAATCCCTCCCCATTTACTCCCGATTCTCCCCTCCGGAAACCTCGCACGACTTCTCTGCTCCGCGAGTCCATCCAGGAAGTTTCCAAAGGGATTCCCGGAAATATTTTATTTATATATTTATTTTTTGCTTCGATGTGGCTGTGGATGGCCTAAGCTCTCTTCACCATGAATTTCATTTGCCCTCGGGCGAAAAATTTTGTAATTGGTTCTAGGATCTCCCGGGATTGGGAAGGAAAACTTCCGGGCCATGCCTTGCGTAGCTTTTTCAAGTGGGGGGCAGGTGTCAAGTGGATTTTTACAACTTTGCCGGCAATAGGCGACCGTCTCTCAAATGCCGCAAACGGACGCTGAGAGGCATGGTTGAGCAATTTCTGTCCCATGGATGGTTTCAGCCTCATCTGTGCGCAATTTTACGTTCGTTAAACGAGAAAAAAACTATTTATTTTCCATTACTATTTTTATTTAGGTGCAATTATTCAGTCAACGCGCAGGTGTCATCATGTACAGATACTCAAGGACTTAAAGGTTATACCTAAATAAAATGTTGTTGAGAGGTTACCTAGTGCTCATCATTTGATGTTTTTGCATTTCCACCATTTCGCGAGGTGTTGCCCTCTAAGGGAATACGTGCATCCTTTACTGCACCGGCTTTTTCCTAACAATCATCTATGCTAAAAAACTCAAAGTTAATACAAATAAGAAATTCTCTAAAGTGCTAAAAAGTGCATAGCTTCTCAGTCAGTTGTATATACAGGTGTGTATATTGTGTGTGTATGTATATATAATATTCTCTATATAATATATAATGTCGTCTATTTTTTGCTCAATTCAAACTAATAAATAATTTATAGGTTTGAGTATCTTTAAATTTTAAAATATATTGGAAAAATAGCGTTACAGTTAACAAGTCCTAATTAAGATGTTAAAACATGGGTTTGTTAATACGTAATATTTAATAAATTGGGGACTCCTGGAATCGGGGCGGTGGCCTGGGTTGGGGAACCGTGGATGGCTCTTACTGCCAGAGGCGACGCCGCCGCACCGTTTCAATATCACTCGTTCCGTCTCCACTCAATTTTCGTCGGGCGTCGTGGGAGTGGGGGAGTTTTTATTGGTAAAAATTCGTCTTTTTCTGAGAGACCGCGCGCTTCGTCATTCCTTTTTTCTTTAATGGCTCGGAAACCGTTAATGGCGGCTTCTGCTTTTACTCCTCTCCGCGGATGAATACCTTTCCCGATTGTGCTCCTCCGCGAGAGACACTTCCGCATCCCATGGGCCCGAGATCCGTAGGAGTACATACTAGTATCTTGGCGTTCCGGTCAAATTCGTGGACTTGTCTCTCTTCGGACCACCCTCCTGCTCCCCCCCGCCAACGACCCTCTTCACCCCAGTGGAAGGTAGAGTGGCCACTCGTCCGAAACCATTTCATTTCGAAGCCGAGACTGGGTTCACAACCGGACTTGCCACCACTTCGTATCACTCCCCGATATTTCTGTCGGGTTCACCCAGCTTGAAAGGAAACTGTCGGGGAATAGAGACTGGGTGTGAAATATTCCATTTTGTTTTGATCGATATGTATCGGATGGTTTTAACATTAATTATCATTCGTGAAAATAACCAATGTTAGTCAAAAACTAACTAAATTTGTCTCGCCTGATTGAAATTTCTCGATAGTTTTCCGTGACGCCGGGTGTATTCTAGTGAAACGTCAAGAGGTGGTAAGCCTGGCTGTTTTTGGCGTTTCGTTCCGATCAACACAGCGCCACGCGATTCGGCAGAAGATAATTGACATTAAAACGAAATGCACTCACGCACGGTGTTCATTACAGAATAGTATGTACGTGCGATAGAGTATCATTGTTAACGTTTGATGAATCTTCTGATTGACTTTGGTTAATACAGAAAGGGATTGTCTAAAAAAAAAGAATATTTTCGAGGAATTAAGTTGAACTGCAATAAACAGGCCAATATATTTGCCTGCATAACTCATCGACGTACGTATTTTGCTCATTAAAGGTACGCATGCCCGCCAAAAAAACTTACACTTCATAAGAACTACCTTGAACCTAAAACTCTTGTTTTCCCTACATTACATCATTCTTCCTATCTTCGATCCTGATATTATTCAATTTGATATCCTAAAATCACTGTATACACGTAATATTTAGAGTTATTAGGAGTTTACGTATCTGGATAGATTATAAAGTAAAATGGGAAATATGGCAAATATATAGTTCGAAAGGAATTTACATTACACCTGATGTTTTTAAGTAATTTCTCTTGGCACGGAGCCCCCAGTACCTAGAAAAATAAGGTGATGCGGGAGTAGAAATCTTTAGACTTTCTTGGAAGTGTAAAAGGCCAATGCCTTCTCAAGAAACGTTTCATCTCTAATAGTGGCCGGGTTGGATTCGGAATTTTATGGGTGTGTGCCAAATAGGCGTTGTCCATCCTCAATACTCAAAACACGGCCGCGCAAAAAAGGCAGGCTTTTTCCGTATCAAATGCATGATATCTCGTTCTTCCATCGCCTGATCAGCGTTAATATCTTTCATCAGAGCATGGCGTAACAGGGTCGTTTTATGGTTCCCGTAGCTTCCTCCAAGGGCAAATTTCTTTTATTGTGCCGTATGTAGAACTCGAAGGGGGTCTAATAGCGAGTATGGGTAGCGCATTTCCGTTGTTGCCATCTCGGGCTTTGCCTTTTAGTCGGCTCTAGCGAAGTGAGGTGACGGCTCTCACGCGAAGGCGCGTCCTTTCAACCTTGGGACGGCATGTCATAAAAGCAAACGGGCGTTGCGGTGAAACCGAGAAACATACATGTCGATGAAGTTGTAGGTGGGCAGGCCTTCACTTAAATTTGTTGAAGATGAGGGCATCTTTATTTGTAATGTGCCGAAGTAAGCGGAATGCGTAAATGCCAGAACGCCGATTCCAAAGCAGAAAGACTCCTGACGCCGCTCTTATTGGGGTTCCCATGATTTGAGAGCATTCACTTCAGTAATAAGATCAGGGTTTCAGGGTTAGGAGGACAAGATATTGGGGAGAGTTCACGAAATTAATTGATAAAAATATGGTATTTATTATTATCAACGCTGATATTTATGCTTTTGAATCCCAGTGACGGGATCCGCCATGATGTTCTCAGTTCATATCCTTGGACACTAGCTTAAGTTGATCCTTCGTTGGTACCTCCGTCAACATTTCTTCTTTAATGTTTGCTCCAAAAACGACTGTTGTGGATATCATCTAATGGTAGCAATCACTGAGCAAGAACACTGATGTTTGTTAACTTTTTAAAACATTTTTTAACGCCATCCTAATCTATTAAGTGACATATTTTCAGAGTAAAGAAATAGGGCATGAGTTTCGGCAAAAATATTTATTACGATAATTCAAAGAATGAATACGAGGAGAATGAATGTCTTACGAGCATAGCATAATATTTCTCATGAATGATGAGAATTCGAAAAGCCACATAAAAATTTTACTTTTGATCGAAGCGATATTATTGTTTCTTCCGAACCTATTGGCCTAAAAGATTCCGCATATCAGTAATTAAGGTTGATAATTATGAATTATTCCTTGCGTAAACTGATTACTGGCATTCACGTCAGCTTATTTATATGCTTGATTGGGCTTTAAGGGAAATTACCATTGCTGTTGAAGCACTTACCAATCTAAATACTTACCTTGGTTAATAATTTCGTGGAATGTAAATGATTTATTGGGTTGATATCTGCTGCTGATAGTCTGTGAATTCATATTTGTACATAAACGCCTCTCAGCAGTTCTAGATGGAATACTCTCGAGGTTAAATCCCGATTGATCATTCCGCCCACGTATCAAAATGGGCAACGAGGATTAATTCTCAGTTCTCAGTTCAAAGCGTGAGGCACCTCCGATTGCGGTTTTGAGGTCGTCCTCCTACCGGAAACAACCATAAAAGGCCATTAGAGAGCCATTTTAGTCTATTATTTCGAATTTAGAGCTCGAACACGAACTTTTTTCTTAATTATTTTTAATTTTCACTTTGGGAATAATCCTATTACACAGCTAGTTAAATTGAGTTGAATTGAGTAATTGGGCTCTGTTTGTCTGGGGCCCTATCACTCTGTACAAGTCAGTGCATGGTGACTGTTACTGCACCGTAGTGAATATAAGGAGATTTAATTATTATTAACAGTATTATACAGGTCAGGGCAGACTTTTGATGGGGGCAGGGACTAGGCCCTACTACATTTATAAGCCCATCCTGGCGCTGCAGTAAATACCCTAAAATCGCATTTCATAGTTTATCTTTTTTGTAACTCCACACACTTTGTATGAGTGTGTAGCATGCTTAACCTTTTATCTTAATCCTTTGTCTCGCCTTCCAAACATTCTTCTGTTTATCGCAGTTTTCAACATTCCATTTCCTCGCCATATCTGTAGCGTCCGCTTCTCCTAACTTCTTTGGATTTCTTTCTACAATCTTCTCTCTTCCCTACTATGCCTAGTGATTCTTCGAATAATTTCTTTCAAGTTTCATGTTTTTCTATTACCCTCCCAACCCACATCTCAAAAGCTACAAATCTGCACTCTTTTTCCCCACATTTATCTCAAATAACAATGTTCGGAGCAATAAAGCATTCGATCAAACAATTAATTACCTCGAAAAATTTATTTTGGTCGTTTCCGCTAATATTTTCTTTACTTAAGCTCCTTGCACGGTTCAGTGTACGGTGACTGTTATTGCACCATGGTGAATATAAGGAGATTTAATTGTTATTGTTAATAACAGCAATAACCTAGGGTCCTTGCCCATTTCTAAAATCTTTCGCGTAGAGAACGATTGACAAAACCCATATGATTTCCCCAGATATAGAAATTCGTGTAGTGAACTTTTTTGATAGAATTTTACAATTAAGTTTTATTTATTTCTTTTTGTTTTTAATGTGAATCTCTACATTTCTTGAGTGTCCAAAGTTGAAGTTAAAGTCAAAGTGTTAATAATATCGTTTCCAAACCACATGAATCATCCAGAAATTTGGTTGATTAAAAGGTAAATGAATATTTTTCTGGTTACCTGTTGGTTCCAATAACTTTCATGGCGATTCTTAGGAAGAGGAACATACCGCGGCGCTTCCTTGTGATTCATTAGTTTTTCAATCCGATGATTGGTTACTCACCGCTCTTCTTCCCCACATTTTTTGACGCAGCTAAAAATTGAATACAATCTGTCATCCCATCATTATTCCCCATTCCACATCAGTCCATTCACTTTCTGATACCTTCTGAGGCAAGCAGAATAGCTTCACATTCACACCTGCCTTTTCCTTACGCATTTACCCCATTGAACTTTCTCACTAAAAGTTTCAGTTAAATAAGTCCTATCTTAAATTACTTTCTAATTGCATACCATACGATTTCTCTGCACTCTTTGGTGGTTCCAAGCAATCTGTTCGTGTCTCTTTGAAAATTTATGATATTTTGCGATATATATGGACTTTTTCAAAAATGTTGCGACCCAACGGAGTTGTTTTGCTTAATGAGTTTTTTCTCTGTTCCTCGAGTCTCTTTATTTGTAAGGTTCAGCACCGGGATGAAAAATTTGGAATATCTGCGCGCAATGAGGGAAAGAATCGTCCCAGCAGAATGATGCCAGGTTGTCTATTAGATTCATCGTATATCCTTTACTGAATGGAAAAAAACTTTAAGAGCTTCTCTCAACGCTCTTGTTCTGAAAATTCTGATTGACATCTTCTCCATCATTTCTTTTTCAAAGTTTTGATAAATACGTCACAGCAACATGGAGTTCGCTATGTTGTTTTTCCGTAGCGCTTATTAGTGTTTTTATTCCGATCAGCATCTCCCGGGCGAGACAAACACGATCAGGACTGCGTTAGATCATTCCTATCGGTTCAATCATACCGAATTCTCGAATCCTTCGACAATTACACCGCGTGATCGGAATTATTTCATCGGCAGCAAAAACACCCCCCTCCCCAACCTGATCCCTGTCTCATCACCTCAAAGTATTGTGTTTCCTTTCCGCGGGAACGCATTTCCGTTTGGTTTTAAATATGACCGCGGAACCGACCCCATTTCCCACCGCGGGGCTGATCGGTTCGCCTCGGTACGAAAAGGTGGGACTTACTGATGAATAGGGCCACGGCGTGGAAGTGGGTAGCAGTTGTATTTCCCCTCGAGGGAAAAAAAGAAAAGGATTAGACCCACGAGTGCCGAGCGGGAGGATTTTGCGGGTGGATGGCCGGAGCCGAGCGAGTTTACTACTACGCTAACTTACTGCAACGTACAAGTTATGGACTCTCCTTATTGGATCATTCCTTCCCCAGGCTGTCTCATTTAACGGCGTAGGGATACTCGCTTAGCCTTACAAATTTCCCCCGGGAAAACTTGTAGAGCGGAGAGATTTCTTTTCCCTTCACCACACAAGGCATGTTTCCGCGCTAGTTTGAACTTACGCGTAGGAAACATGAGAATGGGAGGTCTACGTAAACGACCATGGAAGGCCAAAAAAGTGGAGCATTCGCACAAATAAATTACTATGCCTTTGGGGTAAAATTCGATGCAGTTATTCAGATGAGCTGAATTGCTATGGATCAATATGGATCGCAAAGTGCATTTCAGTGAACTTTTTATCTGTGGACGTATACATTTGAAAACTTTACCTTCATCTGCGGGATGACTAATGGTTAAAAAAATTGAGCTAATTTTGAAAGAGACCCAAGACATTCCCTGTTTGTTTGTTCGACTAAAACCCTAAGACAGGATATGCTTGCACAAAAAAGGAATATTTATTGCTTATATATAAATTAATTGAATGTGAAACATTTGAACGTACTTATAAATGGATATTCAGTCGTAATCGCCGACGTCTAACCACTTTGAGAAATGTTAAGGTGACTAGTAAATGTTCCCAGTTCTCAAAATTAAAAGGGCCCTTTTTTGAATCGAAGCGTCACCTTGAAATTCATAATATGGTGTTCAGTACAAAATTTTTTATCAAAAAATAATACAAGTTTCGCCTAAAATATTAAATAACTTACTGACAAATATGTGAAATTCTATCAATTTTGAATACTTCGGAAGTTGAAACTTATTGCATTTTGTTTAAAAAATAGAAATCATCAAGTAATGATAATTCGGACTTGATCAATGTTTCAACCATTGGGTATTTATCACGGCGAAACATTTTAATGAAATGAATCCACTGCCGCTGCGTGAAGGCATTAATCAAAACACATTTAGTTGTTCACCGTTAAAATTATTTGGTCCACATTCTTCAGTTAGGTACAAGTAGTTATGAGAAAAATATTTGTGATTATATTAATGTAGTTTTTTCAATGGAAACAGAATTGAAGCTAAATATTCTTGAAAAAATCTCTCGAGGTCAATAAAAAATTTTCTCGAAAAATATTTCGTAACCTTGGGTGTGCTTCCACTGGTGCAAATGTCATGCCAATTTCCAAATGGCGGTAAAGGACCATCTATTAACATGGTTGGAAATATATTTTTAAAATGCACTCTAATTTTTCCCAGAAGAATTTATAAAGTTTAATCAGCACGGTTGTTAAGCAAGTTGCACCTGTACTATAAACCATAATTCAAGGTCGTCTGCACACTTTCCTATCAAAAGTTCCCGAGCCTCGCCTTTACCATATTTATGTCCCTTTCTGTTTTTAGTTTAGGAGACTCACATTTTTCCCAATTAGCATATCGATAATTATTTGCGTTTTTCTTTTAAATTTTCCTCCTCGACTTGATTTCACTATGAAAACTCGGGGGATTCTATTAAATTTCATCATGCAGTCATCCCAAGGGCCGGCATGTGGGGGCGAGTCTCGCAAGGGAAACACAAGGGTGTCCAAACACGGCTGCTTCGTTTAAATCATCTCGTCATCATTTCCCCGCCACCCCTTTCCCGTAGCGATATCTCCGACCGTACAAGATCTCTTTTTTCCTTTTACACCGGAGAAACTTTGTGGAAGGAAGACGACTTTTGAGTCTGACGTTCGAAAGGATTGAGATATGAGCATGGGCAAGGGTGGAAGAATGTTATCTGGATGGAGAGAAAGAGGAACGGAGAATTTTTTGATACTTTAGGGGAATAGTGGTGGGTGTAGGAAATCTAAAAAAAGACGGAACAAATATGAGTATTGCAGAAGAAAGAGGATGAATATTGAGAGCGAATGGAAAGCTTGAAGAATATTTTCGAATGTCAAGATGCGGAAAAGAAGAAAAGAGGGAGTAGTTAATATGGAACGAAAGGGGGGGGGATACGTATAAAGAAGCGTCTTTTTCACGACTCTGTAGTGAGGTCGGTAACTCGCCTCGGCCGGTAACCTTAAGGCCGTGAGTTCGAATCCAGTCTCCGGATAAGCGGAGGATGTTTATTTTTCGTGCTGGGGAATGATACTCAGGTTTCATGGTGCAATAGTTAACGATTGTCTTTAAAGAACTGAAGACTAAAATCTGACGCTTAAACAGTTGTTTCATTCGTATTTATTTTCCGGTGCGAACCGGTATAGTTTGCGGATTACGCATGGATAAAGGAAGCTGGATACAGCAGTACAACTTTTACATGGAATTTATCATGGATATTTCTTAACTCTCTTCAATAGTTACCAACTGGGAATCCCCTTGATATCTGAAAACAATTAATATACATGTAGAAGGGCAAACATAGAAGTCGATATCAAATAGAGCAGGGGAAGAGAGGAAGTTTTAAGAGGAAATTCGGAGAAGGCGGAAATAAGATGAGTGGCATTGTTGACGTGAAGAGCTGAGTGAAGTAATCGTTGAGAGCAGGTATTTCCAAACTTTTTTCCTTAATAACTTCCAGGCCGTTAAAAGTGGCTCTAAGGTCACTGAGAACAGATACAATTATTATTATGTTCTGGAAGTCGCCTAACTAGTAATTTAGCAATTATCAATGAGAAATAGTAAAATCAAATGATCATCGAAAGTTGTTCTTGAAGAGACGCGAAATACAATATCCATAACAAAAGTTGAATTTTACCCAGAAATACGTTCTTGCAGTATCCAACCCTCAATCGCACAAATTCGCTTGCTAATTAGAATTCTTCCAGTTTTTCATTTTCAGCATCCGCTTCTAATTTTCAGACGCACCCGTTGTCGTAACTTCGTCCCTCATTTAGGGAGTCTTGACTTGAACAGTGTGACCACGGTTGTTTTATTAAAGTCTTTGCCGTGGCTTGGAATAGCTCCACGGCAGCCCACGAGGATGAGCAATAGTTTCCAGGGACCTTCCCAAGCCGACCTCTCCACGGTAGGCAGACTACCTGTGAAAACAAAAAAAAGTAACTCTTTTCTTGTTCTCTCGTTGCTTTTTCCCGCTGCCTCTCGAGCTCTTCCTTCCAAGACTCCTCAGTGGCTCCTTCTTTGTCTTCGTCACCCTTTCGCGATCGTTCCGTTAACTCCACGCGTTGTGGGGGTCGGTGGGAGACGGGGAGGGAGGAGAGGAGAGAGGCCCCGAGTCTTTTTATTCATCCCTCCTTCCCTCACATCTTTAGTCCTGTGTTTTTCCCCGCTCGAAGGAGAGAGGAAGAGAGAGAGGGCAAGAGGGGAAAAAAATCAAAAGAAGAACTTGCCTCGTACGCCCAAGCTGGTCCGCCGGGGAGGTTCAAGTGTCTTGCGGTCGCACAAAGGAGGGCGGTCCGAGATTCCCTTTTGTCACACTTCCACCACCCTCCTCTTCCCCTCCCTCAAAGCCCGTGCAACAACCCCCTCCCCCACCCGTCTCGCTATCTCTTCCTCGCCCTCCTCCCTTTCAGCCAGTTCCTCGGACATTTCCCTTTGCGCCTTTTCTTCTTCGATTCCCTCTCTTCACCGGCAATGTCCCCGCTGTCTCCCCTATTTGTTCCATCTTAGGCTGCAGTGTTACCAAGTTCCGCCCTCTGCCTAATTGCTCGGCTGTGCTTTTTTCCCGTCGTGGCTCATCTATAGGGACGTTTGTCGAAAGTCTTCAATTTTGCTGCAAGCCGGCATTAGGATCCTCGAAAAGTAGTTTTTTTGGATTGATAATGTCATGTTTTATCCGTGTACGTTTCGGCACTCAATTAGTTGCTGTTTTTGTTTACGAATGTATGCGCTTGATAGTGCATCAATTCATGAGCCTGTTATTTAATGGTAGTCTACTTGACTATATTACGTTGACGTTGTTATTAATGAAACTATAGGTTGATTCTCATCCCACATCTATGGCAATGATCCTCTTACGCGTTCATCACCGATTGTAAACCATTGGCTGACTGGCTAATTAAGTATGGCTTGATCATTCGCAAATCTTCTATGGTTTCATGCTCCACTATGTGGAAGTACATGTTCATGAAATAAAGAACCCGCTGTATTCATCCACGGAATTTTATTCAGGTACAAATAGTCTAAACGCTTCAGCGTCATCTTTAAGAACAGTTTTACATGAGTGTAGTAATGATAACCAGGTACAATTAAACAAGCATACTTATGTATAAATTGTACCTGATGATGGCACCGAAGCTTTGAAGTTAGTAGGTGAATATAGTATGCTTCTTATTCTATCCGCAAGACTCGCTGATATATGTATATCGATGATATAGAAGCACTCACGGGAGCAATGTAACCCTTGGACGGTACAATTGAAAACAAAAATATAAATGGAAACACGTTGGACGACACACAGTTAAGGTAGTTGAAGCTTTCGGCCTTCTCTTAAGCCTTCTTTAGGTAACAATCATAAGAACCTTACTTGAAGGAGGCCTAAAGCTTTAAGTTTCTTTAATTTGAGTGTCCTTTTACGTATTTTCTACTTATGTTTCTGTTTTCTTTTGGGCCGTCCAAGTGTTATATATAATATACCATTGAAATATATACATATACACACACACACACACACATATATATATATATATATATATATATATATATATATATATATATATATACATATATATTCTGATGACGACGGTCGTACCGTCGAAGCGTCAAAATATGTTTTACAAATCATTGTAAGTATGTCAAAATACGTCAAAAATGTTGTTTTACAAATCTATATCTGTGTTTTTATATGTGTGCGTAGCCGAAGAGAGTTCTATTTTGAATATATATATATATATATATATATATATATATATATTAATATATATATAATATATATATATATTTATATTTATATATATACATACATATATACATGTAAATATATATCATTGAATTCAAAATATGAAATTGAAAATTGTAAACGTTTTGTAATTTAACCATTTTCATACTGCTCTATGCAGAGCTTCGACGGCAGAAGAGATTCATAATATCTCACTCCTGCTCCTCAAAATGAAGATATACTCTATCTATCTTCACTCCACCCTCCAACAAACGTCTCCCCGAACACATATTCATCGTCTTACGTTCCCTCTCTTCTCCTTCACCCTTCCTTTTCTTCCGATCCCATTGTTCCACTTCACCCTCCCAAACCTCGTCACATCCCTCCTCTCATTCTCAACTCAGTCGCGCTCATTCTTAGGTTTTCACCGCAAAATCGCCCACCTACCGTAGATCCCATTTCTCCTCCCATGCCTGGGGGAAGTGGCTCAGCGCAAACCATGAGATTTGGACGCCACGCATATGGGGATGGTATGGGGGGGGGGGAAGATGTGGTGAAACGGGCACACGAGCCTCGTAAATAATGCCTTTAGCCTATTTGTGGGCTTCGGTTGACCTTTTTTGTAAGCCGTTGGGTATTCTTGAATAAAATACAAAATGCCTGGGAGGAAGAGATTAAGTCAATCTTTTATTTATTTTATTTTTTGGTATGAAGGTAATTCCAATTTTGCCGTAGCAGGTTGTCCCGTGTTATTTTTCAGGTCGATTGATCAGATGTGATATTCCCATTCTCCTATGTATGAAGAGCTCACACGACAGCATGTGTTGTCTAAATATGTTTTGCCAAAATCACTTCCTACCTTTCCAATTACCAATATTCCATCACTTGAAATATTTGAGCAGCCTTCAGGTTTGAAAACTGCATATATTTAACTAGATTTAAATGTGCGATAAAAATGTAAACACAGTAATAAACCCGAAGGTCGGTTTGGTAGGTCTTAGTAGAGTTCACCCAATATTAAGCCCAACGGCGTGCGATATTCGCACATTAGGATATGGGACCAGATCCATCCCTTGTGCCGCCCATGCCTTCCCAAGTTCTGATATCGTAGAAATCATTCAGCTCGGGAGAAGCTGAGTGTGTACAGATAAGCGTGCCAGGGAATCGACCCCGGGCCCTACGGCCAGTAGTCTACCTCTGGACTACCACGTCCCCCTCAAATGTGTTATCGCGATGGAAATGCATCGTTGAATGTGATGAGAGCGAATTCTCACAATGATGTTTTTCAGGCAAATCAACCTGTCAGTTGGTTTAACTAATTTATCGTTTTTAATTGCGGGTTAATAATTGAATGAGAATGGCGGTGGAAACTTATGGAAAAGTATTATCGTTCATATAAGGCTGAATGTCCAAATCTATAAGGCTATTTACCAATCACTGATAAAATCCAAGGATCTTGAGTCTCTTACTCACGTTTTAGTGCAATAAATTGGCAATTTATATCGCCGTTTATTCAATTCAAATAATTTTTTTGCAATGCGATTTGTTTGCAATTCTATGGCATCGCTTTCTTAGTTTCAATGCCAGGCTGTACGTGATTAATAATAATGACTATTTTCTTGGAATGCTTTATGTAAGCAGACATATCTCGTCGTACCGTACCTGTACAATACGTATATTATCCGTTGTGCATTTTTTCCATTTTCATATTCTGGGTACTTAATATGTTAAATGTATACTGTTGGGTTTCACACGCTGCTTTAATTTTGGTTGTGGATTTCAGGAATTTCATTCTGCGTTTCCATTAAAAACGGCTTTATCATAATGAATGGAAATCCCTGGGAATAAATGAGTGGTTCCCCATGTTAGGCAAAACGCTTCGCTACGCAAAACAAAAGTATGGGAGAAAGAACTAACAGTTGGGAGAAATCCTTTGCTGTTTTTTTTAAACATTCAACAACTTCAATACCAGTTTCAAGTTAAATAAATTAAGGCGCTTCACCGTATGATGGTTATAATGTATAAATATATCAGAGGTTGAACTTTCTTGGCGAAGTACTTTCATTTGTATGGATGAATCCCTTTTAACTGGAATTCATTTCAATCTCGTGCATTTATGGGGCTGTAATTGGGAGAGTCATATATTTTTATACCTTCTTTTAAACTGGTACCATATATTTGGGAGCGTGTAATTTATGGAGCCTAACGGAATAAATAAACACGTTAAATGGAATGTTTGAAAAATAAAAATCAAGGTGAAATGAAATGCAGATGCTAATGGCGTGCCCTTCAAGCCAGTAGGAGTTTCCTTTTCTCCAGAGGAGATTTGCTAAACCTAGCAGAACGCTAATTTCTCCAAGGCAGAGCGTTACTTTTGTGGTGGTCTTTATGGAATTTCGAGTGGTGGGAGGTTAATTGATGCCCCACTGCCATTTCTGACAGGCCAGGCAGTCCCTCATTATTAAGTGCTAATCATCGTATTTGGGAGGCCGTAAAAAAATCGCCTCCGTGTTAAAGTTCCATTGCATAATTGGCATTCCGCTCCAAACCTGTCAGAGCTTCGATAGGGGTTACCGACCCCGACTCTTACTCCACCCTGTCCTAACGTGGGCGGGTGTTGGGGTCAAGCGATACTCGCTCCGTTCTCTCCCTCCATCACCGTTCTTCCACTCTTTACAGCGAGGCGTAACCATTGCGCACCCGTCCTGTCGTTTTGGTCCAACGCTTCATCGAGCTGCCTTAACATAATTTGACCATTGAGTCATCTTTATCTCTCTCTCGAGGTCTTTCGCGGATGATCTGCTTCGACTTTCAATACCATTCCAATCCACTCCAGTCAAAAATACGATGGTCTGGGAAAAATGAACAAAATGCTTGGCATTCCATTGTGATTACTTAATAAGTTTCGGTTGAAAGCTGCACTCAATCTGGGGTTCATATTTCGGAAACATGTTTAACATTAATTATTGCATGAATCGAAATATATGTAATGGCTATTTATGTATACTTTGGGAAATATCATGCCATAATTGATGGTTTCCGGCGTAACTTTATGGAATCGATTCCATTGAAAAGCTAACTTTTTCAGTGGAATCATAAAGTTACTATTTTTCATTTCCTAATATCATGCCATTCATTTTGCATGAAAATTAATACGAAATATTATTATTATATTATTAGTTATTGTACCGGTTAAGGTAGGTTTTGAATGGACTCAGCAATACGAAATGTAGTGTTAGCAATAATTCTTTTGGATGAATAGCATGCGAATTTGTTTCTCGTCTGCGTCTAGTGTTTTGACTGCACTCTCAGACCAACCACGGCTGCATTTCTAAGCCTCTCTTGGGAAGATGCAACGTGACATCCTACATTACGTTAAGGCCTTCCTCAATTCCGCATTCCTTCTGCCTACCATCATCCCGTCCAACATGTCTACTCTTTTCCTTCTTCTGCTTCACTTTCCTAACGCTTCTCCACCGCAGTCATCAACATTCCATCATCTTATTGAAAAAAACGTGTATTCGACCACTAATTCCACCCTTCGCATTGTGTACCCCGTGCAACCACGTCGTCTGTAGACCGAATTTTCTTCTATTAAAATTTTGCTGAATCACACAAATGGGAGTAGTACGAGTAATTGCCGATGCAACAATTTCAGAGTCTAAAAATCATTCGCCTTGCTCGGGATTCGAACCCGGATCCCTCATTGTTTAAGAGGGCGCTTCGAAAGCCTAACTGGCTAAATCATTCGGCCGGACATCGAGGGATCCGAGTTCGAATCCCGATCAAGGCGAATGATTTATACACTCTGAAATTGTCGCATTGAAATGCATATTAGCGGATGAATCTGTTAAAAGTTACTGTTCCGGTATCTCCCGCAGTTTCTTGGAATTAGTAATTACCGAATTCGTATAAATATTGAAGACTTTGCCGAAAAACATTTTAATATGTGCGTCGTGGGTTTTACGTAAATTTGCCCCAGAAACTTTCCTAAGGGCAAGAAACATGAGGGTAAATGTGCATGAGTGCATCTATTTTTTTCAGGCGTGATAGGTGTAATGCGGGAAGTAGGTACTTAGTGGGGAGTAGGTAAGGGGTTGGGGGGTGGGGAGGGTTGCCAAAGTTTTTGTCGCCAGGCGAACAATTTCGTGACACTTTGGCGGGTCGGAGTAAAGTGCTTGGCGGCCCATATCCGGTCTCGCCCCACTCCGCCTTCTGCTGCTTTCAGATGAACCCCACGGGTAGTCGTACTCTACCCTCGCCATCCGTCACGCCCGAGCGCACCGCCGGGTTCGCAGCGGTTCCTTCGTTTTCCTGGCGGCTGCGTATTCAATCGATTCCGCACCGGGTTCCCCTGATTTCCTCCCTCACCCTAGGGTTCTTTTATTGCCTCCGGGCGCCTGGAGGTGGTGCTCCGAGGAAGTTGGATTGGTCTCGAGGAAATTAAAATACCACAGGATCCGCGAGGTATAGGTAGTGGTGTTTTCCCCTCCGGCTCATCCCGCACCAGTTTCTCAAATCGCCTTCTTCTACCCTCCCCTCCCACACACCGACGATTTGAGTCACGTAATTCATCCGCAGTCCTTTCTTCATGGCTTTAGATCCGTCTTTGCGTGAAATTCGCTCAAAAGCGTGACATGAGCTCTGATACGACATTTCAAAACATACAATAAATTGTATCAATTTTCCATTGGACTTCAATCGAAAATGCGGTCGTAATACACATCCATTACACCGATCCCTTTAGACGTAAGCAGGTATTTTTCAATCTGATTTTAGTTTACGACATAAATATTAAAAAATTATTTAAATTTAATCCAAACTACCCTATCCTTGGTTACCTTTTCATCTGTCACATTTATGCATTGTTTCGTACTCATTCGTGTACTATATTCCGAACATGTGACGAGTGTCTTCAACCAAATTCACTCATGGTTGTCTCGGTAACATTTTCCTGTAAAACCATTTAAACCTATAGGATATGTACATTCATAATATTGTTTCCTCTGTCGGGTTTGAAGATCTCTAAGTTTGGAACTAACTTTTTCATTCGCCTCTGAATTGTTTCCCTATAAATCTCTTAAAATGTCTCGCAAAAATCTCTCCGAGGAAACTTATCATAAGTTCCGTGTAATTTATATTCATGATGAATAATAAAGTTTATATTGAAAAACGACTTTCGTTAAGAACCTTCCAATTTATCTCCCCAATGACAATCTTGCTACAATTTCGGCGCTGTTTAAACAAGTGATTTGAAAATACATGCTTTTATATAAATCAACATTCCATCATCCTTTCAATAGTTTAATCAAAAAGAGGATCATACGTAATAGAGAGTACAATGTCTTATATCTTAGGTTAGACTGTACCCACCCATAAATTGCACACCTAAAAATGTTCCAAAAATACTTCGTTTATTCATTTTTAATTAAATAAAAATGGAAGCTGAATTCTGCTATACTGCAAATACTTTAGAAGTGTTTTCCCTGAACCAAAGAAGGTGTAGAAGTTTCCGTACGATGTATATTAGAAGGGTTTGTCGAATAAAATCATTTAAAAGAAATTTCTCCGTCATGTTTCGGAGATTGTTGTGTATAGATTACTAAAAATATCGAGAATAGAGTATGGACGAGAGTAGCTTTTACGTCATCGACGGCACGTAGGGACCAATTGAATTTTATGTTTATGTAGCGTGAGGTTTAACGCATCCGTATCAACAAGAAGCAAGGCGTGCATTATGGAGATACCACTTCCTGCCCTCATATTCTTCTCCTCTACTACATCATGCAATGTAGAGGTTTTGTGCTCAGAATATTTATGGGTGGACTACACAGATTCCGGTCTGGGGTTAGGCGGTGCCTTTGATTCGTTTGGGCGTTGAATGCTCAACCTACCATATTTATGAAACATTCGGAGAGCAAAGTGACGGCGAAAATTTCCAACCGTCTTCCTCACACCATCCTTATTCATTCATTCCCTCTCTCTCTCTCTCCTCATTCATTCTATTCCGTGTACCTTTCCCTTTCCGTAGGCGGGCGGTTTGCTCTCGAGCCTTTCACCTCGCGCCTAGGATTACTTTAGAGCCAGAAACGTCAACTTTAATTTCTAATTCAGCGTAATGTGGGTGCGGAGGTTGGAAACCGGTCATTTACTGTTAATTCGTCTAGGGAGGAAGCCATAGGCATTATGTTATCTTTCCATTGCTCTTCGTAGGGATGGCGTTCCAAGAGAAATCATTTCTCGTCCCCGCAATATTTTTAAATAAAATCTTGATCTCTGGAAATGGTTTTGTCGGGAGGTCACGCAGTGTCAAGTGAATGGTCAGTTCTGGTTTTTGCCAGCAGGAATATTTGTCTCTTGAATTAGGTGTTCGGTAGATAATCAAGAGTTCTATTATCCTTCCTAATTATTGAGATAACGTAAAACATTTTGCTTTCAATCACGAAAGGGGCTAGTTTGACGACATCCATGATTACGAAGAAAATCTTTTTTTCTTTGAGTGGGATCGCGGATATAAAAGTTATGCTAAATTTGTTCCGCGAAAACTTTGCTGGCTGTAACAACTAGAATGAATTCTCCAGGGTTCAGGTTGAGCAAAGTCGTGAGTGTCCAAGGAAACTAACCTAATGATACGGATGGCCGTCAAGATAGGGTGGAAGTATTGAAGAAGGCTTTTTTTCTGCACGCCTCTATTGTTGCCCTCGGAATCGCGAAAATATCTGCGGGACTCGAACCCGCATTCATTGAATTTTCAGAACCTGGTTAGCGCTATCTATGTTCAAGACTAAATTATTCATTGCCTCACAACGAACTGCTTATAATTTTCAAAATAAATTTGAAATAAAGTGGAAGTAAACGATTGACGACTGTGTGGGGTTAAAAAAATATAATTTTTCGGAATATTAAAGAATATTTTTTCTTTCAATGCGACGTGTCCCTACTTCAACGCTGACATCAATAATAACACACTCCAGATTTCAATGCCCTTAGAACTTACCCTCCTCCATGACTCGCAGTGGCAAAATTAAATAGCCCCAGTCGCAGAAGCGCGCGAAAATGAAGACAATGTAAGATCATGTAAAAATTTTGCTTTCGCAGCGATATTAAACCTGTCAAAATGTCTTTCGGGTGACGCTGCGTGAGAAGCTTTGTGGTCCCAGTTTGGGTGCCCGTTGTAAGTCGCATCAATGGGAGCTGATATTTGAAGAAAACTCGCAATACGCGTGTCATGCCGGCGTCACTGTGCAGGCGGTTGGTAACATTTGATTCTCAGCAGCTCGTAATTTGGAGTCAGTTTCCCGTGATTCGCTTACACATTTTCTTTTCAATTACAGAAAATCTGCTCGAACATACACGAGCAGTTAATTTTAGCGGAATACGAGGACGAGGAGAAGTTGTGATTATACTCATTGAGCACACGATTCTGGGTGAAGGAATTGTGAATTAAAATATAGCTTTGAGAGACGAGTCCTCCAGTTCGCTCCAGGGCCGCTCTCATATGGGTTATTTACGGCTTAATATTAATATTTGCAAAGCAAAACCGGTGAAATTAAAATGATGGATTAAATTGCATGATAGAAAGCATGAGGGACGGTTATAGTTTTCACTAAGTTTGACGATCTCTCTCCCTCGCCCTTTAGCTGTGTCCTTCGCGAGACAGACCCACTGTAAGACGATCACGCTATCGATATGAGTTCGTGGCTCAAACGTCCGCCCGCACTCACCCTTCCCCTTGCCGTCGTTTCGACCCGAGCCTCCTCGCACGGCTCCCCTTCCTGGGGAAAATCACATTCCAACTACCTCTTCTCATTCCCTCCCCTCATTGTCTTAACCTCCCTCTCCCTTCCCTCAAACTGCCTCTTCAATTCTAAATCCTTCGACTCGTCTTCACTCCTCGGGCGTCTCTTTTATAAGACTTCCCAACTCTCTCGCTTTGCAGCGTGGAATATGCTTCGGATCGTTATCATTTTGTGGGAGGGAAGCGAGGCTATACGTAAACTTTCTTTGATTTCCCCCCCCCTCAAAATTCGGTCCAACCGCAGGAGATGACATCTTTCCCCGGTGCGTTTGAGAGCTATTTTATCGTTCCACGGAGAAATCTCACAAGCCACCCTTAGATAAGTGGCTAAGGCTAAAGAGGACATTTTTTTCTTAAACATTTTGAATTGTTTCCCGTCGAGCAGGAAGTTTATCCCGAAAGTGCTTGCGCGGTAATCATACTTCCTTATCTACATTTTCCCGTTTATTGGGATAAAAAGTGTCCTCGGCCGCTCTTTCTCGTTCGCATTTCAGGGAAGAATATATGGCTTCAATTAAATGCGAACTTCTCGTTCCTCTTAGGTCAGAGTGAGCTTTTATTTTTATCAGGCCCAATGGGTTTGAACCCGCGTCCATGTAGCTAACTTCCAATTAACATTTGAGGTCTCCATAATGTTGGTGGCGGGAATTAAAAAATGTATTTTTTGTTGAGTAATCCATAGACGTCATTTATCGCCTTAAATGGTAATTGACCCAATTTTTTAGCTAACCGTGGACATAATTCACTCCTAACGTGAATAAATTACAGCAGACGTTGGAATACGGAGTGTATATCTGCCACAGTCAATTCTCAGGGCGCGGCATCCGTGATTCTCATCAAGTCGAAAATATTTTCATTCCGCGGTCTCCGCCGCTCCGTGCTCAGATATAATTTGGAAGAGACGGGTTCAGCGTTCCACTACCCCGCATCCACCACGACCTTAACAAAGAATACCTAAACACGGATAGGCCACCGGTTTTATGTCTGTTTGGACTGGCAGCCTTTCGCGTGTGTTGCTCGCGGCGAGATTTTTAATATCTCCGCATCTGCATAGAGCAGAACTTGTTAAGGAAGAGGAAATATTTTCTGTATCTTTTTTACTCCCCTCCGCCTTTTTACCTTTTCGGCGCATTTTCCGACCATCTCAAACTTGTACGACAATCCATTAAGATGCAACTCTTATATCGTACCATCATTTATTTCTTTGTTGTCAAGATAACCGTCTTGTCATCGTCGGTGTATAACTTTCTTTTGTCTCAACTTCGTTATCATGTTGGATGAAGTTGGAAGAATGCACGGCCACATAGTTACTTCATCGTTTTCAACCGTAAACTGAATAAGGAGGGAAATACTCGAGAAAGTATTCTTTCATCTTTAGCTGTCATGTTTGCTACATTGACCCTTTACTCTTTACTCCTTTTAAGTTTGACTTATAGGGTCACGGTACCATCTTTTAAAAGATTTCTTACCAATAAAAATTTAGTTTAGTGCCATTATATGGGAAAAATAAATGTTGATGGACGAGTAATTAAGAAAGTGCTCGTACGTACGAGGCTCGTAAATAAAAAGGTGAAGGAAATTAATAAGATAGAAATTGAGTAATTACGTCCTCCTGACTTATATATTCATCAGGTGCCTATGTTGTGCACACTGCTCGAACGAGAGATCTTCATTTTACATATAATTATAGCATCTCCTGAATTTAACCGTTGTGTTTTAATTCTTAGTTACAATCAATCAAAGGAACCGAGGGAAATATTTTCAATATTTTGATACATTCTAATTTTTATATTACTAAAACATAATGAGTGACGGGTGTAATGCGGTAGATTTAAGACTAGCATTATTGTTGGCAAAACAATGACGATATTATTTGGCAATCGATAATTATCTTCCTGCTGCGGTTTCGACGTCACGTAATATTCAGATATGCCCAAAGGGCCGATGTGCCTCCATTGTGGATGGTAATCAGGTGTCATTTTTTCACTAATAACTTTTAACGTATGTAATTTATAAAATAAATGGTGTCCGTTTCTGGTTCGCAGATTGGCTGTGCCAAGAATCTCCGCTGTCATCTGTGAAGGCAATCCATCGTTGAGTGTATTGTGAATTGATCTTTCGTATTCATTCCTTACCTGTTGATTTACTTCGGGGATTGGGGGGGGGGATGAAATTTTTCCAAAGAAGGGAATAGTAAACAATTTCATTTCTTCCAATAGGACAGATTATAAGCGTGACTTCTTTAAATGTTTGAGGGGTTTAGTGAGTCTGGGAACCGACTCATTTCGCAAAGAAACGGGAAAAATGATTGTTTTGCTCATTTCATTGGCGTCGACAAGATCGATGTAGTGATTTTGCGTAATATTTCTACGAGGGAACTCAACAGTGTCAAAATGCTATATTTATTAAGTAATATCTCTCTCTTTCTCGTTTCCTTTACTCTTTCTGGACTTTTATCTCTCGCTATCCATCCCTCTTTCCCTCCCGCTCCATTCCGGTAACGTATTGCTCCATCGCTCCCCACTTTCTCTCCCAGGCATTCCACCCCCGCGTCCCCCACCGCCACCTCCCGCCCTCCCCCACACATCTCTTCCCATCATCATCCTCCGATCCCCACTCCACGGTGGTGGCCCCCCGTGCGCCCCCGCATTCACCACCCCCTTTCGTCCTTTCACTGCGGTTCCTGGCGCCTGGGTGTCCGGCGGCCGACTCCAGGGCCACAGTAAACACCATTCTCTTCTCCTCGGCCCCGAAATCTGCATTGTGGTTTTCGTGAGGAGAGGGGAAGGGTTTCTTTTATAGGGCGCGCTCGCGTCGGTCAATTAAAAAAAGTGTATCAATTCAGAGTCGTCTCTTCCTTCCTCGAAGCTTGCATTTTCGTGGAGGGATCTTAAAGAAGCCGCCGCCTACACAGTTGGAGCTTGTCTCAAGTTCGGAACGTTCATATAACATTAATTGACCAATGTTGAAATAAACTGTGAACAAAAGAAACATTTCCACCTTCGATAATTTCACATGTATTTCCGTGCTGTGGATTTTTTCGAGTATCATCTCAAGCGTAATTACTCCCGTACTTCTCGTGCTGAAACCACAATAAACATAGTCCCTTCTCGAAAAACGTCGGCTTTATTCATGTAGTGCCTCTAGCTGTCGATTTTATCCATCGCCTCTCAAAGTGCAATTAATACCACGGCAGGGATCATTTAGTACTTCGTTTTTTTTGGAATAATACCAAACGCTGCATTCCGAGTTTGGTCACCGTAGGAATGTTAGAAGCCTGATACTATTTTATGGATTACTCGATTATTTTCTTTTTGTCCTTCTCTTTCCTGCATGTCACCTAGTGACCTTCACTTTATGTCAAGTCACAATGATCCCCCTCCCCCTTTAAGCTAGTCGCGTGGTTTACAGACTATCACACTGCTCCAAGTTCTGTGTTTTATATTAGCGCTGTCCCAAGGACATATCCATCCTTCCTCTTCGAAGTTTGCCTGCGTGGGTGGAAGTGGGGGAGAGAATGTTTGGCGAGATTCGTCGAAATGGTGATAAGAAGGAAGGTGGAGGCCATCAAAGGCGTTTTATTAAGCCTTCCTCGAGGGATGTGGGTCAGCTTGATGCTTAACCATTTTGGTGGCACGGGAGAGGAGGGTGAAGGGTTTTGGGGGAGGGAACAGTGTGGTATGGAAATCATTTCCTCCTTTTGAGTGTCTCGGTTTGATTGATCGGGTTTTTCTATTTCGACCTCTATCCCTATGATTTTTAAACTTCATCCAGATCCAGGAATATCCTTAATACTAATGATATTTCACCAAAATTCAAATGTTAATATTTGCCCAATTCGAGCTGCCTCAAGCGCTGGTATTCTCGATTCACCCCTAAGTGTGTATTTACGTAAGTTCGTTCAATGGAAACTTTTCCATAATTTTGGAAATTAATTTGACTGATCCGTTAGTGCGAAATCATTTATCGCACGCCACCTACTGCTGTAGTGAATTCGCTAATTTCTTCATAAATTGAACTTATATATGGAAATGAAGCATACAAGAATTATGCATAAAAATATTTGTTTTATCTTTCAACGGTAGCCAATCTTTATTAGTGATTAAATATACAGTGACGAATGAATGACAATATTATGCGTATTGCTTTTATCCATTATTTTTATTGCGGATTCGCTGCAACTCTCCCTATGCTTCCTTTTGACCGAAGAGACCGTAATGGAGCCCATAATTCCTCAGGTTGATTACGGTATCCGCGAAGCGCTCGAGTTCTTTTGGAATGAGAGATGGGAATGATTTGCATCCCCAGCAACCGTAGCCTCCAGATACGCCCACTCATCTCTCCCACGGCCAGGTGAACTGCGTTACCGTTGTTCGAGTCATTTCGCATCGAAAACCGATTTTCAGGTCAATAAACGACGGTCATGTTGTGGAAAATGGAAAATGAGAAATTGATGAAACCGGAATTGATGTAGCAGAACAAAAGTGATTAGATGCTCGCCATTCATCTCGTAATCGGGCGAAAGCATTTATATTATTAGCAATGGTCTATCGACTTAGGGTAGATTTTTGATTGACTATGGCACTACACACTACTGTACTCATAAGCCCTGACTGATATGACAACAAAACCCTTAAACCTCGTACTAAATATTACAAAAACTCGTTTTATTCTAGCTCTGTTGGCTTTCTACCTCCCTTAATCCCTTCGGAATGCTAATACATATCCTCTCGCTACCTCGCTTTCCCAGAATTATCCCCTCTATTAACCCTTTCAACACCCCATTTCCATCCGGTATCTCATGAATCCAGCAGGTCTGCCTTTTTCAAATGTATCCCCAAAGGCGCGTTTCTTCCCCTACCATGGCTAAATCTTCGTTTTTTTTCTTTTACATCCATTTTACCTTTTCCATGCCCGCATCTCAAAAATTTAACGTACTTAGGATTGTCCTCTTTCCTAAACGACCAAGTTTCCGATACATACCAGCTACGCTCCACATCTCACTAGTATTCCTTACGTATATACTTACGGTGTCTGCCATTAACTCCCGTCTCTTCGCAAATGGTTCAGTACCTAACGCAATCCTTGTTTTTATGTCCCTTCTCCTCTGATCGCTATTATAGGCGAAAGTACTCTGTTGTTGGGGAATTTTTCCCTTCACCAATTAGTGCAAAAAAATGAACACTTCGCAATATTTTATTATTGCCTTTCTTCCAAGGGAAATATCATATAGGAAAAAACCAGTCTTGCTAACCTTGATCTAAAGATTATCATTTGTGATTTCCCGATAAGGGGTTCAATTTTCCTCAGTCACCTGAAATACTTATCTCAATAACGTGTACGAGAAGATGATAGAAGAATGTTTCACTTTAAATTTTACCAACATTTAAAAAAGTCCCATATAAATAATACTTTGTAAATCTGTATGCAAATCACTTTTACCCATGATTTGAAACTTTGTTGAAAGGATGTGTTTCCTGTCACATTAAAACCTGTTACAAATCGGTAAAATCTTTGGTGAAATAAATTTCATATATTTGTTTTTCCAAAGACTTAGTTTCCATTGGTGGAACATTTTACGAATGGATGCCGAAAGCTGTCTTTTTGATTTAGTTGGTTCCGATTGAATAGGAACGCGCTCGTAGATGTTCATTCGGCAGTAATAAATGTAAAATATCGTTTTACTGGTGGTGGATTAAATATTTTTAATTTCTCTCGTAGCAATATGCTGCGTCAATCATTGACTTAAGGAGTTAAGAATTCGTCTTCTGCAGGAGCAAGGTTGGTAGCGTGTTGCCTTGACACCTTAAAGGCAACGATTTAAATTTCCCCTCGGGTTTGGATGACGGCTCTGTCCGATTGGCTTGGTTATTTAGTTTCAGTGGTGCAATTTAGTTCTGGACGTTGGAGCACCTTATCTACTCCTATATCCAGGAAGGAGTGTTGAAAATGTTTCCCATCTATTAGCAATTGATTTGAAAATGATGACGACGATGGGTTGGGAGGTGCCCTTTACATTTCTTCGCAGTCGAGAGCCCAGGCAAGGGAGGTCAGGGCATGAGAGGGAGAGAGTCTGAGAGAGACGGCGAGAGGTAATTGAAAGAGTGGTTGGTAAACGGGAGGGGGGTCTCTGCAAACATCAAGGGGCTCGTAGATTTCGGAATTTCCGGAAATCATTGGACGTACGCCGACCTCAGTTAATGGAGATGTGTATATGGCCTCTTCACTCCCCTCATTTGGTCCCTTTTCAAATCTCTAGAGATATCCGCCCCCACGCATCCCCTCGGTCAGCTTCCACGCCTCTCTCCTCTGCTCTGTAATCATCACTTCCTGTCCAGTCGACTGCTTATCATCCCAGTACCAGTCTCAATCTTACAATCACAATTATAACACATCCCAACATAAATTAAAAAAAAGGTTGACTTATATGCGGCAGTGGGAAAATTCTGGGGGTTCCAGAGAACATATCTTGGAAGTGGACTATTTCACACGGTTGACGACTGATTATTTACCGTATTTCGCTCGAATGTTTTTTAATGCAATCTGCTCATTATCAATGCATAGCAAACCAAGTGTGTGGCGTGTAGAGCATCTCAAAGTGGATTACGTCATCCTTCGGATGAGGCGTTACATTGTGGACCCCTTGGCGGCCTTCGTTAACTCGGGGTAGGCTAATTCCGACGCCGGGTTTCTCACCCCCATTACCCGAAAATACTGCTTTTACCAAATTACCCACCCATCCCCAACGGCGCAAATTACTTCAGTTCTCGGTCACCGCCCATTATAATTGCCGCTGCTACCAAAACAAGTGAATGCACGATGGGCAGCTGACTGGAAATCCCTTTTGTTTACATGCATCAGCCTGGCGCTTAGTAGTCAAAGGCGCTGTACGCGTCACGTATTTGACGAAAAATTTCTCCGTCCAATTATAGTTTCATTTCATTTCTCTCGAGTATGAAAGATTTTGGCATAGCCTGGTTTACTATTTTTGCGGAAGCTGATTCTCACTTCACCACGATTTTTTAAATTGCCATTGGCGATATGATGTTGAAGACTGTGATGAAGGTGAGACCTTTGGGCAGGTGACGAAGGGTTAGGAAAATGATAGACATACTGGACTAAATGGAGGAAGGTAGAAAGCATGCGAAATTGAAGAAAGATTTGTTGCAGTGTGTGGATTTATAAAGGCTCAGTGGGAGAACCTTGTAAATATAGCAGTGGTTTGGGCTGTACGTCTATTCAAAGCCTACATGAAACAGTAGACTACCATAATATAATAATTGCTAATAATTTGATAGTTTTTGATATTTTACACCATTTTTATTTTTTTTAATCTTTGTTGTGGAGTGGTTTCTTCTGCCCTTCGAGCAGTATGTACCTGCCTCAACTACTTTCCCCGGTACGAGTTATACAGTTCCTTTCGGCTGATATCTTTATCGTTCTGTTGTTGTGATCAACTTGCAGAACGAAGTAACCTTTTCTCTGCTTGTCCCTCCGTAGTTTCCTGTGTGCGTAAAATTTCACTGAAATGCCAAAGAGATTAGGCCTATTTTTCAGGTACTATCAGGGAAACGCACTCGTTCCCTCTAAGTGGGACTTGAAATACGTTTCCGGAGAAAGTCCTCCAACTGCTCGTTTGCAATGTTTTAAGGTTTACTTGAGCACTTCTAAGTTTCGGTTGTGACTGGAAATCCTTGAAACATTTTCTGCCATAGAAAACGGTACAACGAGAGAAAGCCGTGAGATGCACGACGATAAGAGTTGTGTCGTGAAGAGAATGAGTCATCTGCGTTATATGAGTCAATAGTGATCGGCTATCCATGTCAGTCATTCAAAAGCGACTACGCTATAGGTATTTATTTGTTTGATTCGAAACTTTCCATTATTTTTGGCGTAGACAATTCTAACCTCTTTTAAATGAGATTTCAAATTGCCGAAAAAAAGAACGAAATGTCGCAGTATTATGTTCACTCGGGTGAAATTTCAACCCGAAGAATAGGTCATCGGAGCGGTAAGTTTTGAAAATCTTCCTATCACTTCACTGCCTTCGATCAAGCTTCCGCGAATAATTTGAACGGCGCTCCAATTTTAAACGAAATTCACTATCGAAAATTTTTTTCTTCCTTCGTTGCCTTGCTTATTTCTTGCTGCTCTGCTCGTGAATCGCAGTAATTTCCGATCAAGGAGCACGTCACATGTGAAGAGGAATTACCACTCGAATTATTTTTTAGTTCGCGTTGCTGAATAAATGCTCAATTGCGACATTTAATTTCTCTCATCATTTCCTATTAATCCAATCAATAACAGCGGATTTTGCTTTGAATTTTCGCTTATTAATGCGCTGCTTCGAATGACGGTCTCTTTAATTTTCCCGTCTCAAATGTGACCAAACAATGAATTTTGTCCCTCAAGATCCTGAAGATTTGTCAACATTATTTTAATAAGTTAATTGTTTTGGGATATTAGAAGCACCAAGTGATATTAGCGTCCCTCTTCTCTATTATGAAATAAACCATGCAGTTTTAAATTTTCCGATATGTCGGTTTTACTTTTGACAGCCAGAGAATGAACTCCAACTTAACCAACAGATATAAACACGCAGATAAACAAGCAGAATGATAGCATGCAGACGAACCACAATGGATAACCTTTCCCTGAAACAATTCGCGTTCGTGATTGAAGCAAGATGAAAAGCGCCAGACGTGAGGTGCGCTCCATTCTTAAATTATTCCTACAAATTATCTTCTTCTAAAACACCTCATAAAATAAATACGACCTTATACAAAACGTTAAATTAAAAATATTTTGGCATCCATTTGTTTCATTCAGTGACATAATTTTTAGATTTTCCATCTAGCCGATGTTCAAGGATTTGAATTTTTTTTCTTACGATTACGACTGACCCCAAACACTGGAGCTAATATATTTGGGGGGGGTACCCAACACTTCCACTTATAACATTTGTTATAAATTTTAAATGCCACTAGAGTGATTTACCCCGCTGTGGGAATCGATTATGGCCGTACAACAGAGAAATAAGTAGATTCCTGGCACTCATCGAAAAGTGACTGTGGGTTAACCGCGAGAGTCTTTGAGGCATCTGTCGACGACTTTTAGGTTCGACCTTATTCAAGCAATTCTCCACTTGGAGAATGGCGAGGGCCATTTGAAGGCCCACTTCGAGTAGAAATTGTTTCCTCGAACGCGTCTTTTACGTGGCCGAATCCCTTGCCAAGTTCGGACCGGAGACCCACTTTGAGGGCTCACTTTATCGGGGCCGACTTGCGCGATATTGTTTAAGTCAATAGTCCTCCGTCGGCTGTTTTTTTACAGTCGACTTATCTAGGCCAGCGGAAATACCTCTCTCTCTATATCTCTTTCCTTAGTGGACTGTTAAGGTGCGTGTGATGAATCAGCACTACAGGGAAAACAAAATATTTTGGCGAATGAATAGGGAAAAGTTGATTTTACGTTGGTAAAAAGAAAATATCATCAAAGCTATTGTGTTAATGTAATGTTACTAATACAAATGTTTCTCATGTAATAGTCATTTTAGAGATTACATATCTATTTGAATGTAATATTTATTTCTCTCTCTGCCTCGCACTGAATTAAGGATCTGCCTTTGCATGTCATCGGCAGAACGTTCAAATTGACAGAGAGCGCATTCGAGGGTTAAAAATGTTATAAACTCTTACAAAAGTGGTAATAATGTTGATTTCCTTTCCATACAGCTGAATCGATCATATACATCCAGCTGATACATCCATATAATAAATCGCATTTCAATTTTAGCTGCTTCTTTAGGTCCTAGGGTTGAAATCTAATGTGTCAACGGCTGATTACTATATACCTTCAAATGGATGGAAACTCGAAAATCCCTAAATACCGCTCCCTAAGCATCACTAGAATCGAATCAGGATTCATTGAACAGTGAATTTTACTTATATAAACGTTTTACAAATATTATAAATTTACGAAAGAAAATGTTTTGAGGAAGTAAAGGAAGGTAATTGATTCAAACTTCTAAACCGCTTTCTCTAATGGTTGTAGTAAATAATTCGTTTTTAATTTACTGTGAGATGTTAGGATGATCTTACAGTGTCGTAGCTTCGTCCGAGAAAAATTCAATGTTGAAGTGATGAAACAGCATCTGGATCAATTTTAACTGACGGAATATCTGGTTGTATCGCAATGGAGCATTGATTTGTCTCGGCCAATAGATTTACAAAGTCATGTCCTGACCAGTGGTAATGGTTTCTTCGTTACTTATTAGTTTTATAAGTTTCCTAAATGACATATATTTCTGCATATATATTGTATACCTCATACTCGGAGGTTTCCGTAATCAGTTCCCATAAATAAGGAATTAGAAAATACTTGAATATGGGGCGCATTGAGGTATTGTTCAGAAACTCATCTATGATGTAATACGATGGCTGTAGATTGGATTTTATTAAGAGATAGGGGGTTTTGAAGAGAGGGTAAAAAATAATTACTGAAAGGCAAACTGAGGAGGGTGGGATAGTGTGCGGGAGGATAGAAACTTTGTGGGAGAAATAAAAGAAGGAGAAAGTTGATGGAGGAGGAAATGTTGGGAAGTTGTGGGATGCTGAAGACTGTGATATAAGGGAGGATTTTTTAAATCGGACGAGAGAGAGAGAATAGGAATTCTGTGAATGATGAGACGCTGAAGAATGCAGTAGTGTGGGCTGACGTGTGTTGACTTGTCAGTTTTATTTCATTCATTGTTTAGCTATGTATATGATTATAGTTTTGTAATAATATATGTTTATGTACCTGATTAATATATCAGGTTCTATTTTGTTAGGAGAGACGAGTGGTATACTATATGTATCGTTGTACCGATTTATAGACTGTGTCCATTCAAAAAACTACCTAAACCGGAAGGATTTCCAATGATCATAATAAAAAATAGCATATCGTATATACTCGTACGTGCTTGTATACGTGTATATATCATAATCAGTATTTCAATCCTAGGATTAGTTTACCGCAGCTCATATGTTTCCATTCTACTGCATATGAATGCAAGACAAGGCTGCGTATTCTAGGGGGAATAATGTGGTGGTTTCCCGTTGCCTTCCACATCGCAGTACTGCGGCCGATACCATGAACGTGATTCACTCTCGCCCGCAGATTTG